>NC_048604.1:101663566-101991899 GCF_003668045.3 Cricetulus griseus
GACTAACCTTTGCTTACAGTCACAGTAAAGACACATCAACAATGGTCACCAGGAGAGGAGTGTGGTATCCAGGAGTATTACTATGGGGTAATAAGGCAGAGAGGCAAGTTAAAAGATGGTAACTAGTGCTGAAAAACTGTGAGGTATCACTAGGGGTATAGTGATCAGAAGAAGTTCAGGAAATGGTCTGAGGAAGGCCAGTTTTGAACAACATGGCTGATGTGAGCTCATACCAGAGTAATTTGGGGTGAAACTAAAGTATGACTTATTTTTGTTGCCACAGATTATGAAGCCTGGGACTTGGGTCAATTCTTGTGGGAACATAATATAAAACCATAAAATATTGGTAGCAACAATGATAAAGACAATGGGATAAAAATAAGACTTTTTAATGTAAAGAATTCATTTCCTACTTTGGTCTGAAAAAAGTAAACACAGCATCAATATTTAATAAGCAATGAGACTGACTCTACAGTAAAAATTCAAGATCATGTAATTCAGTTCCCTGGATGCCTTAACCACCTGTAGTCTAAACAGCGAGACCGAAGATACCTTACACTGACTTCATTGCATAAACCTGTTACAGAGAGTTCATAGCATCTGATTAGAGTTTTATGCAACAGACCCAGATATAGGTTTTATTCTACAGTCTTACATCTGAGATCATAAAAATTCACTGTTATTAATTTATTAACTAATAAATGGTATGAATTGGGACTGGAGCTGTAGCTCAGTTGAGAGAGTCCTTGCTTATCATATACCACATACACAGGGGGTTTAGCACATGTGTGTAATTCCAGCACCTGGAGGTGAAAGTAGGAGGGTCAGAAATTCAAGGGTGCCTTGCTTTACATAGCAAACTCAAGGCCAGCATGGGCTATATGAAACCCTGTCTCAAAAAAAAGGAAAATTAGCCTTATCCTAAGTCTAACATGTGTACTACCTTGCTTAAATGTCAAAGAATGGGAGAAGCAATTAAATACTAACTAGCTTTTAAAAGTGAAAAATCCAAAGTATTTCCATATTTATGCTAAAATTAACCAAACACAAATTAAAAGAATAAAATTAATTTGGTTTAGAATTAGAGATATACCAAAAGTTTGTTTTTCAAAAAAATCTGTATGTAATGGCACTTGGTGCAAAATCTGAAGGCCTGAGCCTAATCAGCAGACTCCTAAAAGCCACCGACCTCCCTGTGTGCATAGTGGTATGTACACACTCATGCACACACAATAAGTAATGTGAAATTATATTTGAAAACATTTACACTAGTTTTAATTTCCAAAAATTTCACTAGCATTTAAAAATATCATCACATAAAATATGTGTGCAATAAAACAAACACAGGTATAATGGATGTCTTATAGCTATTCAAAGTTCTATAAAATGTTGTAATTGTGTAAGATGCATAAACATATGAAACAGACAGTTTCATCAACTCAGAAATTATATACACACATAGATAAATGCTGGCCTTGAAACAAAAGCCACCACACATATTTTTAATTGTACCATATATTGACACAGTTTAATCAAAAATCAAATTATTTTATGTGGTCTGCTCTTTTTAATGCGTATAGTCAAGATACACAACATGATGCCTTTACAAGTTGTTATTATTATTATTATTATTATTATTATTATTATTATTATTATTTTGGTTTTTTGAGACAGGGTTTCTCTGTGGCTTTGGAGGTTGTCCTGGAACTAGCTCTTGTAGACCAGGCTGGTCTCGAACTCACAGAGATCCACCTGCCTCTGCCTCCCTAGTTCTGGGATTAAAGGTGTGTGCCACCACTGCCCAGCTATTATTATTATTATTATTATTATTATTATTATTATTATTATTATTATTGCAGTGAAGGTATTACTCCAGTCAAGCTAATTAATATATCCATCATCTCGCATAGCTTACTTCCTTTTCTTTCTCCTTCCTTCTCATGCTCTTATAAAAGAACCTATAATTGTTCCCAGCAAATTTCTAGTATTCCATACAATTTTATTCAACTATCATCTTCATGTCGTACACCAGATCTAGAGATCAGTTCATCTTATACCACTGTGACTTTGTACCTTTTGACACACATCTTTCCAGTTGTTCTCCCCCTAAACATTCTTATCTTTATAGTCAGTTTCTTCCTTATGTTCTGCCTTGGGTCTTGGTCTTCCTTGCATGTAGGTTAGCATTTAGCTAGGCAGCCAGGAAGAAGGCATGGCACTAATTTTGCTAATAATAGTTTAATGTGGTGATAACTTTCTCACACAAATAAAGCCTGTCTGGGGGTCAGAGAATGGAATGTGCCATTAGCTAACCATGGTGGTCTGGATGTCTGTACAGACAGGCAAGAAGTGACGTAGCTGGGCAGTAACAGTATATAAGCAGGAAAAAACAGGATATTACTCTCTTCTCTGTGGAGACACTTAGGAGGTAAGGTGTGCTGTGGCTTGCTCCTTCTCTCTGATCTCTCAGCATTTCCCTCTATATCTGACTTCGGCCTTTTATTATCTACACCAATTAAGGACTCCACTGACAGTTCAATTCTTTCAACCCATTCTCTTTTAAGAGTAAAGAATATAATTACGTTTCTATTGAGGGCCAGAGCCAATCCAGACCTGCAGGGACCAAATACTTTCAGGAAAGAGAAGCGGCTGCTGAAGCCATGGCAACAAGCGGCACCTTTGGGTCCTTCTCATTCCTTGTATTTTTCTGTAACTCCACCAGAATTATAATTTTAGCCTCAGAAATTTACCATCCAATTCATTATTATCTTCTAACAATGCTATTCTCTAACTTTTCTATAATGCAATTCTCAAATCTAGAAAACATAGTAATATCAGACAGCAAATGACTCATCAGCTAAGGGTATTTGCTCCAAGCCCAAGGACCTGAGTTCTATTCCTGGGACCCACATGGTGGAGAAAACAAACCAACCCTCACAAGTTGTCCTTTGACCTGCACACAAAATTGGTGGTATGTACCATGTAGACATGCACACAAATAAATGTAAAAAAAATTAATGACATATTTAGCAATGTTATCTTCTGCGATTTTTCATAAGATGAATTTAAATGAGTCTCAATTTTCATTACCTTTATTCTTTGAGAATTTCATACAAATAATGTATTTTGAACATATTTATCCCTACTGTTCCCCTTAATTCCTCTCTGGTCCACCTCCTACTTCCCAGGCTCTCACAACAACTCTCAATTTTTAGTTGAATAAAGTATTTTTTTTTATTTTTCGAGACAGGGTTTCTCTGTGTAGCTTTGGAGCCTATCCTGGCACTCGCTCTGGAGACCAGGCTGGCCTCAAACTCACAGAGATCCGCCTGCCTCTGCCTTCCGAGTGCTGGGATTAAAGGCGTGCGCCACCAACTCCCGGCGAATAAAGTATTTTTATTAAAAGGATTTTTAGCTTGTTGTAGTGTTATACATCTTTAATCTAAGCACTCAGAAGCTGATGCAAGTCAATTTCTGTGAGTTCAAGGCCAACCTGGTCTACACAAGGAGTTCCAAGACATCCAAGGCTACATAGTCAGACTCTGTCTTTAATGAAAAGGGGGGGTATTAAAAAGTAAGTTAAAATTAGAATAATTTTAGCATCCAAAACCATCTTTACAATAGTTATTAGTACTACCTAATAATTTTTTTTGGTTGTGAATTTTAAACATGTATTATTATTTGATTTCTGAGTCCAGGTCTTAAACCAAGTAAAAATTTAGAGACCCTTGCTTTCTTAGTGTTCCCCATCCCCTCTAGCTCTTACACTCTTTTCCACCTCCTCTCCCACAGGGTTCCCTGAACTCTAAGGGAAGGGATTTCATGGAGACATCCCATTTAGAGCTGAGTGTCCCAAGTTATCACTCTCTGCACATGGTCTGGTTGTGGCTGTATTTGTTCCCATCTGCTGCAGGAGGAAGCTTTTCTGATGGTGATTGAACAAGGCACTGGTCGATGAGGATGGCAGAATATCATTAGGAGTCATTTACCACTGCATTGTTTCTTTTCTTTTTGTAGACCAGTATTATTTGGTTTTACATTAGGTTCCTAGGTTATCTAGCCTCTGGGAGGAGGTTGAAGATGCCAACCATTTTTTTTCCTAAACACAGGACTTTAACCTCTCACAGAGATGACTGTTGGCACACCTCTAAGCCAGTCCGTGATGTTTGTGCTGTGACTCCTGGAGCTACGGCATCAAGCCTTTGGATGTCTTAAAGCCAGCACTACCGTCTGAGAAAGAACACAGAGCAGAATACCTGGATCTTGCCCTGTTGGTGTCGAACAGAACATGCTCACAGAGTTGATGCTTGTGCACGTGCATGCTCAGTGAGTAGTGATGGGGCTGGGTGCCAGACAAAATAGTTTGTGGATGCCACAGCTTGCCAAGGTCGTGAGATAGAACTGGGGTGTGATAGGCAAATGGAGATAGTATGGACTATTTTTAACATTTTCCACATTTATTTATTGATTGGTGGGGTAGAGGTCAGAAGACAACTGTTAAGTTTATGTGGTTCTCCTTCTTGATGACTCAGAGAATCAAATTCAGGTTGTAAGGCTTAGCAGCAAGCGTATTTACTAGCTGAGCCACCTGGCAAGCCTAACAGTGGTTTTGTTGTTGTTGTTGTTGGTGGTGGTGGTGGTTTATGACTATCTATGCGATCTAGGACTCTGTTAAGGATCATACATTGTAGTGTACTGTCCCTTTAGTTTGGTCATTTTTAGTCTGGGGTGTTTTGTTTCCCACTAGGCGTATATGAATGTTGACATTTGGACAGGAAATTGTTTCTTTTTTAAATATTGGGGGTAGAATCCAGAGGGTCCTATTTACTAGATAAAGTGCTCTACTGTTGAGTTACATCTCCAGGGTTGGCACTGACAATTTTGAAAAAAAAAAAAAGGAAAAGGTTAGCTTTTTTTTTTTTTTTTTTTTTTTTTTTTTGTAACTGAATCCCTCTGTTCATGGTTGCCCGATGTTCTGTTATGGTTAGAATCAGATTATAAATTTGTGGCAAGAGAACTCCATAAGTGCTGTTTTTTATCCTTGCTAGTCTATTACTTCAGAAGACACAGCACTTAACAGTGGCATTGACTTGCCATTTAATTAAGGCAAGGTCCTTCTGTTTTATCTACTATAAACACACTCCCTCATTGCAGTCAATACGGAATCTACAAGCCACATCTTGGTTTTGATTCCTGTTTGCACTGGATACTCCATAGGTGCTTTTACTACAACATGTCAAGATTCAGCCTCTTTAGCTTCTACATCAGTCACCAGTAACTTCTCTCTGCACTAAGCCAAGACATCCTACTGATTCTCAGAAGCAGCTCCTAAATCAGGTACCTCCTCTATTCCAGTAATTCAACAGCCTTCTAACCAAACTGTTTTCTTAGGGCATCCCCCCTCTTGTAGGCATTCTCTGTGCTCTGTAGATTTTCTCCCTTCACTTAAATCTGATGGAGTCAGTCTCTCATTACCCTGGTTAATATTTATTATGTATCTATTGATCTTGATTTCTGTATAGAAGATAAGTACCCAGGATCTGTACAATACCATCAAAAACTCTGTAATTTGACCCTAATCAACCTCCTTATCATCTAGTACTCCCTGCTTTTCCTCTGAACTCAGGCCAGAATGAATTCACCATCCCTCCAATACTTCAAGCTCATTGCTAACATCACACATTCATTCTTGTCACTTCTGTCACTTGAGATTCCTCTCCTCGCTTATCCCAGGCACATTCACTTACTCTTTCTAGACTTCTATTACTTACAATCTTGTCTTTCAAGACTTTCTATTCCCTTCTTTACCACAATGAGTTCCCCTCTGCTCAGGCCTATATGCTCCCCAGTTCTCATGACTTTCTTACTTGGTGTTATGCATGTAGGTAGTTTATGGTGTATGAGAGAATGGCTTGCTGAAATAAATTGACCAAGAATAAATAGGAGGAGAACATACAAATTTATTACAATGAAGAAGGGAGGGAACCTTGGAGATGGGAAACAAAAGTTACGCATCTACTGAACAATACCCAGAAACTTATACGGCACTTTTTCTATAGCAAAGGGAGAGATCAGGGAGTTGAGACAATTCTGGGGACTTAGAAATGCTTATTAGGGGGATTGATGGGATTGGAGACATTCTCTTGAATTGTAATGAGCCCAAGAGACAGACATTATCTTGTAATAGAAGATAGATTCCACTCAGTTGCAGCTTCATTCCCCAATCTTTCTATCTTCTAAGCTAGGTAATAGGAGTGGGAGGCAGGTAGAAGGCAATTATGTTCCTTTGGTAAATTTGCAGTCTGTCCTTAAAGCAGATGAAGGTGAAGGTAGGGAGAGAGATTTCATTTCCTCTAGGTAAGAGTAGCAAGAATATTTTCAATACCTTTAGATTAGATTGCTCAATATGCTAGCAAAACAGAAGTCCCAAATATTTTGGAGGCATTGTTTTCTGAGCCCCCAAATAGTATTTAATTCATATGTGTGTGTGTGTGTGAGAGAGAGAGAGAGAGAGAGAGAGAGAGAGAGAGAGAGAGAGAGAGAGAGAGAAATAATGAAGCTAATAGGAGGCCTCAATAGTTTTCTGAAGAGACAAGGCTGGCATGTTTTTACAGTTGGGAAAGACACCTGCTGCCAAGCATAATGACCTGAGTTCCATCCCTGGGACCTACATACAGGAAGGGGGAACTGACTCCCCAAAAATGTCCTCAGACATCCATATGTGGTGACCTGTACACACACACACACACACACACACACACACACACACACACACACACACACACACACACACACACACGGCTCAGAGTATACCATGCAAGAAGGGACAGAAAGATTGTAAGAGCCAAACATTTGGGAAACAATGTCTTCTGTACATGATAAGGCTACTGAACTCATAATCTCAAGCAATTTCATGTTTCCTGCACAAGACCAGCTAACATTAAAGCCTTGTTGGGGATGGGAACATGAACTAGCAAGAGTTGGTAGCTGTTAGAGGAGAGAGAATCTGTTTGCTTTATGGGTATGGTCCCAGATAGATTGACCACACTTCAGCAGATTGCCTCACACCCATGTGTAAATGGGGCAGCATTAACTGAACTCAGTGGGATATAAAAAGTGGGGGCATGAAATCAAGAGGGAAATGAGGGGATCTAGGAGGAATTGGGGGACTAAATAATATCTAAATACATTGTATGCATATATGATATAAGATAGTACCTGAAACCAATAGCAGTTTCCACATTTGCTATACCCCACTTATATGTGGACCCCAGTAACTGCCAATCCATCCTCCTTTTCGCAGCAGAGTCTCGTATAGCCCAGTGTGGTGGTTTGAATATAATCGGCCCCCATAAACTCATAGGGAGTGGCACTACAAGGTGGTGTGGCTCTGTTGGAGTAGGTATGATTTTGTTGGAGGAAGTGTGTCACTGGGGGGGGGTGGACTTTGAGGTCTCCTATACTGACGCAAGTGCAGTGTAGGAATAGTTCACGTTCTGTTGCCTGTGGATCAAGATGTAGAACTCTCAGTTGCCTCTCCAGCACCATGTCTGCCTGCATGCCACCATGCTTCTCCCCATGATGCTAATGGACTACTTCTCTGAAACTGTGAGCCAGCTTCAATGAAATGTTTTTCCTTTGTAAAAGTTGGCAATGGTCATGATGTCTCTTCACAGCAATAAAAACCCTACCTAAGACACCCAGGATGATCTCAAAATCACTGTGTAACCAAGGATGACTTGAAACTTCTGATCTTCCTGTCTCTGCTTTCTGAGTAATGAGATTGCAAGCCTTTTCCACCATGCTTCCTTTTATGTGATGTTGGGAACCTAATTTTGTGAATGTAAGCAAGAACTTTATCAATTGAGCTACAGTTTCAGCCTTCACAATTGCCCCTCTTGAAGATTTAAATATTATGCTCTTTGTGGACTCCCCAAGGAAGGCTTTACTCCCTCTGAGGAGTGCATGAGGGTGGGAAGGGGGAGGCATGGGTGGAAGAATAGGAGGGAAGGGAAACTGGGGTTGATATATAAAATGAAAAATAATTTTTAAATAAGAAGATTTAAAATAGAGAAGAGAAAGGGGCATGGTCATAGGTGAGCCGCTTATTCAGCCATATCCAGCCTACTGTCTTTATAGGGTATTTGACCCTCATTTACCAACATACATAGTGAGCCCTACTGTAGGACTTCTTTCCCTGCCCAAACATCTCCCCTGCCACTGGTTTTTGACATGATGGGAAAGAAATGCCTCCCACTCCCAGAGCATGATCCTTGACCATCAGTTTCTCAGAATTAATCACTGGGATGTGAATCTTTTCATTGGTAACAATGATGCCATCTTTCCCTCCTCCAGCTTAACCGAGGATTTGCAAGAAAAGATAAAATCACTATGTTTACTATAACCAGCCCCCTGTTTTCTGAACTCTCTGGAACGTGAACCAGTGGGTTAAATAAAACTCTAACCTTCCTAATCAGGGAGACAGGGCTCCAGAGCATATCTCCTCCATGTAATCATCTGGGATCCCAACAACCCCTAGAGGGTGGACTTGGATACACAGACTCCCTCAACTATATACATACATATGTCTATATCTATAATGTATATAGTTGTGTCTATATGTGTGTACCCTAACTGTATATATGAAGCTCCCAAGTATGCATATGCACCTCAACCACACACACACACACACACACACCTATACATGTACATACCTCTATCATATTGGTAGACACATACAACACAGAATCTACCAACTGCTTTACCTGCACATTAGTATTTACTACTTCAGGTTTTGTTTGTACCTGTGAATGTAAATAAAATACACACCCTATATTGCTGTAAAGATGAAAGTGAATGAAATGATGCAAAAAGGAAAGTACATAAAGATTTCGAATACCACATGAAAGGGGGAAAGGTGAAGGTAGAAGAGGTAAAGCATGACTATTTTTATAGACACATGTCTTATTCAGTGCTCTACTGCTGTAAAGAACATGGATGGCAACTCTTATAAAGGAACACATTTAGTTGTCATTGTCATCACGGGAGGTACCATCGGCACACAGCAGACACGGTACTGGAGAAGTTGCTGAGAGTTCTTCATGTGGATCCACAGGCACAGAGAGCGGGGAGGGAGGGAGGGAGGGAGGGAGAGGGGGGGGAGAAGAGAGAGAGGAGAAGAGAGGCAGACAGAGACTGGGGCTGGCTTGGGCTTTTTGCAACCCTAGAACCCACACTCAATGACACACATCTCCAACAAGGCCACACCTACTCCAACAAGAATGCACCTCCTAATCTCTCTAAAATAGTACCACTCTGTGATGATCAATCATTCAAATATATGAGCCTATGGGGGCATTCTTATTCAAACTATGACAATACGTTATGTTTCCTCTTAATTTTAAGATCCACTGTGTTACATGAGTTTTAATGTAGAGAATGGAATCTGAGTCTCATCTCTGCCCCAGGAGGAGATATGAGTTTCTGAATTTCCAACAAGGTTTTAAGAATATTATCTAGCAGGCTTCCTTGTAAAGAACACAAACTGCTATCCTCTTCTTTGAAGATTAATTCAAAGGGGGCTGTCAGTTACCTGGACGGGAAAGCTACCTGTTCCTGAAACCTCAGAAAATAGTGTAAAGTTTCCATAAACATGTAAGTCAGCATGTTTAGATCTCCCTGTGAGTGTTTTCCTTCACAATGGTCACTGTCCAGTCTTCAAAGTGGCTCATGCTGTTCCATAATAAAATCTACCTGTCTTCTACTTTATGCCCTGTCTTATGTGAATTCAACAGAGATTTCGAGAGTGCTGGAGAGCCAAGGGGAGAGTGGAGCATAATCCTTGTAACAATATTAAGTCATAAGGGAGTTAAGAGATGTGCCTGACTGAAAACCGGGTAATTATTCTTTGTAATGTTCTTAGAAGTTTATAGTTGGGGGAAAAGTAAGGCTAGAATCAAAGGTTGAATGTACCTTGACCCTGAAGCATGGTTCATTGCTATTTTAACATTCTCTCTCTGTCTCTGTCTCTGTCTCTGTCTCTGTCTCTGTCTCTCTCTCTCTCTCTCTCTCTCTCTCTCTCTCTCTCTCTCTCTCTCTGTGTGTGTGTGTGTGTGTGTGTGTGTTTGTAAATTGGAGAACCACTGTGGATGTTGTTCCATCTCCCCAGTCCCCTACTTCAACATTCTTATGTAGATGCAAAAATATCCTTCACCACAGTAGAAGAGAGTTTATACTTTAGCCAAATATTACCAATCATGGCCCAGAAACAGGGATTCAGGTTGCCCGGGAAGACATGTTGCACTGTAGAAGTGGTTACAATGAATTTTATTATTTATGGAAAAAAGAAAATCACAAGTCAAGGTATTTACCAAATGTATTTCTGTGGATCTCAGGTAGGCGGGCTAGAGAAAAGGGGGAAACCTGCTGAGGGTGTCAGAACCTATCAGCAGACATTCTTAGCTTTTGGATGTGTGGAAACTAATGGTCTACTAAGAATACATTTTAAAGGTTTAAATCAGTAGTTCTCACTCACCCTTCCTAATGGTGCAACCCTTTAATATAGTTCTTCATGTTGCAGTGACCCCAACCATAAAATTATTTTCATTGCTACTTCATAGCTGTAATTTTGCTGTTGGCCTGGATTATAATGTAAGTATCTGATATGCAACTCCTGTGAAATGGTCATTTGACACCTCCCCCCAAAGTAATCGTGACCCACAAACTGAGAACTGCTGGTTTAGATAGTCCTAAGGATGTTAGGTCAGACACCTTCAACAAGACTAAAAATAGCCCGAGATAACTTGGTTCTGATCTGCAGCATTTTACCTCTCTGTAATCTTGAACTCAGTCATTTGGTGCTGTATAATCTTTAGCACAGGTGCAGTTTTTCATTTTCTCCTGGGAGTTTCAGTTCATACTTATTTGGAATATCTCCCTAAAAATGGATGTTATCTTATTTTTAATTTGTTTATATATTTCTTTGTCTTCTCTTTTTATCCTACAGGTGTATTGCATACATATTATGCCTTCCAGTTCAGTGCTTTTATGGGATTCCTGAGTGTGTGAGCAAGCAGGTCTCGGATTCTAGTGCCTTCTCTAGCTCCTTTTTCCTTATGTTGGTTTGCCTTGTCCAACTTTGCTGTGATAGCTTTTGTTTTATTTTCATAGAAACCTATTTGTTTTCTAATGACAGACAGAAAGGGGTAGGTCCATATGTGAGAAGGGGAGCTGGGAAAAGTAGAGGGAAGGGAAACCATAATCAAGATATATGAGGAAAAAAATTTTATTTTCAGTAAAAGAAAAAATGGAAGCTGTTTCTATATATGCTATCTTCACAGTGAATTTTGTCACTCTGTGTTGAGATTCTTGACTATTGGCTGATAAAAGGCTTTGACCAGGCTTGGACATGAGTGGCCCAATTCCTTTTCCATATCCTCTTAGTTTTTCCTTTCTATCCTCTCTGTTGTTACAGGAGATTTCTTCCTATAACATTAACAAGCCAGGTGACATAACAAGCCAGAGTGGAATACTTTTCCAAATTCTAAAGAATGAAAATGTATCATTGCTATTTGGGATAAAAAGAATACTCTCGGCAGTACAGGTCTATGTCCTGTAATCCTAGCATTTGGGAGATGGAGAAATGAAGATCACCATCATCCTTGTGTACATAGCAAGTTCAGGGCCTAACTGGATTCTTATTTAGGGTTTCTATTGCTGAGATGAATACCATGACCAAAATCAACTTGAGGAGGAAGGGGTTTATTTCAGTTTGTAGCTTGTAGCCCATCATCCAGGGAAGTCAGGGGAGGAATTCAAGGCAGGAACCTGGAGACAGCAACCAATGCAGAGGCTTGCATGCTCAGTCTTCTTTCTTATATATCCCAGGACCACTAACATAGGGCCTGGGCCACCCAAAGTGGCCCGGGCCCTCCCACATCAATCATCAATCAGAAAAATGTTCCACAGGCTTGCCTACAGGTCCATTTGGTGGTGGCATTTCGTCAACTGAGGTTTCCCTTTCCAAAATGACCATAGCTTATGTCAAGTTGGCATAAAACTAGCCAGTGTACTGGGCTAATGAGACCTTGTCTCCCAAAATAACTAATTCTACAAATAAAAGAAGTACCTTTTTTCCATTTTTATTTGAATTAAAAACAAGATTTTTTCACATGTCAATCCCAGTTCCCTCTCCCTCCCTCTTCCCCTACTACCCCCCAACTAAAACCCTACCTATACCATACCTTTTCTGCTCCCCAGGGAAGGTAAGGCCTAACAATAGGGGGTCTTCAGGGTCTGTCATATCATGTGGGATAGGGCCAATGCCCATCCCTGTGTGTCTTGGCTCAGGGAGTATCCTTCTCTGTGGAATGGGCTCCCAAAGTCCACACCTATGCTAGAAATAAGTACTGATCTACTACAGGAGTCCCCATGAATTTCCGAGGTTTCCTCACTGGCACCCATGTTCCTGGAGTCTGGATCAGTCCCAGGCTGGTTTCCCAGCTATCAGTCTGGGGACCAAGAGCTCCCCGATGTTCATTCAGGTCAGCTGTTTCTGTGGGTTTCACCAGCCTGGTCTGGACCCCTTTGCTCATCACTCGTCCTTCTCTGCAAGTGGATTCCAATTCAGTTTAGTTTATTAGCTGTGGCTATCTGCTTCTACTTCCACCAGCTGCTGGATGAAGGCTATAAGGATGGCATATAAGTCAGTCATCATTCTCATTATCAGGGGAGGGCATTTAAGGTAGCCTGTCCTCTGTTGCTTAGATTGTTAGTTGGTGTTATCTTTGTAGCTCTCCAGACATTTCCCTTGTGTCGGGTTTCTCTTTAAACCTAAAATGTCTCCCTCTAATAGAAGTATCTTTTGATGTTCAACACGATAATTGTCATCCACACAGTTCATGCTGGAGAGCTGTTCAATCAAGCTATGAAACATGCAAAAATAATCTCTTAGGTTTAAGAATGCAATTTGAGTTTGGTCTGAGTTCTTATCTATCTTAGGTAACAGGATGAACATTCCTGTTATAGGATGGTGCTTGGGGAGTTAAATGAGCAAGATCTAGAGCCATTTTATCTTTATTGCAGTCACATGATTATACCTACCTTCAAGGGCAGCTGAGAAATGCAGTGTGAATAAATGCCTGTAAGGAAGAGGATCAGGGTTTATTCAACAGCTATACCAAGAAAGTTGATCTTATGATCTCCAGTTCTGGAGGCCTTTCCAGTGACAACTAATGATTCTAATTACGAACCCAAGACAGAAAACTGTTATTGCAAAACCCTTAGCAAGTTAATTCATGGGGCTTACTAAAGCAGGAAAACCAAGAGTTGGAAACCAAAGGACATTTTAAGTTCATCATGAGTTGGGTAACAATTAAACTAAATGCAGAGATGCCAGGTTCTTGAGTCTTGCTGCTAAATCAGATTTTACTGTTATTGTCACACAGAGTGCTGTCAAGTTACATCATCAGAAATATTGACATGGACTCTGGGCTCTGGATAAATGCATTATGCTTAAATAATAGTTTCTGCTCAATGCTGAAACATGAGTGCATGTGTGTGCATAGGAAGCCTCTTAAGTGGAGGTAATTTAATGTGATTGTAATTCCATGACTAAGCTGAGTAAGGGTGTGAAATCACAAGACTCAGGAAAGACTGGGTTGTGTAGGAGTGGAATTGTGTGATTAACCTGAGGAAGTAGCTACCTAAACCCAAGAACGATCTGTCAAACACGTTTGGGGTAGATGCAGAAGCAAAGGTCTTCTTTCTTTTTTCTTTTCATTTTTCTTTTTAGAAGGGTCTGGAAAAGCAGAGCAAATATATAAGGCTAATGGAGTGAGGAAAATGGAAGAACTGTTTTCTCTTTGCATCATGAGTAGCAGATCCCTTGGATTTCTAAAGCTGCAGGAAACTTCATGGTCTGTACAGAAATACAGAGACAGGGCTCTGACGGTCATCTTGCTTCTTCTTGTAGTGTCATCTCCTGATGCCTTCTTGTTGAAAGATACCTTGGGCCTGAGATGAGTTAAGAAGTCCACCTTTCCTGAAAGATAAAGCACCAAATGGCAACATCTGCTATCACAAAGTAGACAGCACAGCCAGGTCCCTTATAAGGTTATACCTTTTCAGAAAATGATTGTTTGTCAAAGGCATCAATCTGATACATTTTGTTCCTTTTTCCTTGGATATGCTAAATGAGTAAAGTATATCAAACCCCATTAAGAAGTAGCACCTTTTGTGTTGCCCATATACTTACTGGAGCATGGTCAAACTCCCAGTGGCCAGCCCCTTAAAGAAAGCATTTTCCTTATTTTTTGAGGGGAGGCGAAGGTCACAAGGGTGGGAGAGAGGACCTTGGAGAAGTGGGAAATGGGTGTGATCAGGGTGCATTATGTGAAATTCCCAAATAACCCATGAAAATATTATGTTGGAAGGAAAAAAATGTAGCACCTTTGCCCCCAAATCCTCCATCTCAAAATGTAAAGGGAGATTGTTTGCAAAAGATCCATTTCAAGGCTGGGGATGTAGTTCAGTTGGTAGAGTGCTTTCCTAGATGGCATGAAACCCTGGGTTGGATCACTAGCATCACATAAAATTGGATATGGTGCACATTCCCAAAATTCTAGCACTTGAGAGGTAGGAGCAAGGGGTCAGACATTCAAGTTAGAAGCAAACCTGGGCCACATGAGACCCTGTCTCATACATACAATAAAAAGGTTATATTCTGGAACATAAATTTTAAACTTGCCATTAAAAAAATAAAATGAGTCCATCTGGATTAAGCAGTTTTTACTACTCCTGGGAACTATTTTCTAAAGAATTAATCAATGAATGAAAAATATTTAGAGGAAATGATGGCCCAGACTGTATGGAAGGAGTTTCCGCATTAACTAAATTCTACTGGTGGAAAATGTGAAGACTGTGTGGGCACAGATCCCTGTTTTGTTTGTTGACTTGTTTGTTGTTTTTGTTTTGTTTTGTTTTCTTGAGACAGGGTCTCACTGTGTAGCTCTGGCTGGCCTAGAATTCATTATGTAAACCACACTGCTTTGAACTCGGATACGTGCCTGCCTCTGCCTCTCAAGTGCTGGGATTTAAAGGTGTGTGCCACCATACTGGGCTTTGATTTCCTCCTTCCCTCCCTCCCTCCCTCCCTCCCTCCCTCCCCTCCCTCCCTCCCTCCTTCCCTCCTCCCTCCCTCCCTTCTCCTGTCCCTCCTCTCTCCCTTCTTCCTTCTGCTCTTTCATTCTTTCTTTATTTCTTTGACATGGCCTTACTAAATAGCCTACACTGTCTGGAACTTATTAGGTAATATATGTTGGACTCAGTTTCTACCTTCCAAGTGCTGGGATTAGAGGCATGTGCCACCATGCCTAGTTCCAAGTCTTTTGAGGTGCCAGGAATGCCCAGGACCACCATCCCAAGTGTGGCATCAACTACAGTGAGTTGGGCCCTCCCACATCAATGATCAATTAGGGAAAAGCACCACAGGCTTGTTCATAGGCCTATCTGGTGTAGGCATTTTCTCAGTTGAGTCCCCCCTTCCAAAATGGCTACCTTGTTTCAAGTTGACCAAAATCCTAGACAGCACAATGACCCTCTTTCATTTATCTTTCACTTCTTTAATTATTATCAAGAACATTCCTGGTATCTCTTGTATCTATGCTGGAGAGGGAGAGGCAGAAGGAAGAAGAATGGTTGAGAAGGGGAAAAAGAAGGATAGAGAACGTGAGTGGGAATCTTGTGTCTCAGATTAATATTAAGTGAAATAATTATTCTGTGATTTAAGGCTGAGACCCATCAATCAAGCAGTATCTGCATTGACCAGCTACAGGATATAGAAGTCACCTGTATTAGTCAGAGGAGGATAGGTTATGCCGGCATAATGATGCCAACTGTTTGCGGCTTCTGTATCAGCAGTTTACTTATTTTGTTTTAAGTATTATACCAGGAGTTGGTGGTGCACACCTTTAATCCCAGCAGTCGGGAGGCAGAGGCAGGCGGATCTCGTCAAGTTTTAGGCCAGCCTATTCTACAGAGCAAGTGCCAGGATAGGCTCCAAAGCTACTCGGAGAAGCCCTGTCTTGAAAAACAAAAACAAAACAAACAAAAAAAGTATTATACCCTTTTTAAATACAATGAAACATTAGCATAGAAATACAAAAAGTTAAAGACTGATGTCATACATACATACATGTATATGTACATGTATACATATGTATACGAATACATATACATATATGTCATATAGATCAACTAAGGCTAGAATTTACTACTTTGGCTAATTTACCATCAACATACAACCATTTTACCAATTTTGTGCAAGGCACTCTCCTAACAATCTATCACTCAGAAAGGAAATGTATGTACTCTTCAGAACACAGCATTTAGTAAACATGCTTTTATCTTTGTTTCTGTCCTACTTAAACAATTGTAGAAATGATGTTTTCATTTAACAGGATAAAATGAAAACCCTTGATTTCAAGGGTTTTAAATTCATTTCCTTGCCAGCTGTGAACAATTAAATACCTGATTTCTATATTCAATGTTTCTGTAAGAGACATTTGCTGGGCCTCTGTTGATGACATATTTGAAATAAATTATTACTCTTGCCGGGTGTTGGTGGCGCACGCCTTTAATCCCAGCACTTGAGAGGCAAAGGCAGGGGGATCTCTGTGAGTTTGAGACCAGCCTGGTCTACAAGAGCTAGTTCCAGGACAGCCTCCAAAGCCACAGAGAAACCCTGTCTCGAAAAACCAAAAAAAATTACTCTTATTTAAGAAATAGTTTCATAACAAAGTTCATACACATGTATGTATGCTAGAATAAAAGAATGCATTGTAAGTTATAAAGGCATAGTTACTTAATAACTTAAAGAATGAATATAATTTTATTTTTTTCTTTTCATTTTTTTTATTTGAATTAGAAACAGGATTGTTTTACATGACAATCCCAGTTCCCTTCTCCCTCCCGTCCTCCCCTACCATCCACCCCCAACTAAAACCTTATCTATCACATATCCCTTCTGCTCCCCCTGGATGGTGAGGCCTTCCACAGGGTGTCATCAGAATCTATTGTATCCTTTGGGATAGGGCCTAGGCCCACCCCCATGTGCTTGGCTCAGGGAGTATTCCTCTATATGGAATGGGCTCCCAAAGTCCACACCTATGCTAGGGATAAGTACTAAACTATCACAGGAGGTCCCATAGACGTCCGAGGTTTCCTCACTGAAACCCATGTTCCTGGGGTCTGGATCAGTCCCATGCTGGTATTACAGCTATCAGTCTGGGGAGCAAGAGTTCCCCAATGTTCAGGTCAGATGTTTCTGTGGATTTCACCAGCCTAGTCTGAACCCCTTTGCTCTTCACTCGTCCTTCTCTGCATTTGGGTTCCAGTTCATTTGGGTGATTAGTTGTGCGTGTCTGCTTCTACTACCACCAGCTGCTGGATGAGGGTTATTGGGTGGCATATAAGTCAGTCATCATTCCACTCTTAGGCATATACCCAAAAGAAGCACATTCATACAACAAGGACATCTGTTCAACGATGCTCATAGCAGCACTATTTGTAATAGCCAGAAACTGGAAGCAGCTTAGATGCCCCTCAACCTAAGAATGGATAGAGAAAATGTGGTACATTTACCCAATGGAGTACTACTCAGCGGAAAAAAAAATGGAATTTTGAAATTTGCAGGAAAGTGGATGGAACTAGAAGAGACCATTCTGAAGGAGGTAACCCAATCACAAAAAGACAAACATTGTATTTACTCACTCATATGCAGATTTTAGACGTAGAGTAAAGGATTACCAGCCTACAATCCACACTGCCAGGGAAGCTAGTAAACAAGGAGGACCCTAAGAGAGACATACATGGTCCCCTGGCGAAGGGGAAAGGGTCAAGATCCCCTGAGCAAATTGGGAGCACGGGAAATGGGGAGAGGGAGCTAGGTGAATGAGAATGGGAGAAGAGGAGGTGTGAGGAGGACATGAGGGAGCAGAAAATTTGAGTCAGGGGAGGAATAGATGATAACAAGAATGGAGATACCATAATAGAGGGAGACATTTTAGGTTTACAGAGAAATCAGGCACTAGGGAAATGTCTGAATAGAATTTTATTAAAGGTGAAAATTTGTACTGTGTTTTGTTTTTGTTTTTATTTATTTATTTATTTGGGGTGTTTTTTGAGACAGGGTTTCTCTGTGGCTTTGGAGGCTGTCCTGGAACTAGCTCTTGTAGACCAGGCTGTTCTCCAACTCACAGAGATCCACCTGCTTCTGCCTCCCGAGTGCTGGGATTAAAGGCGTGTGCACCACCACTGCCGGGCATATTTTGGTTTTTAATATGAAATGTCCCCATAGGCCTTGTGTTGAGCGACTGATTGGCCTTCAAAGTCTGGAACAATTTTTAGAGGTGTTATAAATTTTGGGAGGTGTATGTGAGATGAATTTATACTATTCGTGTATTAGCTATCTTTATGTGACTGTGATCAAATATGTGGCAAAAACCAATTGGGTGATGAAGTGTTTATTTTTGAATATGGTTTTAGAAAGGTTTACTTCAAACAGGTTCACTCCTTATACTATGTATATACAGAGGGCAGCAGACTAATAAGGCAGTTACCATCTTGGATATTTCCAGTAGCCATGGCTGAAGGGAAAAGAGTTTGGGTAACCTTGGAGCAGCAATTAACAGCTTAGCCTGAAAGAAAATGGCACCAGAATGTTCTTTACCATTTCATTGGTCAGGACTGTGGAATATGGGTCACTCAAACACCAGGTCTAACATGATCCCTGGAATTGGAAGAGTATTTGCTGAACAGTCCTATGAATTCTATAGTCATTTATGTAATCTCTTCATCTAAATAATGCAGCTGGCAACCCTGAAGAAACTGTTAAATTAGGCAATGTATACAAAACACTTACTGGGATCCCCAACAATAATGGATAGCTCTCCATCAGTGACTGGTGCTAATATTCAGGTGTATACTACAGGAATAGTGACATGAAAATTACAAAGTCATACAGGTTGCTAGGCCATTTTTTGTTTACAATGATGTGTAGGGTGGGCTAAATAGAATAAAGAGTATCAAGTGGTACTTTTCCTTTGGCATTTACATTTACAGTTTGATAAGTAATTCCGAATCTTCTGTTTCTAGATCTTCTGTCACATTTACCTACAGGAAGACACTGAGACTTGAACACAAAAGGTGCAGGGGATATAAGCTAGACTAGATGAGAAATACATTAACATAGTAGCCTTAAATGCAACCAGTGCAGTTAATAGTAGTAAACGCATTGTCTCTTTGACAGCACTATAAAACACCATCCCCCAGCTCATGAGCATGTCATGAGAATTCCAATAACTTGTATAATACTTGAATCCAAGGTAAGAACTTTTTTGAGATGGAATCTCATGTATCCCAGGTGGCTTTGACCTCTCTGTGTAGCTAAGAATGAGCCTGAATTTCTGATACTCCTGACACACTGATATTTCTGATACACTGAATTCATCCCTCCAGAGTGCTGAGATTGCTGGTAGGCATGACCAGACCTTGATTAGGAAGTGCTGGGGACTGAACTTAGGGCTGCATACATACTAAGCAAGCACAATACCAACTGAGCTGCATTCCCAATCTATTTGTAAGGGTTTTGTTTCATTTAAAAGGGTTTTATTATAATTTTTGAGATTGTAATATAATTACATCATTTCCCCCTTCCCTTTACTCCCTCCAGTACCTTTCATTTAATACTTCCCTGCCCCTTTTAAAATTCATGGCTGCTTTTTTTATTGTTGTTATACAAACACACACACTTTACGGACCGACCATATGGTACTGGATAACCTAATGGATGTGCTCTTTCCTGGGGAAGAGTGTTTCTTCTGCTCTCAGGATTCCTCACTTGCCTGTAGTAGGCGAAGGCCTCATGACTTTTCCCCATTCCATGTTAGCATGCTTATTGGTATCATCCTTGTTTGTTTGTGTTTTTGAGACAGGGTGCCACATTGTAAGCTAGGATGGCTTTGAACTCACAGAAATCCTCCTGCTTCAGGTTTCACAAATAAAAGGCATACAGTCAGCTAGAAAGAAGTGTTTTAATGCATTGAAGGTCATGGGGTCCCCTTGTTGGCTGCCTAGAGCTCATTTGCAGACCCCAAAGTTACAAGGACCTGACTGCCTTTGGTGATTATCAAAGCAAACCGCTGTGAGTAATGCAGTTCCTGCTTCAGGTATAGAGACAAAACAGTGGAGAGAGCAATCAAACGCGGACTTCCCTGTCAGAAGGAGCCCACTATTGTAGATTTCACATTCACAGAAGCAGAAACATGGGGGGCACATATAGGGTGCCATTGCCTATAAATTGCAGTCCGGCTCACTCTTGAGCTGAACAGTGAAGGAAAGCACACCCACAGCATTTGCTAAATAAGGTTACTGGGAAATTGTCATGCGAATTCATCCATCTTTTCTCTCTGACTGCCTTGTGAGGCTCCTTTCTAATCCAGCAAACAGATTCGTCTCACATCATGCAAGCAGTGCCATGAAGCTCATAAAGCAGAATGGGACAGACATCTCAGTCACTGTGACAACTTTTAAAAGGAGTGGATATATTGCTCTATAATTTATCTCCCCATTTCTAAGACTCTAAAAAATAACATGAGCACAAGAAAAAAATTACATCTAAAATGGGGTGGGAAATTGGAATGGAAGAGGAAATTAAACTGTTATGGAAGAGAAGATCAGGTTGGCCCTCCCCATGCCCTTCAACAACAGGACACAGACATGCATGGCTCCAGCACACCCAGCAGACTGAATGTCATTCTACATTGAGCATTTTTCAAAGGCAATTTCTGTATTCTGGAGACTCCCCACCAACCCATAACTACAAATCCATATTTAATTATAGCACAAGCTAGTTCTAATCCATGTGTCTATTAGCTACCAGGGTTTACAGATACTTGGAAATATGACAAAGACAAAAAGATTTTCCTTCCTCCAACCTCAAAATAAGCTTTGACTCCTGGTGATAAATGTGTTTCAAAAATATTCAGCTCTCAGAGAAACCTAATCTGTGGTTTCTGTTTGTGTGTTTATTTGAAGGAAGTAGGCTTGGTGGGCAAAAGCAGACCAGTATTAACGTTAGAATTTTCCACATGAAATATCAGATTTCAAGAATGTTCCAGACTAGAAATATAGCTCTGTTGACTTGGCAGAATGCTTTGGTAGCATTCACAAAAACCTGGCTTTGATTGCCCAGAACCACAGAAGTATGGTGGTACACACCTGTAATGGCAACAAGATGGAAGTAAGATGAACAGAAGTTCAAGATCATCCTGTGCTATATAGTGAGTTTGAACCCAGCCCAGATTAGAAAACCTGTTTCAGGAAATCCCAAATACAATATAGAGATGGATCAGTGCTCTCTTGACCAGTGTTGTTTTATCAATGCTCTCTTCAGCAGTATAGTTAGTTTTTCCTCCTTTTTAATGCCTCAGAACAATCACAGATACCTTTGAATCCTTACATCCATGAAGATAAAAAAAAAGCCAGGCAACTGCACAGAGAGATGATGTCACTCACTTAGCACAGAATATATGAATGATGCTGCCCCTGAGTGCTCACATGATCCCCTATAGTCTCTTCTGCATGCCTGCTCTGAAGCTCCTTCCTGAAAACACATGGCTGTCCATTCTTCCCAGAAATAATAACCTTTTTACATGTGTTTTTATGGAATTAAAAGTGTAATTTCTGGGTTAATTCTACAAGAAAATAATGAAATAATATGGAAGTGTTGGGATTAATGAAAGATCACAGGATCTAGAAATTAAAAACCTACATCTTGCACAAGCTAAGGACAATGACTCTTATTTATAAGTTTATATGAAATCTCCTATAAATACATGCACTAGAGGGAGAAGGGAACTGGGATTATCATGTAATTCAATTGTGTTTGTAACTCAAATAAAAAAAGAAAAAATAAATACATACACTGTATACATGTATATATATGATATACAGCAACTTATAATTATAAAATATAAAATTGGGTTCATATACTAGAAAAATAAATCATAAAAGATAGAAATTCTAAATACGTAAGTCACAATATTTTTGATTTATGATCAACAAACATAAAATTTACTGTGAACAAAATATAAGCAGGATCACTACATATTGCTATTCTTATATTGTAGAGGCACAATTTCTTTGAACACAAAAATAGTAAACCCAAGGTTCTTTATTCTGGGTACCCTAAACAACATAATCTATTCGATAATGATTTAAGTCATCCACCAAATTTAAGGATGCTATTGTAAAATGTTTATATACCATTGGCCAATAACATACATTAGAATGGAGACTGTATGAGCTGTGTGTGGAGACACACACCTGTAGTCTCACCACTCAGAAGGTAGAAGCAGGAAGATCTTTAATGAGTTTAAGACCAGACAGTTTTGCTTAGCAAGACCTTGTCCCAATGCGGGGGAATACTATTAACTTGGGAATCCATATAGGAACATTTATACCCCAATTTTCATCAGATTTTAACATTCATTACACAGTGGATGATGACATGTGCATACAGGTTTTTAGGGGTGTTTTTTGTTGTTTTGGGTTTCAGTTTCTTGAGGCTGTTTCATGTAACCCAGGCTGGACTCAAATTCTTGAGCTTCCTGCCTCTATCTCCCAGGTGCTAGAATTACAAGTCTGTGCCACCAGACCCAGATGCATACTGTTTGGTTTGTTTGTTCTGTTTTTCTGATGTTGTACATCAAGCCTAGGGATTTGTAATAGTGCCTTACCACTAAGCAACACCTCCAGCTCTGCATCCAACTTTATTAATATCCAAAATATTGGTAAGCAATGGAAATCATAGTTTTACTTTTCCAAATTAGTGCCTTCAGATGCCTCAAAATTGTATTTATTGTAATCAGATCTTCAGGAACATGATTTCTAGTAGGCCTTGGACCACTTTGCTTGCAGTGGTTTAATTAAGAAGAATACATACCATTCAACTAAATTTTATGTAATACAGGGTGGTTTTCATTGTAAATACATTATCTTTTTTATTCATTCATTTAAGCTCTTTCTCTGAAAAGGATCCAAAGTACTGTGGACTCCATGGGACAGAAAAAGATCACATGCTTGCTCCAAGTTAACTGACATTTTGAATAGGCACTAAGAATGTAAACCCAACATGATATAAAAACTGTCTATTGATCTAACTTGATATGAGTGCTAAGTTCAAAAAATGTTAATGAGTATAGGGCTTGAAAACCTAGAAGGGAATAAGATTATATGGCTCTTAAATTATATACCCCTTTCTGGTATAAAAAAAATCCATGATCCAGAATACCTGCTAAAATTATGAAGAGTAATCAGTTAGTATGATTGAACGAGCCCTACATCTCACTTGGTAAATTGCACCCTAGTCATGTCTATTTTACTTGTTTATGAGTGTTTTCTGGATGTTATCCTCCAGGCATGACAGGGCTGTTACCATCTTAATCAAAGTAACTGTGATTACTTTGAAGAGACCATCACAAGAACCGGCCTGTTGACTTTCCCTCATAGGAGGAGGTGGGGAGGGTCATTAAACTCTCAACTGAAATTCCAACCACTCTCTTCTGCACCCCCCAGTTGTATATAATTTTACCTTAGCTGCTTACAGTTTAAGGAGGTTCTATAGTATACACTGTGGAAAGTTCAGCAGAGCGGGGGGTGGCATCTATTTTGGGTAGGCTGTCACTCATGCTGTGGTGAATTTTTAGTGATGCTATTGTTTGAGAGTCCTACATTCTTGTGAGTAAACCCTCACATGTGCCCCTAAAGCAGGCTTCATAAACTCATTAGTTCACCAAGGTGGACCTGAGTGGAATTGTTATTTTGCTCCTCTGTTGGTGTCTTGTCTGGGTGTGAATAGACTTTAGTTCATGTCTTCCCAGGAAAATCTCATGCAACAATGAGCACTGCCTGTACCATCTTTATCTGAAATTATATATTCCTTAATTAAGATCACAAGAAGGAACCCAATCTGTTGAATTATAAGAAAATGGCCCCAAGGTGGACCAGACCCTAATATTATCAATTTTATTGTAATACATTATACTATAAAAGGTTTATTGTATCATTCTCTTGTCAGAGATCATTTGTCCAATACATTCTTTATATGTTGAGGCATTTTAAACCCAATTTTATCCTGTTTAAGGGTGCAAGAAATATTTCATTCCCTTTTATGAAAGTATAACATTCATGGTATAACATACCATTTGTATGTATACTTAGAAGTTATTTTGAACTTTTATAAAGTGACCATATTTGTGTAAAAGAAACTCAGTTGGGGAAAACGAAGTGTGTAGACCCTAGAGACTCTCTTTGTATGTACACCTTAGACTCGCTCTTTAGGTACACCCTAGAGATTCATTGACCTCTTCCTGTCATTATGCTGTCACTCTTCCCCATGAAGGGTAGCCATAAATCTTACTCCCAGCAGCACAGATAAGTTTTGCTCAGATTTTCATACTTTATAGACCTGAAATCATAAAGTATTATTGCATTTGGATCTGGCTTCTTTCATTCAATACTGTATTTGCCAGGTTCCTATTACTGGAAAATTTTAAACTCAAAAGTTCAGACTGTGTTTATCCTTTTTTGAGGCTTAGTATATGGTATGAGAAGGAGAACAAAAATATTTCTTTTAGAAAACTTGACTCTCAGGGGACCTAAGAATCCGGCCCTCATAGTTTAGATAAGATTATTTTTTCCCTTGTTCTGTGTTTTCTTTTTCTTAGAAATTGAGCTCTGGTTATAATTCTGTTTCCTGTAAAGATTTTGAGTTGAATACAGTAAGGCTGTGAATTTGGGTATGTTGGAAGTCTTGCAGAGAAATTGTATCTGAACTCCTAAAAGCAATTATACTTGAAAGTTACTCTTTACTATCATTTAAAACCAGCCAGAGTATCACCTATGCATTAAATGTAAACCAAAATGTGTTGAATAGATTACTCATTTAATATTACTTTTCATTGTTGCCTTTCTGGGATGCATGTTTTAAAATGCCGAAAAGTGTAGTCAACATGGTCTGCCTTGTGGGAAGACGGCTGACCTGGGAATAAAAGATGGGTTTTTGTTTTTTGTCCTGACAGTAGGTTTATCCAGCTGTGTTGCATCAATCCCCTGGGCCTCAGTTGTTCTCACTGACGCTCCCTCTGGGAATCAGAATGAGGTCATATATGGGAAAGGCTTGGAAAACTCCACTGTCACATACAATTGCAACCCCTGCATCACTGGGCTCTCTTGTTCTATTCTCTGTCTTTAGTTTTTGTCTTTTTGTGGTGCTGGGAATTAAACATAGGGTTTTACACATGGCTAGCATGCAAGGCAAGTCTTGTACCCACTGGGATTTCTAGCCCTTGTTCTTATTTGCAGTAAATTTGATCCTTCTGTCTGCCTGCTACTACTTTTCCAGGACTCTTCCCTGTCTTACTTGTCTTTTTGAGCTCTAGCTCAGCGCCAGCATTTCCATGACAACTCTCCTGTGCCCACCTGATTCCCTCTCCTCTTTGGACTCCTGTTGTTTTCATAATCAATGTCATACTACTTTGTTTGGTACTTCCAGTTTGCTTTCCCTTCTCAAACAGGCTATATATGTCATGAAAAAAAGTGGGGCCTTTAGGGGAAGTCCACTACCTTAAAAATAGCCCGATAAGCATATCATGGATAATATTGATTTGAACAAAAATCAGTGGTGTGATCATAAAAGCATGAATTCTTAGCATTTGCCACCCCCCACATTGCAACTCCTATTACTAACATGCTGTCAATAAACTAACCAAATCCAACATTTAACAATCAGCTGTTTTAGCTGGGCGGTGGTGGCATATGCTTTTGATCCCAGCATTTAGGAGGCAGAGGCAGGAAGATCTCTATGAGTTCAATGTCAGCCTGATTTACAAAGCAAGTTCCAGGACAGCCAGGACTGTTACACAGAAAAACCCTGTCTTGAAAAAAAGAAAAACAATCACCTTTCACAGACTAGTGTGATCCAACCACTCAAATGAGCATTCTCAGTTTCTATCTTATTTTTTAAAGAATCTCATCTTTGATTGGGTAAAAAAAAAAAAAAGCCATCTTGTTACTTTCCAATCTCCTAAAAGAAGACTGAATGTGAACACTCGTGAAGAAATAAGTTTGGAGCTAGAGCGATGGCTCAGAAGTTAACAGCATTTCCTGCTCTTGCAGAGGACTGGGGTTCTGGTCCCAGACATCACATGGAGTCCGATAACTGCCTGAAGCTCCAGTTCCAGAGGAACCAATGCCCTCTGGGGCCTCTGTGGGCTAATGTGGTGCATATAAACTCTTACAAGCTCACACAAACATGTATAATTTTTTAATTAAAAAAGAACTATTTAAAAACAAGTTCACATGAGCAGCTGTCAGAGGAAGTCAGTTTCTTACTCTTAAATGTTCATCATGCTTTGCCTGTAAACAGTGGTTCTCAATCTGTGGGTCACAACCCCTTTGAGGTCACATATCAGATATCCTGCATATCACATATTTACATTGTGATTCATAACAGTAATAAAATCACAGTTATGAAGTAGTAATGAAAATAGTTTTATGTTTGGTAGTCAGCACAACATGAGGAAGGGGGGAATTTGAGGAGTTCCAACCCTAGACAAAGATCTAGAAATAACGAGTGACTGCTAAGAAAAGGACAATTATCCTCTCCCAAGGAAGAAGCCCCTTATTGGCTGTCCAATGCACAGTAGTCAGCCTTGAAACCATATTCACACTAACAACAAAAGCAGACTGATCAGATTGTATTAATATATTTATGCACACACACATGCATGTATATATATGTTATCAACTTGAGGGTGGGGGTATGAGAGAGGTTGGAGGCAGGGTATGTGGGAGGGTATGTAGGGAGGAATGTAAGAGGGAAATGATACAATTCTATTTTAACTAAAAACATATTTTAAATAAATAAATAATTTAAAAGTCTACTATATCCACCTGGGCATGTTGACACAGGCCTGTAATTCCAGCACTTGGGAGATAGAGGATAAGGTCATGGTCACTCTTAGCTACATAGTGAGCTTGAGCTCAGCATGATGATATAGGAGTCTGTCTCAAAAACAAGCATCAAAAACAAATGAATACATAAAACCCCAATAAATCAATTCAACTACATATGGTTTCTCCTTAATAATTATGAATGTGATAAGGCATTTTCCAACATTGCCCCTACTTGTACACACTTTATGATATTCAGCTTTTGTGCAATTCCTTCCCATTGCAAACGGATAGTCTTTTTTACTAGCTCCTAATATATAAAAAGCACTATTGCAGTAGTAATAGGATATAAATTCGGAGACTAGGGAATGAAAGACTCTTATCTTGGAGACTATGCTGTGTTGGATTTTGTTACTTTGAAAAAGGATATGTTCAAGTCCTGACTTATAGTATCTCAGAATGTGACCTTAGTTGGAGAGGTAATTAGTTAAGATGGGGGTCATACTCACACTCAAGAATCCTCAACAAAACACTAGAAAACTGAATTCAATAACACCTTATTAAGATTATACACCACGACAAAGAGGAATGTGTTCCTGGAATGCCAGGGTGGTTTAGTCTATGAAAATCATTAACATGATATACCACACGAACAGAATAAAAAATGAAATCATATGATTATCTCAACTTACACTAAAAACATATTTGTCAAGATTTAATACCCTTTCACAGTAAAAACACTCAATAAACTAGATATAAGAAATAAATCCATAGCACATATGGAAAGCTCCCAGATGATGCTCCAGCTTTTCTTTCTTGTATCAGAAGACAAAGATGCCTACTCTTGCTACTTCTGTTCAGCATAATAATTAGGAAGGCTCAACTAGACCAATTATGCAAGAAGAAAAAAACATCGAAATTGTAAAGGAACAAGTAAAAGGATTTAAGTTCACATTAGCACAGCATTGTATGTAGAAACGTTTAAAACTGACATACACACACACCCTGTTAGACACCTAATCAGGCACGTCAGTAAAGATGCAGGATATAAAAGATATACACAAATGTCAGTTCATTTCCACATACTTACAATGAATGATCTGAAGAGGAAATTAAGAGGAAAAATCCATTTAACAGTAGCATCAAAATCAGTAAAACATTCAGGAGTGGATAGGTAATGCCTATTCTGTTCAACAGCATAACTATACTCTCATGAGTCTCTCTGAGCCAGAACCACCATCTACCAGACTCTTGAATTCTTTACTCGCAGAAACTGGTCTACTACATGTTTCTTGGCTTAGGCTGCTAAAATTTCAGGCAGTTGATTTTATAGCAGTAGATAACTAAGAGGTAGCCACAGTACTGGTGTTTTGAATGAAATATTTAAATGTAACTATAGAGAAGAGCCATGTTTTTCAGTTCTCCTTGCTGTTCTATACTTCTGAGGGTGTGGAAAACTAGACATTCATGGCCTAAGGGTTTTTTTTTTCCTAAGGGTTTTTTTTTTTTAATGTATGCAAGCATGGTTGCTTTTATAGTGGTGAGAATGGTGGAATCAGATATCAGACTAAAACATGTAGAGGATTAAACAAGATCCAATCAGAATGTGACCAGCAATGCTTGAGGGGCCAAAAACATTACAAAGTCTTCTGAATGATTTGAAAAACGTTGGCCTTGTATGCGCTAGCAGTATTTCCTTTTTGTTGTTTAAATATGCTGCATTCCTTACTATAATTGCCTGTCCCCAAGTCCCAGAATATTGCCTCCACTTTTCATAATCTAGGGACATTCTGTTTCACTGAAATTTCAGTTTGCAGGAATGACAGCTGCTGAATAATTATAGGAAATTTGCTCTAGCCCTCTATAGGACTTGCATGCTCTACAAACCCATGTTTACTGAGAATATAATCATATCTCTTACAGATACAGATACAGGTCAAAGTATAAAAATACTACATAATTTATAAGACTTCATCTAGATTCCTTGGCTGTCTTATTGCACCAGGCAAATTACTAAATTAAATATTGTGAATATGTATTTGACCAGTTTTTGTTGTTTTGTTAATTCACAGTTGTCATTTTCGAAATCATAGAATGTACAAAGCTGCCCTGAATGAGAGAATATAATAGAGGATGATCTGGGATGTTCATGTTATGTTAAAGAATGTAAATATATCTAAGAGAAAGTGAGCTTCTTGGGATGAGCTAGTATGTGACCCTATGGGAAGGAGCCAGCCCTCTTTTGCTTACAATGGAAAGCAGATGGATGAGTAAAATGTAGACTATCCTTTATAGGATGGAATTCTATATGTACATAGATTACAATGAAGATCCAACAACCCTGGGCAAAGTGGAAAGCCTGCTACTAAGCTCCCTTCTGTTTATATACAGCATGTCTAAGGAAATAAGAGCCCTAGGAGCCAACAGATCTAGGATCTAAGATCAAGATGCAATGGAGAAAAGAAATACATCTGTTCATTTAATAGAGGGGATTTAACATAGAATTTAGCTGAATAATTAATCAAGGGCTGAAATGACAAAGAGAAAATAGTGAGGTACTCTAAATAATCCAGTAACAAAATTCTCAAAAAAAATGGTCCCATTTTATTCCTTGCTGTTTCCAAAGTAGTCTGGACAAGTCACCTCTTAGTCATAGTTAGGTTCCCACATTGTTGCATGCAGGCAAACCCAGGAAGTAATTAGAAACCCTGTGACTTCTGAGTAATAACGTTTGGGCTGTGTTTCATCATTAATGTACAACATTTATCACATCTAGAGGATGTATAAACTTGTACTATAAAATTACTAATGTACCTATGAATAAACACTTTCCTCAGCTACAGCCTGCTATTAACAGGAAGACAGATTCTGGACTCAACAGAAGTCAAGGAATATGAAAAAACCCACAAAATATTATTTTGCTGTATTCTCTTTGGAATTCCCCAGCTGTGATTTTTTTTAACTTAATGTTTATATGGTAAAGTTCACGAGAGCATTCCCATTTCAAGCTTCTTCCCTTTTATGACAATTGATCCCAGATTTCCTCTGGGAAAACTTTTTCCTGAGTCTCAGATGTATGGTAATCCATCATCCTAGGTTTCTGGTACTTGAGTTTTTGGGGATATACCAGGCAACTTTCCAGCAAGAATGAGTTGGTCGCCCCCTGAATAAACCTTGAGGAAAAATTCTTCAACAGGGTTCTTCTTTGCCCAGGTTCTTCGACCCTGTGCACTAACAGTTCTCATCAGTCATTATCAGAAGAACTGATTTTTCTTTATATGCAAATAAACACTTTCTTAAGAATAAGATCATGGAGCCCCACTCTCCCTCTCTTTAAGTTTTTCATATTTTAAAATAGTCTTATGAAAGAATATGCCATTTTCTTTTCTGTGGCTTATACCCCAAGCCTAAAATATCTACTTTCTGCATCTTTACTGAAAAATTGGCCAAGTTTCAGCCTAAGATAAAATTACTTATAAAATATCTTTGTCTAGCTGGTTGTGCTGTCTCCAGCTAGCCATCCTAGGATTGCAATCATATTGAGACCAACCTGAGCTGCATAGTAAGACCTTAACTCAAGTAAATACACCAACCACCAACAAGCAAACATAGTGAAAATTCTAACTGATCAGTGCTAATATGATGACATTTGAGTCTTAATTACAAATTACCAAAAATTATTTATAAGCTGTTTATCATTTTCTATAGTATGTTTTGTAAGTTTATGAACAATATGCAATATTAAGTCATTTAAGTTTTTTTAAGGCCAGGAAGCTCACCAAACCACAGCCAGTGCAGAAAGAACCAGAAATTAAAGCATGAAGGGATGCAAGCAAGCATTCTTTTTTTTATTTAATTTTTTTTCGTTTAACATACCAACTCTAGCTCCAGTCCCTCCTCTTCCTATCCCCCCATCCACTCCTCAGCAGGGGTAAGTCCTTTCTTGGGGAGTCAACAAAGTGTGTTATGCCAAGTTGAGGTAGAACCAAGCCCCTCCCCCCATATCAACGCTGAGCAAGATATCCCGCCATGGAGAATGGGCTCCAAAAAGCCAGTTCATGAACTAGGGATAGGTCCTGGTGCCACTGCCAGGGACCCTCCCCCCAACAAGTCAAGCCACATAATTTTCACTCACATTCAGAGGGTCTAGTTTAGTCCCATGCAGGTTCCCCAGCTATCAGTCCAGAGTCTGTGAGCTCCCACTAGCTGGAGTCATCTGTCCCTGTGGTTTTCCCAATCATGATCTTGACCCCCCCCCCTTGTTCATATGATCCCTCCTCACTCTCTTCATCTGAACTCTAAGAGCTCAGCTCTGTCCTTGGCTGTGTGAGTCACTGCATCTGCTTCTACCAGTTACTGGATATAGGTTCTGTTATGACATAGTCTATAATCTGATTAAAGGGGAAGACACCCTCCCCACTATTGCTAAGAGTCTTAGCTAGTGTCATTCTTGTGGATAGCTGAGAATTTCTCTAGCACCAGGTTTCTCCCAAACCCAATAATGTCCCTCTATCAAGATATCTCTTTCATTGTTCTCCCCCTCTGTCTTCTAGAACCCTCGTGTTCCCATCCCTCATTCCCTCCCTTCTACCCCACTTGCAGTTTAGCCAGGAGATCTTAACTATTTCCCCTTCCTGGGGCCCTCCATGTGTATCCCTCTTAGGGTCTCCCTTGTTACCTAGCTTTTCTGGGCTTGTGGATTGTAGCCTGCTTATCCTTTGCTTTATGTCTAATATCCACTTATGAGTGAATACATACCATGTTTGTCTTTCTGTGTCTGGGTTACCTCACTCAGGATGTTTTCTTTTTTCTGGTTCCATACATTTGCCTGCAAATTTAAAGATGTCATTGTGTTTTTACTGCCAAGTAATTCTCTTCTGTGTAAATGTAACACATTTTCTCTATTCATTCGTCGGTTGAGAGGCATCTAGGTTATTTCCAGCTTCTGGCTATTATGAGTAAACCTGCTGTGAACATAGTTGAGCAAGTGAGTTTGTAGTATGATTGAGCATCTTTTGGGTATATGCCCAAGAGTGGTATTGCTGGGTCTTGAGATAGATTGATTCCCAATTTTCTGAGAAACCTCCATATCGATTTCCAAAATGGCTGTACAAGTAATTTGCACTCCCACCAGCAATGGAGGAGTGTTCCCCTTACTCCATATCATCTCCAGCATAAGTTGTCATTGGTGTTTTTGACCCTAGTCATTCTGATAGGTATAAGATGGTATCTCAGAGTCATTTTGATTTGCATTTCCCTGGTGGGTAAGGATGTTGAGCAATTTCTTAAATGTTTTTCAGCCATTTGAGTTTCTTCTGTTGAGAATTCTCTGTTTATATCTGTACCCCATTTTTAATTGGATTATTTGGTATTTTGGTGTCTAGTTTCTTGAGTTCTTTATATATTATATATATATATATATATATATATATATATATATATGATCAGCCCTCTGTCAGATGTGGGGTTGATGGAGATATTTTCCCATTCTGTAGGCTGCTGTTTTGTCTTACAAAAGCTTCTCAGTTTTAGGAGGTCCCATTTATTGATTGTGGCTCTCAGTGTCTGTGCTACTGCTGTTATTATATTCAGGAAGTGGTCTCCTGAGCCCATGAATTCAAGGCTACTTCCCACTTTCTCTTGTATTAGATTCAGTGTATCTGGATTTATGTTGAGATCTTTGATCCATTTGGACTTGAGTTTTGTGCATTTGGATAGATATTTATCTCTTTGCATTCTTCTATATGTCACAGCATTCTTATTTTACGGTCTGTCCTCCATGACTGAGGAGGGCAGTTCTGTAGCTGCCTACCCAATCAACTGCATATGAAAGTGTTTGAAAAAAGAATGCCTTATTACATACAGACTCTTCTTCTTATAATTGTTTCCTAACCAATACACTATAAACACTTAGTACACCCTGACACTGTATTCAATATTATATGTAATCCAGAGATGACTAAAAGAGGAAGATATATATGACTTGTATGCAAATGTATATTGTTTTATTATTGTTGGCTCCTCTACCTCCTTCTCTTTTGTACTGATGATTAAATCAAGGATCTCACATATGTTAAGGAAATATGTGAGATTTCTTTCATGACAATTGTTACCTAAAATCAAACATTTTGGGTTTATATAACTATATTTTAGTTGTTGAAAACCAAGATCATCAAGTGGCATTTTCACCTATTTTTCAAGTTTTAACATAGTTTTTTTTTTTTTATAAAAAGGCTATGCAACAATAGATTTTTTTCTGTCTCGTCTTTCATTTTTAATTTTCAATGATTTTTTTTCTATAAAGATCTTGATCAGTCTCTGATTTGTGGATTTGTGGATGTTAGTGTCTGGGTTGGGGTAATTCTGTCAATGTTGCTATGTTCTGCTGCTTCTCTCAGTTCTTTAATGAATTCTCACCACCGAGGGTGGCAATCTCAACTATGAACCCAGGAACATGGTCTCATGCTAAAGATTCTCTTTTCGTCCAAATGACTCTGCTTATGCCTGGTTGATAATTTCCTACTTTACTTGCCAGTTTTATGTTTAATGAAGTCTGTGCTTCAGAATTGCCCTGTGTTTACATGTGAGTGAATGAGTCTGAGTGCTTGTACGTGTGTGTGAGTGAGTGTGTAAGTCTGAGTGAGTATGTGTGTATGAGTGTGTATATGTGTGAGTTTGTGTGTGTGTGTGTATGTCTAGTGTGTGAATGAGTTGTGAGTGTGTGAGTGTGTGAGTGTGTGAGTGTGTGTGTGAGTATGTGAGTATGTGTATGATGGTAGTATGGTGGTTGTAGTAGTTTTGTTTAGTTATAATAGCAATGTCTCATCTTCAGCAACTGATATTCTGCTTCAGACAGTCTAGTGAAGACTGGTTGACAAAACACAGCTTTCACCTCAAAGCGAGTTAGAAATAGCCTGTTCTCAAGGCAAGCATGAGTCAACATGGCTTGGGAATGGGGATTCAGGTAATCAGGAAAGATGAGTTCCACTATGGAAGTAATTATGTGAGATTTTATTTGTTACAGAAAAGACAAAGTCAAATATAAAAGCATTTACCAAATATGTTGACGGGAACTGCAGCTAAGCTGCTTACATCAAAGCAGGAGGATATCTTCTATAGATTTCGGGTGCTTTCTGGTGATAATCTTAGCTATTAGGTTGCTGGAAGCTAGTGGTCTGCTGCAAAGACATTTTTAAGGCTTTGATAATCCCAATACTGTTAAACCAGACAGCAGAAGGTAATGGATGGCTTTCAGAGAGACTAAAAGCACCCAAAGATAATTTGCCTCTGATCTGCAATGTTCTGACTTCATACAATCACAGAGCTCAGTCATTTGTACAATTTTTAACACAGGTGCAGATTTTCTTTTTTTCTGGGAACTCCAGTTCCCAGAAATGAGTATGACTTCAGGCCTCAATTAATTCTAACATCAACCACTGTGGTAGAATATATGACACTATGTTTTATAGAAAATAAAAATATGCTAACCAGCAGTGAAATACCTTCCCCAGAGAATATAACTAAAATATTTAAAATAACTAAAATATTTAATTGCCTTGGGCTTAATAATCAATCAGGTGATTTTAATAACAAATTTGAATGAAAAGACTGTCTATCAACCAGCTTATAACAAAAGATATTTAAAGGTGAATTAAGGGAATTAGTTTGCTATGTATTTATTTCTTTTTGGACTTTCTGTTTTGAGACGGGGGTTTTACATAGCCCAGGGTGACCTTGAACTCACTTTGTAACTGAATATAACCTTGAACTCCCGATCCTTTTGTCTCTACTGCTTGAGTGCTGGGATTATAGGCATGTGCCACCACAACCAGCTGGTCTTCAATTCATATTCTTTTTTATAATAACTATTATAATAACCTGTGATTATTTTTCTGGCCAAAATGCACTTTATCCTTCAAAATGACAACAATTAACATCAAATATCAATGACTATAATAAGAGGTCATGAATATTGCTTAGTGTTTTTAATCTGCAGCCTTTTGATAAATGCGCAGAACTTACATCTAGTAAATGTAATATACATTTCTGTCTCTGTATCTTCTGACTTATATATTTGATATATATATTTATTTGATTAAATTTGTTCTAACTTATAGATATTAAATTGAAAATTTAGAACCAAACAAACATGATATTAAAATTAACTGCAATCTTTAGTTTTTTATATAAACTTGATTATCTATCATCAATCTATTTATCTAATTGAACAACTGTATAATGCACTCCAACATGTTATTTTCTAAAAGGCTATAAATATTTCCAACTGAGGATGAAGAATTATTCAAACTAATTTTATGCCACTTGGATTATATTTAACACTCAATTGAGCATGAAGTTAAAGATAACATTTTTTTGCTATGAAAAGTCAAATGACTGCGTTTTCATCTTTCTATACTCAACATGTAATTTTCTAAGATTTGACACCCATTGCTTACATTAAATCTCTCAAGGATGCAGCCAAAGATTAGCTATTATAATTTAAACTTTACTTGCCAAACACTGTTCAACACTCTAATGTAATGAACACAAAGATGGAGCTAAGCCCCTTATTGATAAAGTACCCATTTATCAATATTAATTTGTCTGTGTAAGAATCTGTAAATTATGTTCATAAAGAAGACTATAGATTAGTGGTTCTCAACCTTCCTACTGCTGACACCAAACCATAAAATTATTTCATTACTGCTTCATAACTGTCATTTTGTCACTGTTATGAATCGTAATGTAAATATCTGATATGCAGGATATATGGTATATGAGGAGTCATTGGATCCTCAAAGGAGTTGAGACCCACAGGTTGAGAACCATTGCTATAGACAAAATTCCCAGGAATGATGCCATTGACATTTTAAGGCAAGTAAATGCATTTAGAAGCCTTTCTGGCCCGTCAGATTCCCACACTAGTAGTTACAATAAAAAATGTCTCCAGACATTATCCAGTATTCCTTGGGGACAAAATTGTTCTGGACGTAAGCTATTCCAACAGAGCATAGGATACTGATCCCCAACTTCCTAGATGGAAAATCAGCATGTAAACTTATCATTTCTACTAATATGAGTCTAAGATTACTGGTTCCTAAGAAGAGGCTCTGTGACATGAGCAGGGATTTATTCTTAGTCTGGCAAAGGACTCCTCTATTTGTGAACAAGTTATATTTCAAATAAAAGTTTCAAGTTCAGGGGTGGAATGGAAACAAACTCCTGGTTGCAGCTGAAACTTTGTGTTCCTTTTAGCAAAAGAGAGGTGTGGGCGTGGCTTTCCCTAGTGAAGGAGCTATGCCTGGGTAGGGGGCCCAGCTGCAGTGTTCAGAACAGATAAAGTGGTGATGGGAGGGTGGGGGAGTGAAAGACTTGGGTCACCCCCCAAAAAATATGTCAACATCTGTCTATCACAGCAGCCTTGGCCAGATGATCATTTTTTCTGCTTCTGTAAGCACCAATAAGACAATGCCACTGAACTGTGTCTTTTGTTGGCTGAAGCATTTCCCACCACTGCGGCCACCTCTGATATGCTAATAGAAAAACTGGAGGTTTTGTGTGACTGAAAAGGCTTTCAAACCCAATCAGTGGGTCAACAATCCCAACTCTGTGAGAGACCCGGGCCTGCTGTGTGAGAGGGTCCTCTTACCCCTAGTGCCTCCTCACACCTTTTCTGGGGGTGTATTAGTGCCCAAAGAAAGGCAATTAACCATCTGTCCCCAAGAGCAATGTGCAGAACCTAAAACACAACAAATTTGCACCTTGAAAATGGCCAAGAGGCACATGTGTGTCTCGGCCACTCTGGGGAGTAGACGCTAAAGCAATGGTCTCAATGCTTCCCTGGTTTGATGGAGGCAGTTTGTGTGAGTTCTAACTCCATAATGCCTGGTTATCAATGTAAATCTCTACAATGTCACTGTCAAGGTATAAAAAGAACTTAGTAGGTGCTCCCACTCATAAGGTCAGAGAATTATAAAATATTAACTGGCAGAAGTATTTCTTCTCATTTGTGACATTCGTCTGCCCATTCAGTATTTATTCTTTAGGTCTAAAGCACTGAAAGGAACCTTGCAGGGATTTTTTTCTCTAGAACTTGCCCGAATTTTAAAAATTATCTAAAATGATGTGATGATTGTTGGATTTTGATCTAAGAACTCCAAAGTTTGTTTTCATCCAAACAAATTCTTGCTCACAAAATGCTTCTCCACTTTGTATTCCTTGCCTACTACTTCTACTAATACTGTTAAAAGTTGTGTGAAATGTTGTTGTCCTCCATTAAGGTCTGAACTTCCCAAAACTTGTTTATGAGCCAAAGCCTTACTGTGCTGCCAGATACCCTGACAGACTTAGAGAAGAATAAAATATGGTTTCAGACTTCAACAAACACATAGTCCCTTGAGGGAAACAGTATGTAATATGTTTCCAATATGTAAAATGTGGTTGGGATATAACCATCCAATATACATGGTGCTGTGGGAATGTGAAAACCAGCCAGGGAAGTCAGAAGGACTTCTCAGAGGAGGTGAGTGAGTTGACTTTCAACATTGCTTCTCATATGGTGATGTAAAGAGATATTAAATAGAATCCTAAGCAGCAGACAAATGTGTTTGCCAGGGGAAGTTAACCACTATGAGATTCTATGGCCAATAATAACAAAGATTTGGGTTTTTTGCTCTTGTCACAATCCTATCCAAACTGAAATATGTGGTAGGAAGAGGAGCAGTGCACTCACTGTGACCTTTCAAGCTCTTCCCCTTAATGCTCCAGTATGATTTAAGCTCTTGAGACACCCACAACATAGGAAGGAGCCTTATCTTCTTTCCCAGACTGCTGACGTTAGGCACATCTTCAACAAAATTAGTCTAGTTCCTGCTGTCAGGAACAAAGGCAATATATAAGAAATACAAGGCTCCTTTGGACAAAGTGGTCAGGGAAAACCTCTCTGGAGAGAGGACATTGAAGCTGGAAGACTAAAAACAAGGATGGATTAGCCATAAGAATGCCAGGGAAGGAGGCGCATCCCAGGCCACAGGATCAGTTAGAGCTAAGGCCCTTAGTTGAGAAGACATATATGTGTGGCAGAAGCAGAAAGAACTGTGATGCGGCTGCCTGTGATTTGTAGTGTCTGATGGATAGAGACTAGCCTTTGAAGGACATTAAAAGCTAGATCAAAGAAGGATATTTTTTTCATCTAAGAATGAGAAGTTATTAATTAGATTTGAGCATGGAGGTAATATGATATGATTTTCATTTTTCAAAACTGTTCATGCAATAACAAAGAAAACTAGAAGAAGTTCTTGTATTAGCCCCAGGAGGCAAACAGTGGTGACACAGGTGGACATGGAGATGAATGGATATATTTGGGAAATGTTTTGGAAATTGAATTCCTTGGACTTGTTGTTCCAGTAGGACTGTGTGTGGAGGGTGAGAGAAAGCAGAAAGCAGAAATTAAGAGCAGTGACTTGAGGGGAACATAGCTCAGTTGCAGAGTGTTTCCCTAGCACACAGAATCTCTAACACTGCAGCAAATTAAAATAATATCATAAGAACAACTTGGGCAGGAGGAGGTTACATCATTCACTGAGTTGTGAGGCGTGATGGAGAAAACCTAATTGCCAAAGGAAAAAAATCTCTTTGGTTCATGTTGAGGTCACAGTGCTCACAAGCCTCCATTTAGGGATATCTACTTGACCATTGTGTTACCAACCTAGAATTCTTGTATAGAACATTTTAAAGGCAAAGAATAAGATGGGGTTGCCCTGTTGAGCATGCAGAGAAGAGAGAAGGCCCAGATAAAAATCCCTAGAGCCCTCCACAACAGAAGTCCAGGAAAGATAGAAGCAAGAGAAAGACTGTGTATATAGGGGACCTCCAATGTGTTGGTGAGAAGAGGTGGGAAGAGCTAGAGTTTAGACAATGTAGAAAGTGTCTGTTTCAGTATGTCTTTATTCTCTATGTCCCACAACCTCAGAAAAATTACTTAATTTTTGCTTGCTACATTTTGAGACATGGTCTTGAGTAGCCAGGGCTAGTCTTACAGGAGGCACAGATAAGCACTAAGGGAACCTGGAATATTAAACACACAGGGTTGTCCTTTTAAAGAAAGGGTTGCATAACCTGTTGTCTGCTTAGAATGCTGGGAACAGGTGTGGTCAATAGCCTTGTGATCATTACACTATCTGTGTGGCCAAGACTATTCCATACTGGATCCTCCCACAGACCCTTATCGTGAGTTTGTTTTTCTCAATCTATAGAAATTATCTTTATGGAAGGTGTCACATACAGTCAATCTTATAGAATGTGATTTTATGGATGGTGTCACATGTTCTTTATAGGAGTTTCAGTATAGTCACATCTGATCTTTAGTTCGTTTACTTTGCTACCCTAGGAGATCTGTGTTTGCTTTGTTGTACACACAAAATTGAGTTAATTATCACGAGAAAAGTTTTTACTAAATTGTTCCGTGCTTAAAGATGCCTAAAATAAACTACTCAGGGCTAGACTCCTCAAGTTAGAACTAACACCAGCTACTGAGTCATGTTGAACCAAACTACTTTCTTCCCTCCCTTGCACTGTTACACTGCTGGTCATGGTGGTCTCAGAGATACCCAAATGGTATAAACTTGCTATGTAGCTGAAGATGACCTTGAACATCTGATCTTCTAACTTCTATGTCCCAAGTGCAGAACTTACAGGCCTGGGCCACCATGGCTATCTGAAATATATTTTAAATATGATTTCCACTCGGACCATATCTGGCAAAATTAATGTATTCATTAACAGTGTCCTTTTGTACAAGATTCATCTGGCAAGGGAAAGCAGAACCAGGGATGAACAATATGGGGGAACTCTAAAGCATCCCTTCCAATATGGAGCCATTTAAAAAATGGAATATTTGAAGTCCAAAAGATGCATATGTAAGTTTCACGTTCAAAGATCCAAATTCATATCTGAACACTAACAACTGTGTGATTCTGGAAAAGGTGTCTAAGAACTCTAAGTTTCAGTTGCCTTCTCAATAGAATGGGTCAAATATCACTATATATTCTTCTGCTTGGTCTGAGAAGAAGCAACCTTTCTGCACAGTAATACAAACTTTCCTTTTCCCGACAGCCTTTGGTAATACAAAGAATAAAACCTGTCCTTGACTTTGCATTATTCTTATTTGCAGAGCAGATATGGAAACAACTACTTATAGTAAGACTTGACTAGTATATGATAGGTGTTGGTGGAGCAACCGTGAATGGAGCAATTGTTTGGGATCCAGAGAGCTGGAGTGGGAGGAGTTTGGGAAGACATTTGAATTGAATCTGAAGATCAAGTATGAGCCTGCCAAGTGAAAGGGCACCCCATGGCAAAGAAAAAAAACATGTGCCAAGACTCCAGGTAAGCCTGGTCTCTCCTACAGTAGCACAGGCTATACAAAGGAAACAAGGGAGTTGAGAAAGGTTTGGAGCAGGCAGCTAAAGTCAGATTAAGTATCCTTTTTGAAAATTGGAAATTGGAAATTTTATATGTATGGGTGGGTGTTTTGTCTGCAGGTATGTCTATGCACCATGTGTGTGCCTGGTGCTTGTGAAGGCCAGACAAGGGCATTGGGTCTCCTGAACTGGAGCTACAGATGCTTGTGAGCTACCATGTGAGTTGCTAGAAATTGAACCCAGACCCTCTAGAAGAGCAGCCAGTGTTGAGCCATCTCTCCAGCCCTGAGATTAAATATCTTAAGTCACATGTAGTAGTGACTAGCCCATTAGACAGTGCAGGGTTAGAACATTTCTCTGTAGAGAAGTGGGAATGGAAGAGAAGAGCTGCCCATGCCAGGGGGGAAGAAATAAAAGGATTAGAAAAAGAATAATTAGCCTTTTTATTTCAATGACATGGGTCTTTTATATTATATAAATAACTTGGGCATGGATTTTTATATTCAAGTATAGGCTACAAACAAATAAGAGAATTTACTTTATATGCCTATTAATCCTAAAAAGCCTATAATACGAGCCCCATCAATAGTCCTCCTTCTAGGCTGAGAATGTGCTATTAAACAGTGCTTTCCATTCCTTGGGGTTTATTTCAGAGCTGAACCTCCAACTCCCAAACTTACCATCTGTTCTATCAGTCCATGTGCATTAGCCAAGATAGTGTGTGTGTGGGGGGGGCGGTTATCCACCAGGAAATGTGACAGTGTCTGTGGATACTTTTGACTGTTTGCAGAGAAAGGAATGCCACTAGTACGTAGTGGGGGAGGGGAAGCAGAGATGCTGCTAAGCATCATGGCAGCCCACAAAGCAAAGAATGATGTGGCCCAAAGTATCAAGAGCTCTGAGTTGGAGAAATATAGTCTAGAGCCTGGCTTCTTTTTAAATTGTTTTCTTTTATATGTGTGTATGTGTGTCCGTGTGAATCTAGGCTGCCTGTATGCAAGTGCCCACTGAAGTCAGAAGAGGACATCAGATCCCATAGAGCTGGAGTTACAGTTGCCTGATGTGGGTGCTCAGAACAAAATTCAGGTTCTCTTGAAGGACAGGAAGCACTCTTAACCACTGAGCCATGTTTCCAGCCCTGAGACCAGCTTCTTAAACTGTGGATCAGGACCCTATATGGAATCTTTATCTGAAGTTTAAAATAAAATAAAAAACTTTGGCAGTAGCAAAAGGTTAATGGGTCTGAAGTGACAAAAATTAATCCAAAATCAAATGCATGATGAATCCTAGATATTTCTGATAGCAAATGCTCACATTGCATAGTGCAACTTCATTATAGCCTAGGTCTGACACAAAACAGACTCCCTGCACTGCACTAATCTTCACACCAATGCATCACCAACAAATGTTGCTTGAAAAACATTAACTCAGAGCCTAGTGTTGAATGCTAGAAATTGTACTGTTTTTTACTGTACATACAATATTTTATGCTCTTATGAAATCATGTTGTTCAATTATGGAAAACAAAGATTTTCAATGTTTTCCTATTGTCATTCCTCAGCATATCAGTATCAAATGATTTTATTTTTGGATTCTATTTCATTAGAATGTTTAATTTTAAAAATTTCTAATTATGGTAATAGAGTTTTATAAAAAATGCTCAGTGAAGTTTGGCTAAGGTATATGACAGAACTTCTGATAATTTCTGAAATGGCCCTAAACATGCTTCTGCAATTTTGTACTGTGTATTTTTATGGCATTCTTAGTGTTGATGACTACAAAATCAAAATATCAATCACCTCTGAAAAACATTGAAGATGATCTATGTCCTGGGGTAGTAAATATTCTGGCAAAATTTAATTATTTATGTGAAAAATAAACAAGGATATCCATTTCATTAGTATGTAGATTTGTTTTCATTTTAATAGCTGGCAAAATTATATATGTGCACTAAATTATTGTTTAAAAAATAAACTTCTTCATGATTTCTCATCAGTAAGTGCATGATCTGTATACCTATTTTATATACCTACATCCCCACGCAAAGCCACACAAATACTTATTAGGAAAAAAAAGCAGATATGCGTGGAAATGGTTTAAGAAGCCTTTGTCTAAAGTACTACATGTTTTCTTTGATTTGTGAAGCATACACCCACCCATCCATCCCCACATACACCGTGTAAATCAAGAAGGTAAAATCTTCATGTTCAATTTCAGAGCCACCAAGCATCTGAAATATGACCCCTTAAAAAAATCAAGTGTGCTGTTCTTGCATTGCAATAGTGGAGTTGGCTGGGCCAGCAATGGGAGTGGATACAGGGCCAAAGAGTGATGAATTTTATTGCACATGTTTAAAAATATATATGGCTTAAGTATAGATTCTCTAGTCATTGAACACATCCAAGTGACCGTATGACCCAAGATCCATCCCTTTGCTTATGGAGGTCCCCCTGCCTCATTGAGATGATTCACTCTGAAGTAGAATGAAGTTGCACAAAAGAAACAAAAAGCCATGGCAAAAGGAATACATTCAGCACATAATAAAAGCAAATAAAATTTTAAGATAAAATAACATGTACATATATATTTATATTTATATGTGTGTTTGTGGGTCACAAAACTAGGAGAGAGTGCATGAGAAGGGACAAAGATATTTTAAAGAAGCTAGGAAATCGGGTCATAGAATACATGTGACCAGAAAGCAGAGGGAGTACTAACTGGAGGAAGAAAGGAATCCAGCTTGGGAAGGAGAAAGGATATCGAGGGAGGGAAATGATGGAAAACATTGTTCTAAAGAATTTGTTCTCAATCCTCAATGTTCATTAGAGTCACTTAGAATTTTTTTTAAAAAATCCAATATCCTGGTTCTTCCCCAGGCCAAATAATCAGGAACTATGAACATGGAGCCCCCAACGTACATCATGTATTTTCTTTTTTTTTTTCAACTTTTTTATTTGAATTAGAAACAGGATTGTTTTACATGACAATCCCAGTTCCCTTCTCCCTCCCCTCCTTCCCTACCATGCCCCCCAACTATAACCCTACCTATCACATATCCTTTCTGCTCCCCCTGGATGGTGAGGCCTTCCACAGGGTGTCATCAGAGTCTATTGTATCCTTTGGGATAGGGCCTAGGCCCACCCCCGTGTGTCTTGGCTCAGGGAGTATTCCTCTATATGGAATGGGCTCCCAAAGTCCACACCTATGCTAGGGATGAGTACTGAACGTCTACAGGAGGTCCCATAGATGTCCGAGGTTTCCTCACAGAAACCCATGTTCCTGGAGTCATGTGTTTTCTATATGTTCCCCAGAAGGTTCTAGTATGTAGCCAAAGTTGAGAATTGCAGGCATAGAAGATGCTGTCTAGGACATGCCCATTCCTTGGCCCCAGCTCTCTGACTACTATAATGTACACATTGTATCTGTTATGGAACACCCCCACTTAAACTGTATATTCATGTTTTACTCTGAGTGGTTATAAAGTGGGACTCTGAACCTGTCAGAGATAGACTTGAGCTTTGCCATATTAAGTGCAAGGGGAAGCAGACAGTTTCTTAGGAAGAGCATGACTTGGAGGATTTTCTACTAGCCAAGGAAAACCCAAGTTAAAAACTGTTAGTAGTAGAGCTGATTGATGGAGATAATGGCCAACTTGTAGCTTTTTGTGGGCTACATTCATAGTGCATTGTGATTATGCGGTATCAGGAAAGGCCAACCTTATAATTGTCTGTTCAGCTTAATGAAATGGAAAAGAACATTTGTTTCCTTTTTTTTGCTTATCTTTTATTGTAAAGACACACATTCTGATGTCACCCATGTTAGTTTGTTAAATGACCAGTGCCATTTTAACAAATGTTAAAGATGTTTTTCTAGAAGAAGAAAAAAAATCATGATTTTTGTGAGAGATCAAAACAGTGTCTGTGTTATTCCTTATATAACCCAAGATTATTCAGGGCACGTTAGTTGTCCTTATTTTCTTCAAGACTGACAGCTTGGAGTGAGGGGCAAAGGTAGGAATGCAGTAGGGGAAGTCAGGAGATGTTTTCTGCAAATTCTGTGTTTAGTTGTGTCTAATCTATGGTTCAAAGATTTTTTGTGGCTATCCCTGGTGACGTTGAAAATATAAAGTATCCATGCCTGTGGCTTTGTTTCACCATTGTTTTTTTAAATTAAGGGTATGATTTGCTGAATGTATGTAAACGCTGAGCACTCTATTCTCTGCGCTGCTACTTGATAAGGATACTTGCTTCTTTCAGCCGAACTCAGGCTCACTTTACTAGCATCTTTATGGAGGCACTCCTTGGTCCTCCCTCACAGTAGCTAGAAGGAGGGACCTAAGGAAGGTCTTCATCAACACAGAGGAAAAGAATTTCCCAGCTAGAGCTAAGTACAGTGCTCCCTGACTCTCAGTCTTTAACAGTTGAGGATACTCTGTGCCTCAGGTCAGATTTTCAAACTCAGCACATTGGCATTGGTACTAGACAGATTTTTCTCATGGGACTTGTCCTGAGACTTGCAGGATATTTAGTAGTATCCCTGGCTTCTTCCGCTGAATGCCAAAAAAATCATGTAGTGCTGATAACAACAACAAAATGTCTTATAGCATTTTATCCTTGGCTAATTTATCTCCCAGTTCAGGAATTCTATTGTAGCCCTAGCCTTTAGCCAGGAATCCAAGGGGAACTACTGGATGGCTTTGAGTGCTTGAAACAAAAGGGGGGAGCCTTGTAATACAGACTGAGCTCTGATTCTCTATTTGAAGATTCTTGACTGTTGAACAGGAAATGGGGTGAAAGGAGATGAGATGGTATTCCTAGAGACATGGCCTACCTGAGGTGCTAGAACATGTTTTTTTAATTCAAAATTTTATTTTATTATATTTCATTCATTTTTATCAACAACTGTTTCTCCTCTCTTCCCTCCTCTCCCTTTCCTCATCTCCTGCTAGCTCACCTCTATCCGATCCTCAAAAAGTGTAAGGCCTCCCATGGACACATGGGTTGCCCTGGGAGGGGAAAATAGATGACATCTCCTGGCTAAACTGGGTGGGGAGGCTGTAGACCATGATTTTTAACACTGGGAATGGAAAAGATGGACTGAAGGACTGATTGGAGAGAGAACCCTGAGTCACCAGGAGCAAGTGGAAAGGGTGCACGCAACGAAGAGCAGCACCCAAGATGGCTCTGTTGGTTCTCAGGCCATGTGGTGAGGCAGACAATGTTTGAGGAGAAACTGGTGAAAAAGACAAAGAGTTTCTGGGAATCTTTCTCCTTCCTTCTTCCATCCCTGCCTCCTACACACCCCTAGCGTGTGTGTGTGTGTGTGTGTGTGTGTGTGTGTGTGTGTGTGTGTGTGTGTGTGTGTATGTGTGTGTGTGCGCGCGCTCCTGCATTAACACGCCATGTATAAAACTGTCCAGCAGGAGTGGTTTAGTTGCCCAGCAGGCACCTGAGTCTAAGAGTATTGAGTTGTACAGAGAGGACTGGACACTCCTCAGCAAGTCCATGACTATTCCTCAAGGGGAAATTAATCAGGAAAGAGATAGTATCTGAAGGCATGAGACAATGTCTGCAGGTAGAAAAGAATCAAGTCCTTCATAGTCTTGGCAGCTCTGCAATGCCAAGCTCTCTCTGCAGCTTTCACACCCAGTTAGGTTTGAGTCAGCCAATCAGAAGCAAGAAAGCAGTAGGGCAGATCCACAATGGCCACATTTATCAGGAAGCTCAGTGAACTTTAAATTTCATATAACAACAAATTATATATACTAAAGCTAGTTAAAATTCAAAACATACAGCATTTATGTGGCAGAGGCCAAGGGAAGCCAGCACACCAGTGGAAGACAGCAACTGAGCTGGTCATATGCACCCTGAGATAAGCGAATATACCAATACTTGGTGCCTTTGTTTGGAAAGAAGAGATACATGTTGGAAAATGTATTTTTAAAATGGAATGTGCTAATGAATCAAACACTCCTCAGCAAGTCCATGACTATTCCTCAAGGAGGCCTTAAAGCCAACCAACTTTCTGTGCTATCAAACCATAGGTGAATGTTCTGGATGATTCTGTGGACTAGAGGGATGAGAACATGTCTTAGCAGAAGGTGAGGTAAGGGATGGATGTGAGAAATGATTATTTGCTGGTGAGAAATACTAAAATAATTACACAACACAATACAAACACTCAAAACTTCAGGTTATATGGGTGAAGGAACTCAAACCTCATGATGAGATGAGTCATGATGGAGCCAGACAACATCCTGGTCATCTGAATCCTAGGTGTGATCTTTACCTAAGGATGCCACATTGGCAGTGGGACACAAAGTTGAGTCCTTCAGTCGACCCAACGTGCCCACTACTGGGAAGGGGACCTGGTTTGCTCAAGGTGATGTTTCCACGATTCCTGACTTTTGAGTGTGAATATTTTCTCATCTGGTCAGACATACTGATGCACATGGACTGAATATTGATCTTGTTGATAGTTTGCTTTCTATCAGCTGCTTTTCTGCTAAGTCCCATCTCCACTTGTTTGATAAAATACAGAAATGTATTTCTGGTGTAATAGAAGGAAGGATGAGGGAGAAACCAGATTGTCTGCTCCCTTGAGCATTTGTAGATCAACAACTTTTAAACAGAAGCACATGCATGGAGTTCTGAAAGCAGTTCAGAACACTGAGTCCCGGACACAGATTCCTGTATGGAGAGAAAATCAAGTTCCTGGCCTGATTCTCGAACAGGGAGAGGAGCTGCCTGTTGAGGGGGCAGCTGCTTTTTCTCTCTGTCCCTTTCTGTTTCTCTGTCTCTCTGTGACTCTGTCTCTTTGTCTCTGTCTCTGTTTCTGTTTCTCAGTGTCTGTCTCTTTCATGAAATCTCTCTCTCCCACCCTCCTTTTCTACGTTAAAATTATTTTCATCATCACATTTTATTTTATTTTATTTTACTCTGTGTGTGTGTGTGTGTGTGTGTGTGTGTGTGTGTGTGTGTGTGTGTGTGTGTGTGTGTGTGTTTACTGAAAGCTTTTGGAGGACAGAAGTTAACTTTCAGGAGTCAGTTTTCTTATTCTACCATGTGATACCTGGGGATAGAACTCAGGCCACTGGGCTCATGACAAGCAACTTTACATGAGGAGCTGGAAACAGGTCTCTGTTTCATGTGAAGCCTCAAAGCTAAGAAAGCTATGGGCCACACTTTGTGTGGCAAATTCTAGTGAATATAGTGATTGTTTAGAATGTTTCCATAGTATGTGCCTTGAACTTTTGAACCCTGTCTGCACATATCATCTGTCATTAATAAGAACGATTTTAGAAATATGTAATGTATTATTTCTGTAGACTTCAAGTGAATTATAAAGTTCCACAAATTGCCTGTTTTCACTGCCAGTGAGACTTTATTTATAAAAGCTCCATGTGTGGAAAGGAAAACTAGTGGTAGGTGGAAAGAATGAAGACAGCAGAGTGTCTTTCTCACCTATATTCCAAATGCTTTGTTTTAATCTGATACTATCACCATTTTATCCCATGAGTCCTTGGTGCTCTTAGAACACTAGATCTTTTTATTTTCAATGTCCTTTCCTGACTGTGTAATGGAAAAACCACCTGATGTGTACCAGCATGTCTTGTTTTTTGTGCTTGCTTCTGCTCACCCATTGGTCAGACTAAACATTGTAATTTTTTTCATTTTCTTTCTATAAATAATAGACTTTATGTTCCCAAACTACAGATAAATTCTCTTTTATTTCCCAGAAGCATTAACTTCTGCCCGGCACAGCCATTTACCATCTCCTTACTTCAAGGTAGTTCTCTATCCATTAGGAACTGGAGTTTAACTTCAATTGCTTTTCCCTCATAGCTGGGTATTGCTAAATTTGAATACCTACTATAATACCACAGACCTAAGTGTAGAGTGGCCCTGGAATATACCTTAATCATCTTTTGGTTCATAATAAACAACCCAAAATTCCATCAACAAAACAAAACACTCACTGTCTCAAAAAAATCTGGAGATGGCTTCATTGGGCCCTCAGGCTCCGAAGCTCTCACAGGCTGCAATAAAAGCAACAGCCATCTCAAGACTCAAGTGGATGTGGCCCCATTTCCAAGTTCACTGAGGTGGTTATAGGCAGAATTTACCTCCTCACAGACTGTGGAACTGAGTGAGGCCTCAGGTCATTATTAGCTCTTGGCTACAGGCCTCCTTCTCTTTCATGACATGTGGGTCTTTCCATAGGGCAGTTCACAACATGCTTTTTACTTGAAAGAGGAAAATGAATGAGTGGAAAAGAATCCCAGCTAAGGTAGCAGCCTTTGGAAGACTATTTAGGGGTTTGTAGCCCATCATTCCCATTACACTCTACTCAATGGCAAACCACTAAAACCAGCCCTCACTCAAGGGAGGGAGGGCATAAGCTCCAGGAGCTAGGGACCATGGGAGCTATTTTAGAAATTGCCAAGCATAAGAGTAGTATTATAATACTCATAGATTGGTGCATACCCCAGCTGTCATCAGAGAGGAGGCTTCACCCAGCTACTGATGGGAACAGATGCAGAGACCTACGGCCACACATTGGGTGGAGCTTGAGAAATCATGCAGAAGAGAGAGAGGATGGATTTTAAGAGCCAGAGGGATCAAGAACACTACAAGAAAACCCAGAGAATCAACTAACCTGGGCTCATAAGGCTCATAGAGACTGAACTGACAACCAGGGAGCCAGCATGGGACTGACCTAGGGCCTCTGCATATATGTGACAGTTGTGTAGCTTGGTCTTCATGTGAGACTCTCAGTAGTGAGAGCAGGGGATGTCTCTGACTCTGTTGCCTGCTTTAGGGACCCATTTTCCTACCTCAAACAACTTTGGTGGAGGAGGGTATGCCTGGTCTTACTACAGCTTGATATTCCATGGCTTGCCAATGTCCTTTAGATGTCTGCCTGTATCTGGAAAAAAACAGTGGAAGAGGAGTGGATGGTGAGTTGGGGCAGGAGAGGACCAGGAAGAGGGGAGAGAGAGAAAGGTTTGGTTAGGATGTAAAAAAAAAAAAGAAATTTTTAAAAGTAAAAAAAATATAGAGTTGTATTATAATGTGGCATAAAACTATGAAACCCACATGGAACTAAGCAGCCAAGTGTTTGGACAGCACTGCTCCTTGCCAGTTTATTCCCAAATATCCAATCCACACAGAACATCAGTGAAGTCTAGGCTGATTCTGTATATACAACATAACAAGTCGGCCAAACAATGTACTTAATATGATGAGAATTTTCTTATATTTTCAAGTAAAAAAAATCTGGGTCTGGTGCCCTACACCTGCAATCCTACTATTCAAAAACATATGAGGGAGGAGAACTGTGAGTTTGAGGTCAGTCTGAGTTACCTAGGGAGACATTATCAAAAGAAACCAAAAACTTCACACAGTGCCTTTGTGAGACATCAATAAAATATTGCTTCATGTCCTACTTTCGGCAAAAATATTTTAATGTTAACACACAGTTTTTTCACTTTGCAAAAACACAAGGAATTCATTTTTTCTTTTAGCTTTATGTGCCGTTTGTTGCATAACTAAATGACATTTGACCTTAAGTCGATTAATACACACTCATTCCTTCTACATATATTGTTTATATGGAACAAAGCAATTTAACATCCAAGAGACTTCTATTATTTAAGAGCAAACGTTTCTAACACTCGCCAGGTCCATTCTCTCTTCTTAAATGGATTAATGAGTTCATGTTGCTTTTCTAGGTACGTCACTGCTCTTGATTTCTTTTGCTAGGATGAAGTAACTGACCTAGTTTCTTTCTCCCACAGATTCTACTAAAATTGAGGCTCCTTAATGCCTCCAGTGGATCTGCCTCATTTTAGGTCAATAAGGGACATAGGATAATGTCTGGAGTGTGTGTGTGTGTGTGTGTGTGTGTGTGTGTGTGTGTGTGTGTGTGTGTGTGTGTGTGTGTGTGTATGCTCACGTGCATGTGTTGGATATATCCAATTGTGTGTAGATGTGTCTGCCCAGAGGCCAGAGGAAGACATCAGATGTCCTGCTTTATCACCCTCTGCCCTATCCTCTTGAGACAGAATCACCCTGAACTTAGAGTTAGGCTGGCAGACATCACTCTCCGGTAGTTGTCCTGCCTCTTCCCTCTTCCCTCCCACCCCAGTGCTGAGGCTATAAACATCCATGACCATGCCTGGCTGTTTTTGTGGGTTTTTGAAGAATTTGAACACAGGTATTCTTCATGCTTGTGATACAAGCATTCTTACCTACTTAACCATTTCTCCAGACATGGAGACACTTTTCCTTGGTATAACTAGAGATGAGGAGTCTATGAACATGTTGTGAGTCAAGGTTACCAAGTACTCCATGCTTTACAGAATTCCCCCCACCTGTGCTGAGGTTGAGAAACCATGAGATAGATTGATATTCACAGGGGAACTTAGTATCTCTTGTTCAGGAAGGAAGGTGAGTTAACCTCATGTTACATGGGTTTGGCCTTGTTCTTACTTCACTCTGACTCTGATGGTCAGGGTCTTATAATCAGGATCTTTGGTATTCAGGGATCTCACTGTTTGAACTCTGGCTATCTTGCTCTGTATGGTTTTCACATGGGCAAACCCTGACTGTGGTACTTAGAACCTAAGCTCTGAAGCCTCAGCCAGGACCCCAGCATGGGCCAATTCATGTTCTTTTTAACAAACTACTTCATCATCATCCTGGTTCATATGTAACTAGTCACCTGTCAGTTTGTCCACCAGACACACTGTTCTGATACCCATGGTACTATTGTATGTTCTACTTTCTAATGCTATGCATCTAGCCTCTTCCAGGTAGGTGGTTTACAGATGAACTCTTTGGAAATAGTCATATAACTGTCTGAACAATACCCTCATATATTTAAGTCTAGTTTGGACCACACTTCCATTCCTTAACAATCCATAAGTCTAGTTTCAAGAACCTTGTTTCTCCTACTATAGTTCTTCCTGTTGCCTGATAAGCTCTTACTTTGTTTCCCACAACAGCTAGAACTGAACATTGTATATGAGAATAACAACAAAATTCATGGAGAGAAGAAGAGGGAAGAGGAGGACAAGAGAGAGCAGGAAGATCAAGTGAGGGGAAGAAGAGAGGAGAGCAAGAAAAGAGACACCATAATAGAGGGAGGCATTATAGGTTTAAAGAGAAATCTGGTACTAGGGAAATGTCCAGAGATCTACAAGGATGACCTCAACTAACAATCTAAGCAACAGTGGAGAGGATACCTTAAATGCCCTCCACTGATAATGAGATTGATGACTAACTTATATGCCATCCTAGAGCCTTCATCCTGTAGCTGATGGAAATAGAAGCAGATACTCACAGCTAAACACTGAGCTGAACCCTAGAACCCAGTTGCAGAGAGGGAGGAGTGATAAGCAAAGGAGTCAAGACCAGGCTGGAAAAACCGATGGAAACAGCTGGCCTGAACAAAGAGTTGCTCATGGACCCCAGACTGATAGCTGGGAAACCAGCATAGGATGGAACCAGACCCCCTGAACGAGGATGTCAGTTTAGAGGTCTGTTTAATCTATAGGGCCTCTGGTAGTGGATCAGTATTTATCCCTAGTGTATGAATGGACTTTAGGAGCCCACTCCACATAGAGGGATACTCTCTCAGCCTAGACACACGGGGGAGGGAGGCCTAGGCCCTGCTCCAAATGATATGACAGACTCTGAAGATCCCCCCATGGAAGCCCTCACCCTCAGTTGGGAGCAAAAAAGGGATGGGATAGCGGGTCAGTGCAGGGCAGGGGAGGAGGGGAGGGAGAGGGAACTGGGATTGACATGTAAATGAAACTTGTTTCTAATTTAAATAAAAAGGAAAAAATTCATGGAGAAGAAATTTATTAGATTATGCTGGAGTTATAGCTCGTTAGGTAGAGTGCTTGTCAAGCATATATCAGGTACTGGGTTTGATTCCCACACTACATATGCTAGATACTATGTCACAAGCATGTAATGCCAGCAGTCAAGAGGTGGAGGCTGGAGGACAAGGAGTTTGGGAACGTCCTTATATAACAAGTTTGAGATCAGCCCAGGATACATGAAATTCTGCTGTAAGAAAGGGGGGTGGTACATGGAAGGTGATAGTTTTAATTGGATAAAGAGATAGCCTATAAGAGCCTTTTGACTGAATATTTCAACTGAGGCAGTTCTGTTGTTTATAGATACCACTGAGAGGTTGGAGAGTTCCTTTTGTTTCTATTTGTTTTTTTTTAAGACATGGTCTTTCTGTGACCTAGGCTAGTTTCAACCTTACTACATAGATAAGGCTAACCTAGAACTCCTGATCCTTTTATTCCCATCACCCAAATGCTGGGTGCCACCACACATGGCAGAAATCATTTTTCTTGCTTATTATCTTTTGTTTGAAACACAGTCTCATGCATCTTAAGCTGACCATCAACTTGATATGTAGCCAAAGGTGACTTGGAATTCCTGATCCCCTTGCCTCTATGTCCAAAGTACTGGGATGAGAAGCAGGCAACACCACACTTGGGATTGAGTGAAACTACTTGCTTTTAAATCATTTTTTTTAAGTTGGTATTGTAATATAATTACATCTCTCCCTTTTCTTCCTTCCAAACCTCTTATATATCCCACCCCACTCTCCTTCAAATACATGGTCACTTTTCTCACTAATTTTTGTTGCATGCTTATATGCGTTGGTATATGCATGCATATATATTCACACATAGAACCTGATCAGTTAGTATATTGTTATTTGTGTGTTTCCAGGGCTTACCAGTTGGCACTGGAGACCAGTTTTTGTACTCTTCCCTAAGGAAGTCTGCCTCTCCTACTCCCATCTTTCTTCATTTGCCTATAGTTCTTTGTGTAGGGTTTAGGCATCATGGGCTTTTCCCTATCCAGTGTGGCATATCCACTGGTTTATACTTGTTCAGATCATGTTTGAGCAGCCATGGAGGTGAGATTTTTATGGTTGTAGATATTGATATTACTAGGAGACACAATCTCATAGCAAACTTTCTGATCTTCTGATGCTTACAATCTCTCAACCCCTCTTTCATAATGTTCACTGAACTTTAGGTCTGTGCTCCAAAATTCTGTATTTTGATTGGTTGCGGTTTCCTGTAGTGGTCTCCATCTGTTTCAAAGAAAATGTTCCTTGATGAGGGGTGATTACTATACTTACCTGTGGGTATAAAGACAAATGTTCGTAGATTATTGCTACGGATTGTCTTAAGGTTTTTATTGATGTGAAGAGATACCATGACCATGGCAACTCTTGTAAAGGAAAACATTTAATTGGGGATGACTTACAGTTTCAGAGGTTTAGTCCATTATCATCATGGTAGTACTGCAGGCAGACATGGCACTGGAAAAAGGGCAAGAGTTCTTCATTTGGATTATAAGGCTGAAGGAAGAGAGAGACACTGGCTTGAGCATCTGAAACTTCAAAGCCCATCCCCAGTGACAGACTTCCTCCAACAAAGCCACACTTACTCCAACAAGGCTGCATCTCCTAATCCTTTCAAATAATGCCACTCCATATGGGCCTATGGGGGCCATTTTCATTCATACTACCACAGGGATTGTGCTGGATAATTACAGTAGTGGTGTAGATTCTCCTTCAATAACCACGACTTGAATAGCACTGAGTAGTTAGCTAAGTTTCCAGTACCAGACATGCCTTGCCTCTTGCTAAGGGGATCCTAAGTCCAGTTAGAGAGCTGTTGGTTACCACCAAGGTATGCATGTCACTGTTGTACCCATAGGGTTATCATGCCATGCTGGCTGTTGGTGTGGTTCATAGACATCATAGCTGGGTAGGACTGTAGGTTGCCTCTCTCCTTTGGAAGCTTGCATGGAGCCTCTGGTACCATGAAAGCTGGTCCTCAGGGCGGGGGCATTCAGGTCAATCCTAGATCAGGGGCCCTTGGGATCTGTGACTGAAGTACATGGTGCGGTCAGCCATAGTGATTTATCTTGAACGTGGATACTTCATCAGACCCCATTGTGATGCTTGTTGTCTTAGGCAAAATGCAGAGGAGAGTTATCAAAAGGCAACAGATTTGACCAGGAGAAATGAGAAGCAAATGCAGCATGCTGTCTTGAGTGGGATTCTAGAATGCACAACAAATAAAGCAACATTAGTTGGAAAACTATTAAATCTAAATAAAGTCTGTGATTTAGTACACTGTAATATAGCAATGTCAGTTTCTAAATGTTGATAATGAGACTAGCCACATAGATATGGACTATAGTGAAACTGGGTGAGAAGTTAAAAAATAAACAAAAGAGGGAAATTTGGAGAATTTTCATATTATGAAGAAACCCTTCAAAATTTAGAAGGATGTGGTTTTTTTGTTTTGTTTTGTGAAAGGACACGATGCCAAGATCACTTCTGTTTCCTTTTCAGTCCAGAGTCCCTCTCTTAGGTCAAGACTGTGTAACAAGTACTTGGTGAGAGAGGACCATGACCAGCCCCCACATTCTTCCCACAGTGGTTTGAAACAGATGTTTCAATGGACCCACACATTGAGACAGAATCAGTTGGTATGCTAAGAAACTCACAACCACCCTCCTATGTAGTTAAGTTCCTCCCAGTGTGTCGTCTTTCATTAGCACAAAATTCTTCCCATCATAGACATATGAATTCTCCGACAGAGTGGTTTCACATAAGTGTGCACTGTTAGCAGAAAGTCTGGACCCTAGAAAAGGAAAGATGTGAGTTTTACTTAGGAACATCTTCAATGTGAGCAAGTGCCCACTGTTCTTGAATGCAATTTGGTTTTCTTCCTAATGGAAAGTATATTGTTGAAGGGGCTGGTTCTGGTGGTTTTAGTAAACTCATAGAAGAACTACACTGAACCCATATCCCTTGTGATCTTCAGATTGTCAAAGAATGTGTTCCATGTGACATTCACTAATTGTGACATTTTCCTACAGCTGCCATAATTTGGAGAAGTTGAGGAGGACTTCCAGAAAGCATATGGTTCAGATAATCCTCCGGGGTTTTCCCTAGGGTATTTTTCTGGGGTAATGTGAATGAGTTTAATTTGAAGTCTGCTCTGCAAGATAATAAGGGATCTCTTGAATACTGACTGTGACACGGTTTTCTTTCTTTCTTTCTTTCTTTCTTTCTTTCTTTCTTTCTTTCTTTCTTTCTTCCTTCCTTCCTTTCTTTCTTTCTTTTTGGTTTTTTGAGACAGGATTTCTCTGTGTAGCTTTGGAGCCTATCCTGGCACTCTCTCTGGAGACCAGGCTGGCCTGGAACTCACAGAGATCTGTCTGCCTCTGCCTCCCGAGTGCTGGGATCAAAGCCCAGTCGTGACACAATTTTCAAAATTGGTATTCCAGTTCTCACTCAATGTTGTGCCTGCTTTTAAAACTGCCTATTTTTTAACCACTATTAGGCTATTATTTTAAAAAAATTAAATAGAGCCACACAACCAGTGTCAACCTTGCTAGTTAAAAATCAGTAAATAAACCTTGAGAGTAGCGACCACCAAGATAAGAAACTAATTTATTTTTCTGTCAGCCAATACATTAGAAAGTGATAAGAATAATGTGCTTTCTCTTCATTTTTTTCTTCCTATAGATCATGTTTTTCATGTGTTCTGAATATGAGTCTAATTCTTTACCTGCTTACTCCTGCTAGGAAGATCTGTATGCCTGTGTTACAAACTTCAAAACATGGAAGAATTGAATTCCATTTTATAGCTCTGTGATGTGTCTAGGACCCTATAAAACATAGTCAATAAACTGTAAAACTGATGCTCCTGATTTCCTTAGGGAGTTCCAGAACACTCTCCTCTGTGCAGTTTCAGCATTTTGGCATCATACATCTCAAAGACTGGGAGAATTGGCACTGTCTTGATAATAATGCTTCAAAATAAGCAGTTGGAGGTATTTTTAATTAGATGGAGGTAGCTCAGAAAAAATGACACCTCAGTGTACGATACTTTGGTATCCTGAGAACCTTGAACTAAGGAGATTGAAAAGGCACAGAAGCAAAAACAAAACAAAACAATACAAAAAGATTTGGACACTTTTCTGCATCCCCCATCTTTGCATCTTTTTAACCCCCTAAACCAAGTCAGAATCATGTATTCCTCTTCCCAAATGTGGTTCAAATTAGACCTCTCTCCCTTAAGGAAGCCCTCACCCTTCTGTGTTCCAGAGTAGTTTTTCCTGCAGGATGCTGCAGAAGAGCCTATGAACAATCTGAACAGACAGGCCTTTCTGGGTTTCCCCACTCAGTCCACTGCCATTAGATTAAAACCCTCTATCTAACCACATTTCCACATGTTTCTTCATTCTTCACTCAAACTAAGCATAAAAATTTTTCCATCTGTCTTACAGTCTCCATTTTTAAGATGCTTTTGTTACATAAAACTTTCATTAAATAATTTTCTGTTTCTCTGGTTAAGTGTCTCTTCTTGAGATTTTCCTCGACTACAATGCCAATGACACTCTAATGCTGAGTTGCTCAACCCCACCCTGTTGACATTTTGTGCTAAAGTACACATTACTGGAGGGTCGAGGGATTACACTTGGATCTTTCCTGATGTCTCTAGCCTCTGCCTACTAGATAGATGCCACAGGTTTTCTTCAAGTCATTATATCCAAACAATCTCTAGACAGTGCTGAATGTCCCCTGTGAAGCACAAAACACTCCCTTTCACCATTTGAAGACCACTGCTATTAAAATAAAAACAAAACACAAACAAATACAGGCATGTACCTACCACTCCCAGCCTTTTCACCTGGATTCTGTGGCTCAAACTCAAACCCTCATGCTTGGACAACAGGCATTTTTATTGACTGAGCTAACCTCCCCCAGCCCTAACCTTGTAAACTTTTAAGCCTTTAATGTACAGACTTCACAGATCTTAGTTTGCCTATAGTGCTATGCAGCTGCCCCCTCTGTTTTATTTGTGTCTACTGTTTCTGTGATAAAATACTCGGAGAAAAACAACTTAAGGAAGAAAGAGTTTCTTTTGGCTTAAAGTTGTAGCTCATGGTCCATTATGGCCTGTAAGTGACTGTAGCAAAAGCTTAAGGAACCCAGTCTTGTTGAATCTAGACTCAAGAAGCAGAGAACAATGCATGGTTATACTCTGTTCACTTTCTTAATTTTTGTATTTTAAGATTATGTTTTTATGTATATGTATGAGTATTTGTCTTTATCAGTGTATGCTACATATGTGCAGGAGCTCACAGAGGCCAGAACAATGTTTCCAGTCCCTTGGAAATGGAGTTATAGGTGGTTTTAAGCTGACCAACATGATTTCTGGAAATCTAATGGGTCTTCTGGAAGAGCAGCAAATGCTCTAAACAATTGTACCATCTCTCCGAGCACACCTTTTTCTCCTTTTAAAACTATGGTTCAGAGCCAGGTGATAGTGGTGCATGCCTTTAATCTCAGCACTCGGGAGACAGAGGCAGGTGGATCTCTGTAAGTTTGAGGCCAGCCTGGTCTACAAAATGAGTTCCAGGACAGGTTCCAAAGCAATACAGAGAAACCCTGTCTCGAAAAACCAAAAAAGAAAACTACAGTTCAGAATCTCAGTCGATGAAACTGTTCCAACTATAGTGGGCAGGTCTTCCCGTTTCAATTAACTTAAGAGAATCCACCAGAGGCATGCCAGAAGTTCATGTCTCTCCCGTGTGATTCTGGATTTCATCAAGTTGATGACTGAGCTTAGTCATCACTCCCTTTAATCCCCAAGCCTTTTCATCACCCCCAAGGAAATCCATATCCAAGAATACATGACAGAAAGACTAAGGAAACTGTCAAAGGAGCAAATCTTATTTTAAAAAATAGACATTCGCTTGAACTATTTAATTATTAATATTTCTAATCACAAAATAAAACACAGCTTCAATCTTGTACAAGAAGCCGGGATCACAAGTGTTATTGTTATATTTCTCTCTTTTTTCTGTGCTTGAAATAGTTCAGTGTTGAAATGGTCAATTGAGGGAAAAGGTTATGTCTTAGTCCATTTTCTATGACTATAACAGAATATCTGAGGGTTAGTAATTTATAAAGGGAGTAAGTTTATTTTGCTTCATGCTTTAGAAGACAAGGACTTCCAAGTACATGGTGCCAGCATTTTCTTGGCTGCAGCTAAAGACCTCTCAGTGCTTCAACTCATGGCAGAATGTGGAAGATTAATTGGGTGAGTAAGGAAAAAAGAAAGGAGGATTGAACACCAGTGATAACTAATCCATCCACTCAAGAAAGGTATTGATCCATTCATGAGACCTCTGTCCCTGTGAACTAAGCACTTTCCATTGGGCCCCACCTGTCAATGCTACCATACTGAGGAATTAAGATTCCAACACATGAACTTTTAGGCAGGGCATGCTCAAACTACTGCAGGCTAATATTAAAAGTGGGAGCAGAGTAGTAAAGAAAATCCCCAAATAATTCAATGCTGCTGGAATTTCTTCTGTTTTCTTGAGACAGGTTCTTGTGTTGTGTAAGCTGACTTTAAATTAGCCTACAATGACCTTGAACCCCTGATCTTCCTGCCTACAGCTCCCAAGAGTTGGGCTTACAGGCATGTGGCACCAAAATCAGCTGACATTTCTTCTTTGTCTGCATGCTTTGATAATGTTTCCCCAAACTATAATGTTTCACTTCATCTTAGGCTGAAGTGGGGCTTCTCTTCCTCTTTTCTAGCTTCTGGACCCATTTCCACATTTATTTGAAAGAAGACATCAGAGAACCCAAGATGCCCAATTCCTACAGCTCTGAAGAAGTGATCAAAGATGTTTATATACTATGGCTGGTAAGAAAGGTGGCAGAAACTGATAAAATTCAACTTAACTATTTTTAACTATTAGTGCAACTTTGTCCTAAATATTTTCTTGGCAGACTTTTCTATTATATAGGATTGTACTTAGCTAAACTTCATGTATAATGAAGCATACAAATCTTAGATGGCCATCCAATGAGATCTGATACATTCTTATCACATAACATTAACCCTAAATCCTATGGAAATGGATTTGTATCTTCATCCCAGAAGTTTCCTATTGTCCTTTCTTCCCAGTCCCAGCTCCTAACTTCCTTTTTCTTTTAAGAGGTAATTATTGCCTGATTCTTGTTTCCCATCTTGTTGAATTTTGACATATCTGGAAGTAGGGGATAGAGGAAGCAAATTTCTCCAAATTTTTATTCATTAAATGAATTGCAGTGTGGGATTACCCAAAGGGGCTGTCTTCTCAGTGTTAGACTGGAAGCCCAATTCTCACAAGTGGGCTTTTGATTAAAGTCTCACTGAAATCCATTTTCCTCAAAAGTCAGTTCTGCATCCAGGGGCCTAACAACCTTGGTGTTATGTTTAGGAGCTGTCACTACTTAAGATCCAGGGAGAAGGGGGTATCTTAGTAACAAAGCCAAGACAGAAAGGTTTCAAATCTACCCTGTAAGAACTTTCAATTTTCTTGTCCATCTTTTATAGCAAGAGGCTGCAGAAGGGGACCAGACATTCTGGCTTAGCTCCAGCTTGGACTGGCTATGACCTTGGAGAAATTACTTCCCATCCCTGAATTTCCAGCTGTCAAATGAACGCCACTATATTGATTTCCACTATAATGGATGATGTAAATCTGGCAGCTGGTATTTCGGATGATGGCTTGTTTGTGGTTTATCAGCCTTCTTCATGCTCAAGGAAAGAAAGCAAAACTAGTCTGTGAAGTCTAATGAAATGAAAACAAACTCCTTATATCGCAGTGGAAGATGTGGCAAAGATTCAGTTCAGTAACAAAATTAGCCTTCAACTGATGCACTGCTTCACAGGAAAAGATGGACTTGCTAGAATGTTCAAGAATTTTTATTCATCAGCACATACATTTTGTTATTTAGGTTTCCCAGCCCATTATTTTTCAGTTTCCACTGTTCAGAAATATGCGGGAGCGGAAAAACCAGTGTGACTCCCCAACTCTGCTGAGTTGTTTTGTTCATTAGAACCTAGTTCAGGAAGGATTCAGTTTTATTTGCTTCATACAATAAAATAGCTACAAATGCTAATGACTTCAAAATGGTACTTTGTTCCCAAAGAATCACATGCCAGAACATTGAGGGGGCTGACTTCTGCGGTGGGAACTCAGCTGCACCATTTGTTCTGACAGGAACCAGCAGCTCTCCTCTCTGCAAGCCAGTCATTCGCCTTGGCAGTCTCTTTTCTTCCTTTCTTGAAGTCTAGATACCCTGTGTGGCCTTTGTTCCCATGATTTCTTTTTCCTACTCCTGTCCTGCCCACAAGACACAAGTAGAAGTTCAGTGTGGGTATGAAACAGAAGCAAACAACGACTCAAGCAAGCAAATCATGAGGTCACAAGCCCTGGGGACTGAACCCAGGGTCTTACTGATGCCAGGCAAGTGCCTATCACTGAACTGTATCCTCAACTGTAGAAGCCTTTTCTCCCCTCTCATGCTGAATTGGGAGGCAAGTTCATTTTGAATGTGAGGTTTACGTGATTGGCACCTCACTGCATTCTCCAAACCTGTGTGTGGGTAGTGATGCTCATTCTAGGAGCATCCTAGAATGGATGAAATAACATCCTCCACAAATGGCTAGGGTTTTAGATAGTAGGAACACCCAAGAGGATCCAGGGAGGCAAATCTTGGAATGTCTGCTGTGGGGCTCGAGAACAGTTTATGCTCAGCTGGAACGAACTGAGGAAGTTTATCTTCAGGAAGTTTATCTACTTATGATGTGTTTCTTGTTACAGTGACACATGTGCTTCCAGTCTGGAGATCATGTGAAGATGCAGGTTCTGAGCCAACAGGGTGGAGGTGGGGCCTGAGACTGCTTTTCTCACAGGCTGCAAGCATATGCTGCTGCTATAGGAAACTCATGCTGTCCTACAGCTAGTGACCATCGGAGCTGGGTTTATATTGCTGGGATATGTACCATGATCAAAAGCAACCTGGGTAGGAAAGGATTTGTTTCATCTTACAACTCTTACTTCATACTCCATCACCAAGACAAGTTAGAACAGGAACTCCAGGCATGAGCTGATACAGAGATCATGGAGGAATGCTGCTTACTGGCTTGTTCCCCATGACTTACTCAGCCTGCCTTCCTTCCTTCCTTCTTTCCTTTTCTTTTTTATTATTTAAAATATATCTTAAATTTAAATGTATTTTGATCATATTCTTCCGAAACCCCAAGTCCTTCCATTTCCTCTCCTCTTCCCTATCCTATCTTTAAGTTCTTCCTTAAAAAGTAAGCAAGACCCCAATATAACAACAAAACTCCCCCAAAGCAATAAAACAACACCCAAAAAGAAAGAAACAAAAACAATACAATCCACTGGACTTCTTGTAGGAGTTGTAACAGTGGGAGCAGGGCTGTCTCTGACTCTGTTATCTGTTTATGGGACTCTTTCCTCGTACTGGGTTGCCTCCCCCAGCCTTAATAGGACAGGAGGGGCCTAGTCTCATTGCAGCTTGATATGCCATGTTTGGTTGATATCCATGGGAAGCCTGCCCTGTGTTTTCCTGAATAGAAATGGAGGAGGAGTGGATGGGGATGGGGTTCAGGGAGGGACTGGAAGGAGAGGAAGGAGGGAAAAATGTGGTCTGATATGAAAATAATCAAATAAGGAAATAAACCCCACTAAACTATAACCAAATAAAAGTGCACGCAAAAACAAAAAAAAACAAAAAACAAAAAACTGAAGTCTATTACGTGTTGGCCAACTACTGAACATGCGGCTGAACTAGAGTGGTTGATATACCCAGTGTCACTACATTGGACAAAAATTGATTTTCCCTCTTCCAGCAGGTATAAGTGACAGTTCAGTTGTTAAACTTTACCTCAGTGGCTAAGTTTTCATTCATTCATTTTTAACACAATAAAATATAATGAGATGAAACAAAGTATTACATTGAAGTTGCACAAGACAAATGAACAGAAGGAAGGGACAAACACAGGAGAGGGCACCAGAATCAGTGACCCACTCATTTGCACACTCAGGAATCTCATAAAAACACTAAACTTGAAGCCATAATATATACACAGAAAACATATTACAGACCTGTGCAGGTCCTGTGCATGCTTCAGCTTTTCTTTTTTTTTTACATAATCCTGGACTACTGCCCAACAGTGGCACTGCCCAAAGTGAGCTGGGCCCTCCTATATTAATCATAAATCAAGAAAATGGCCCACAGGCCAATCTGGTGTGGACTTTTTTTTCTGTTGGGGGTCCTTCTCAACTGTACCAAATTGATAAAAACTAACCAAGTCAATGAATAAGCTTGGAAGTACTGGATTCTTTAAGAAATGAAGGGAGTGATTTAGACAAATATTTCCTAGAGTGTGGGCCCCAGTCTCTAAACATCACCTGGAAACATGTTGGACACAGAAATCTTCAGGTCCCATTTCAGACCTAGTCCATCAGCAACTAAATGTGCCACTTCTGCATCCTATACCCTAACTAGTCAAGTCCCCTCAAGTGACTCTGCTGAACACACATCTTCGAGACCACTAAGTCAAAACAGTGCTGATGAACCAGTAATGTGCACATGAATCACCAAAGAATTTGTTAAAATGCATATTCTCATCCCGCAGGACCAGAGTACGGGGTGAAGCAGTATTTTTCCCACAAACTTCCAGATGACGCTGATATAGCTGGTCCTTGGACCACGCTTTGGGTACAAGGAATAGGGTTAGCTTTCTCCCCAGTAGCAAAACTCAAGTATGTGGTCTGTGGGTTTTATTCTTCACACACTGCCTGGGTTATGAGAAAGACAGACACATTCCTGCATTTAACCATAAAACTGGTTAAAAGAAAAAGGTCCAAATTCAACCTTAAAGTTCAGCGATAAGAAAGAATGCAGTGAAATGCCAAAAGACAAGATGTGCAGTTATTTCGAATAGACTCCTTGGTTGAGTTCAGCACTGCCCTTAAAACAATGTTGTTCCTGCAAAGACTTCATTTCCAGAGACTTAGGGCCTTCCTGTGTCTTTTCCTTATGAGTGACTCTGTTAGTCCATCTTCTCTATGAAAATAGCACGTCTCACCAGCTAATTGCCTCTACTGAAACAATCCTTGAGACAAAGAACATGCAGTTCCAAGCTCAAGTTCATCACTTACTTTGATACAGAAGAATAAGAGAAACAAAGTGACAGTCTGTCACTAACAGTGATTCCTGGGCCTGGAGACAAATGTGCTTAGTTTGGTGTGCCCCTGTTTGACGTTTTCTTCTCATTGCCATATATACCAAATATAGCCAAGAAAAGCCTTTTTCCATTAGAGATCTAAGTGGAGGTTTTAGGGTACAGCCTGAGCCCCAGTAGCCCCAACAAACTAAGCTTTGCTACTGCCCCCAATACACAAATTGAAGAGATGGGTAATTGGGAAGAGGAACAAATAAAGGGGTCCAGTGACCCCATGTCTATTTTAGGGGCACTAACCTGAGCTTTGTTTAAAGAGAGGAAGAATTGAGGAACAATGAAGATGCTTGTATAATTAAGCATTCGTGTCCAAGGTGTGGTCTGGTTGATCATGCTCAGGTCTGGCTGTGTAAGGTGTTCCAAAGAAGTCCCCCACACTGTTATCTTTGAAGGGGTCAGTCTGGTTCCTAGAAGATGATCACTTCTGCTCCAGAGTGGGTGTGGTCTTGCTATCATCTCTGGAGAATGGGGAGGCTGTCTGCCCTGTAGAGTCCCGCTATTGCAGGATCTAAGGTGGTTCCAATACAAATGTTTAGGACAATGACTCATCTCTGTGTCTTCAGCCAAAGAAAAAGAGGTAGATAAAAGCAAATCACTGGTTCTAGGCTTTCATACTGTTCTAGGTCCAAGTGTGGAGTCATTGCTTTTTAGCAAGAGCAATTTTTGAATGCCTGTTTCAAGCATGACTTGAAGCCCTCTCACTTGAGCCTAGTATAGAGTTTTCTTTCGAGACTCACTGTGCCTCTAAGATTTTACTTCTTTTGTAAAGCCAGATGCTTTGAGTACTAAAATTTTGCTTTTACAGTGAACTTCCTCTCCTGCAGATCACTTTTCATCTCACATTTTCTTATTGCTTTTATGGCTGCCCACTGTTTTGAGTCTGCTGATAATTCCAGGAAAAGGGAGACATTCTTTGGTTTATATTTGGGTAGGTTTTCAGTGTGAAAACATAGCTGACCCAGTATGTTATGTTGAGGCCTTAAAACCTGAGATAAAGGAATGATAGGTGGTTTGGGGACTGCCAGTCCAGACAGTACCTGTTGTCTACCCAAGAGAAGATTCTTGGTCCATTTCTGCAGAGTGGTAAGTGGTCATTAAACAGGCATAATTAATTTTTCTATTGTTTTAATAAAGTATCTTAAGCATACCTGAAAGACACTTTTTTTACTAAAAGACATTTAGTGAGTATTTTAAAATTATTTTCCCTGGCTAATATTTTATGTATTTATAAATATTTTAAGATAATGTGCAAAATAAAGTTTTTTATTCTGGCATTTTCATATATGTATTTGTACATGTAAATGGTGTATATGTATATACAAATCATATTATAGTGTTATACTTCGGTTTTATTTATCTCCAACTCTCAGTGCCTTACCCGTTCTCTCTGCCACTGTTGTAGCATGGCTTTTTGCTGTAGCAGAACATGATGGTCCTATCTTGTCCTTGTAATAGAAATAAAATTGTCCTGGTAACCATGACAACAGAACAAATACCACCGCACTATGGCAACTGGGTCTATGGCAATGATAGTGGGCTTTGTAATAGTATTATAAACTTGACAGTATTGAGAATCAACTAAAAGACAATGGTGATGTCTGTAGGCATGTCTGTGAGAGTCTCTATATTAGGTAAATTGAGGTGGGAAAATCTACCCCAAATGTGGATGGCATCATTCCATGCACTGAAGTCCTTGAACAGTGGTTTTCAACCTTCCTAATGCTTTGACCTTTCATACAGTTCCTGATGTTGTGGTGACACCCTATCCATAAAATTATTTTCATTGCTGTTTTGTAACTGTAATTTTGCTACTCTTAATGAATTACAATGTAAATAGCTTAGGAAATAGAGGTTTGCTGAAGGGGTAGTGACCCACAGGTTGAGAACCGTTATCCCAGAATGCATAAAAGGAAAAAGCCATCCAAGAAGTAACATGCTTCACCTTTGGCTTCCTGGCTTCGGATGAAATGCATCCAGTGCCTCAGTCATCCTATCATGTCTTCCTGCCATAATGCACTGTACTCGCAATCTGTGAGCCAAAAGAAACCATTCCATATGTTTTGTCATAGAAACCTGAAAAGTAAATGATATAGGACTATTGACATTTCCTAGTCCAAGAAGGGCATAACAGTCAGAGGACCCTCACTAGGGATTCCAACTTTATACTACCCTGCTGTCCCCTTGCTACAAGTCATCTTGGGTGATGCTAGAGTATAGGTGAAGTAGGCAGTTAACAGAAAGTAAATTTCATGATGTAGCTTCACTCATGTCCTTACTTGTAATGAGGTGACATTTTATGATAACATAGCAATTTGGGGGTCTCCCATGATCCTGTAAGTAACCCTTCACTTATGCACTAGTAAGTAAACCAAATAATCACATTGGTTCACCCAACTCAACTTGGAATGAAATTGTTACTTTGGCCTATCTGTCAGTGCCTGGGGTAATATGCATTTACTAAAATCTTTTCAGGAAGAAAGTAACATGATGATGGAAGACCCATTTCATCCCCTTAGATAACATTTTTGTATCTGATTACTTACAGCAGTAGTCATATGATGTTTCAAGTGAACTATGTGCAAGCACTGAATAATATTTTCTTGTCTGGATAACTAATAATGTATTTCTATGCCTATTTATAAAAGGCTTTCTTGTCTACTTCTGACTTTGGCAATTATGAGAATATTCGATAAACAGCTGTGAAAAAGGTGACCCCACTTGAAGTGTCTGCTGGTTTTTGTTCACCAAGTTTGTCACATTGACAGTGCGCAATTCCTTTACCATTTTTCACCAGCCTCAAAGTATGTTGTAGCCACTTTTCCCAGATTCCTGCCCATGAATCCTCAGAATAAAATAAAGTTTCGGGTGCAAATTTCAGACTCATAAAAGAGCCAAAAGACTGCAACTTTCAAATTGGATAGAGCATTGATTGCCTGACACTGACCGTAAATGGAGCAGTAGTAACTTTTTGTCTTAGTTTATTTGAATTATTTAGTGAGAAACCTTGGACACAATTCTTTCTTGCAGGGATCTGAATGTCAGCTTGTATGAGGAAAGCCATCATGATTGGTTTCTAATCAGAGATCTATTTCTATCCATCTTGTTCCAAAGCTTCCCTGGTTGGCCCCTCACCAGATTCTCATCATAGCTATTACATTAATTTTTCCTCCTTCCTTCCATTCAAAGTCATTCTCAGTGTAAGGCTGAAACTTACTTTTGGCTTTGTGTCCTGCCAGTATGCATTTAGTCATCGATGGCGAGTCTTTGTTCTGACTTCATTCTTTGGATGATGATTTGGCTTTCTACAAATGGGCTACAGAGAATTTGTGTATTGCTCTTCACAGAGCACATTATAAATAAACATGTGATCATCCTGGTGTTATATAATCATGGCAGCTTTAGTTGATGGCACTGAAACTTTCCAGTACAGTTCTACCCAGTGTGTCAAACATGTGAGGCTGAGCTTATGGAGGTTCTGATTAGATCCTGGGCCATTTTGATTGCCCAAAATTGTGACTATTACCCTCAGATGGAGGTGTATATGCAGGAAGTTTTCTGGTATCAGTACCTATAAGAGGGATAGAGTTGAAGTGCAAACAACTTTGTGACAGAGGTCACAGTCAATTTGCATAGGGGTCACATCTTTAGAATCCAGAGAGGACATACATACATACATACATACATACATACATACATACATACATACATACCTCATTGATCTGGGAAACATCCTTGGCAAGAGGACAGCAAGAGAAAGTGACCATCAGGCAATACTCCCAGTAGCTATGAATAGAAATGATGCATTTTACTGAAGGATATTTTGAGAGGCATTTTTGACAACTTCTGTGCACCCGGAAGAGGTCCTTATCAGGAAGCACAGAGCATATGTTTCACTTATTTGTATCTCTCTGTGCTTTCTTTGTTATATTCATTTCGTGTGTGTGTGTGTGTGTGTGTGTGTGTGTGTGTGTGTGTGTGTGTGTGTGTATGTGTGTGCGCGCGCGTGCGCGTGCGCATGTGCATGTGCACGCGAATGCACACTTGCACTTACACATCACTGAATTGCACATGTGAAGATCAGATTACAACTTTCTGAAGTTCCTTCTCTCTATAGCGTGGATTCCAGGGATAAGATTAAGGTTGTCAGGCTTGGTGGAAAGTGTCTTAACCTCCTGAGCCATTTTGCCATCCCTACAACTTTGGGCGGTTTTCGTTGTTGTTGTTGTTGTTTTGATTTTTAGGGATGGAGAATAAGCTCTTTCTTCTTTTGGTGTGTATCTTAGTTAAGGTTTCTATTGCTGTGAAGAGATACCATGACCACAGCAACTCTTATAAAGGAAAATACTTAATTGGGATGACTTGCTTATAGTTCAGAGGTTTAGTCCATTATCATCTTGGTGTGATATGGCCATGTGCAGGCAGACATGGTGCTGGAGTAGCTAAGAGTCTTACATCTTGCAGGCAACAGGAAGTGGTCAGTCTCACTGGGCATGGCTCCACTCCTTTGAGGGTTATTTTCTTTCATACCACCACATTCCAGTCCCTGCCACCAAAGGCTTGTAGCCAAGTCATAATGCAAAAATACATTCAGTCCAATGTCAAAAGTCCTATAGTCTGTCACAGTCTCAAACTTAAGTCTAAAGTTCAAAGTCTCTTCTGAGATTATGCAAACTCTTTAGTGTAATCCCCTCTAAAATCAAAGTAAAAAAAAAAGGTCACATACTTTCAACATATAGTGGCACAAGATATACATTACCATTCCAAAAGGTCAGGAAGGGAGCATAGTGAGAAAATACTGGACCAAAGCAAAACTGGAAAACAGTTGAGCAAACTTCAAACTCCTCATTTCCATGTCTGATGTTAAAACTCTCTTCAGATTTCTAACTCCTCAGGTTTGTTGACTGCAACACACTTCTTTCTCTTGGGCTGGTTCCACTCCCTGTTAGCATCTCTCTTCAGCAGGTATCCCATGGATCTAGCGTCTCCAACATCTTGGACTCTCCAAGGCAATCCAGGCTTCAACTTCACAGCTTCATGAAATGGCCTCTTTAGGCCTCCATGCAGTGAAACCCCTGACACATGCCTGGCCTCAGCAGCGTTCCTTAGTCTTAGAGGAAGGTTCCATAATGCCTTTCTCCTATCCTTGTCTCTAAAGCCAGAACCACATGGCCAAAGCTGCCAAGTTCTGCTGCTTGCTGCAGCTGGAACATGGCCCCCCTCATTTAATTACATCTTCACCCACTTTCTGTCCTTTGCTGCCTAAGCATTGCTGTCCTGAAACTAGATTTGTAGATTAGGTTGACCTCACACTCAGTGACCATCCAGCCTCTGCGTTCTGAGTGCTAGGGTTAAAAGTGTGTCCCACCGCAAACAGCTCTAAGCTTTTCTTTAATTTCTTTTTACAAATTGGAAACTTAGCTGTGTAGGATCTTGCCCTGAGGTCACCACTCCTTTTATTCCATTTCTTAATCCATTTATCTCCTTGAACACAGGACTTAGATTCATTTCAATTCCTGCTGCTCCCTTTCTCCTTAAATATTATATTTTATAATTTACCCTGCTCTGCTTGCTCCTTTTCATTATAAATCTTCATTAGAGTTACCACTAATAGTCATATCACAGAGTCTATACTAGGTTGTTTTGATATTTATTCTGCAAATGGAATTAATCTAAAACTGTTTAAATTTGCCTCAGAAAGACTCTTCAGACAAGGGCAAAAGGCAGCCACATTCTTCACCAAAATATCACAAAAACGATCTCTAGGATACATACTAATATTCTTCTCTGAAACCTCTTGAAACTGTCCCTGCCCCCACCCCCACCCCCGACACAGTTCATCAAGTCACATTAAACACCATTGTCTTCCATGCTCCTCATAGAATAGCCCATTAAGCAGCACTTAAAGAGTTCAACTACTTTTCTAATTCAGGCCCAAGGTCCATAGTCCTTCAAACAAAAACATGGTCAGGCCTATCACAACAGTTCTCTAGCTCCTTTTTACCAACTTCTGTCTTAGTTAGGATTTCTATTGTTGTGAAAAGAAACCTTGACCATGGCAACTCTTATAAAGGAAAACATTTAATTTGGGGTCGCTTACAGTTCAGAGGTTCAGTCTATTATCATCATGGTGGGACATGTGGTATGCAGGCAGACATGGTATTGAAAAAGTAACTGGGAGTCCTACATCTTGCAGGCAACAGGAATCAGTCTGTCTCACTGGACATGGCTTGAGCATGCATATATGACACCTCAAAGCCTGCCTCCACAATGACACACTTCCTCCACCAAGGCAATACCTCCTCCAACAAAGCCACACCTCCCAATAGTGCCATTACCTTTTAGAGGCCATTTTTTCCAAACACCACAGTGTGTACTAACTGTGCATTTCCAAACATGCATACAAGTTGTGTGATTATACCATCAGAACACAAACTTTATCTCTTAATTTTTGAATCCATACCCAGCACAGTATCTGGCATGAGAAATCAGAAGCCCTAGATTCAGGCTTCAGCACCACAGAAAAACAAGCATGATGGCACATACCTGTAATTCTACTGCTGAGGAGGTAGAAGCTAAAGGATCAAAAGTTCAAGGTCATTCTCAACAACATAGCAAGTTTGAGTCCAGCCAGGAGTACATGAGACCTTGCTTCAAAACCAAATTAGATAGGTCCAGCAAGATGGCTTCATGGATTAGTTTACCCTGCAAACCTGAGGACCTCTGACCTCTACAATTTTGTGTGATGCACTTGTACTCGATACATCACACACAATGATAATTGAAATTATAAGAAACAAAATATTCATAATTTTTATATATAATTTTAAAATTTGAATTAGAATTAGAAACAATCTTGTTTTACATGTCAATCCCAGTTCCCTCTCCTTCCCCTCCTTCCTTGCCCTCCCCCGACCCCCTCTTTCATCCCCTTTCTGCTCCCCAGGGAGGGTGAGGCCTTCCATGGGACTCTTCAAAATCTGTCATATCATTTGGAGCAGGGCCTAGACCCTCCTCCCCTGTGTGTCTAGGCTAAGAGAGTATCCCTCTATGAGGAATGGGCTCCCAAAGTCCATTCATACACTAGGGATAAATACTGATCCACTACCAGAGGCCCCATAGACTGCCCAGACCTCCTAACTGACACCCATGTTCAATGGGTCTGGGTTGGTCCTATGCTGGTTTCCCAACTATCAGTCTGGGGTTCATGAGCTCCTCCTGTTCAGGTCAGCTGTTTCTGTGGGTTTCTCCAGCCTGGTCTTGACCCCTTTGCTCATCACTCCTCCCTCTCTGCAACTGGATTCCAGGATCTTGGCTCAGTGCTTAGCTCTGGGTGTCTGCTTCCTCTTCCATCAGCTACAGGATGAAGGCTCTAGGATGGCATACAAGGTAGTCATCAATCTCATTATAGGAGAAGGGCATTTAAGGTAGCCTCTCCACTATTGCTTAGATTCTTAGTTGAGGTCATCCTTGTAGATCTCTGGAAATTTCTCTAGTAACAGATTTCTCTTTAAACCTATAATGGCTCCTTCTATTATGGTATCTCTTTTCTTGCTCTCCTGTATTTTTCCTCCAACTCAAACTTCCTGCTCCCTCATGTCCTCCTCTCCCCTCCTCTTCTCCCCTTCTCTTTCTCTTAATTCCTTTTCATTTCCCCCCATGATCCCAATTTGCTCAGGAGATCTTGTCCTTTTCCCCTTCTCTGAGGAATCATGTATGTCTCTCTTAGGGTCCTCCTTGCTTCCTGGCTTTTCTGGTGGTATGGATTGTAGGCTGGTAATCCTTTGCTCTATGTCTAATATCCATATATGAGTGAGTACATACCATGTTTGTCCTTTTGTTACCTAACTCAGGATGGTTTCTTCTAGTTAATATTTACAATTTTAAGTGATGTTTTTATTATGGTTAAATGTAGCTTCTTTATTTTCTCCTAGTGACCAATAATGTGTATATTTCTAAGATGTAATATATTTCTAAGATCTTGCATTTAATGTTGTTTAATTTTAATTGCTTGTTTTCCATCTAAAACACTATCTAGTCAAACTCTTGACTATGATGGAAAAATTCAACACTGTCTAGTATAGACCTCATTATGCTCTGATTTGCCTTGATGGCTGGATGCCCTGGTACCAAGAACATAGGCCCTGGGCTGACAACATGATCAGGAAAGCAAGATCTGTTCATTCAGGTGCTATGACAGATGTGACTTCTCGTGGGGAAAGTCAAACATTGGTCCTGCAGCAGGAGGGATATTTACACTAACTCCATTGCACATCCATTCTAGAAATTCACTCTAGGTAAGCAGTTTCCTCAATTTGGACTGTTTGGGATTTGCTATGACCCAGGTTAAGTTCTCTGTGGCCTGTCATTTGTGATGTTTACTCAATGAAACCATTGAATAGATTGAGTTTGCTTTCAGTATTTGAGTTAAAGCAAAACAAATTAAGTGGGACTCACTGTCCATCTTATCTTTTTGGCTCAAGAGCATTTTAATTAATTTATTTTTATTTCTATTTCTATTTCTAAAGTCTGTGAATTTAATCCTAGAACTGTTCAGCTATTAAAATAAAATGGAAACTAAGGTAAAATAAAATGTAAACTAAGGTAAACGAAAATTCATTCTCTTCAAGCCATATGCTAGCAACATCATTTAGTCAATTGAAGGGTCTTTCTATTAAAAGAAATTATAAAAAGAAATCAGGTTTTCAATTCAAATCTATCTGTGTATGGTGGTCTCATTTCTATAATCCCAGCATTGTTGGGAGGGAGGGGAAGAAGGAGGATTGGTACCATAAATTCAAGGTCATCCAGAGAGTGCTACGTTATAAGTCTGTTTCAAAAAAGCAAAATAACAACAAAATCCCCAAAGACCAAATCTTCGAATTCTTTACAGGTTTTTAAAATTTTCTGATCTTGCCAATGGGTATTATAATTTTTTAATTGCCAATTTTGCATCTAGAAAATGTTTGGAAAAATGCACAGCATGCCAGCAGCAATATGGTTTCTCTCTGTTCCATTTCCATTTGTTATGACATTTCCAGTTATATAATCTCTCCATAGAGAAAGAAGAGGACTACTGGGAATTAAGGGTGTCAGATACATGGGTGTGGGTCTCTCTCCCAATCTGAGCACTTAGTCCTTAATGCACAATTCTTTCCAGGATACATCCTTGGTAGCTGCTGGGCTCAGTTAGTAATTTTTTAAATCACTTTTCATTCTCTGTATGTAATTCTAATCTACATCCTTCTCCCCTGTTATTTTAATGCCACTGATTCCAATAATGAGAACAGTGTGTCTCATCCAAGTGCCAAGCCCATCATGTAGTAAGTGCTATAAAAAGGGCAGAGGAGGAGCAATCAATCATCGATGAAGAAGCCCCTGTCTTTGTCATATGAATTAAACAGAGAGGAGCACATGAATCTCCTTATTTATCTACTCCTTATTGAGTAGAAGGAAAAATGTCACGCCTCATTTGCAATCCCCACACATTGTTCTCACAGCAATTTGGGATCTAAAAGCTAATTCTCATGATAGCAAGGAGCAAGGGAGACAGATGAGCTCCAAAGAAGACCACCACATGCAATCGCCACCCTTTGCTAAGAAAAAAGGTCTAATTGTCTGAAACATATTAAATCCATTTGATGGCGAATTGCTATTTCAGTCACATAAGCTAGTTCTAAATCTCAAAGGGAGAGAATATATATCCATGATTTTTAAAACTCAAATGTTTCATGTTGGATTGCTACAAGAAACCATGAAAAATGAACTTGGAAAAGATATGAAAAACAATCTATGCCTCGTGCCTCTTGTACATTTCAATACCGGATTTTAGTGTGATATATAGTGATGGTTGCCATAGCGACGGTGATCCAGGACCTTGATTATGCATATAAGAAAACTGGCAGCAAGGTGGAGCAGCCTTTGCCCAGAAATAACTGCCTTGCTCACAGTCATCTATTTGTTTCACCTTTATATCAATTATCTGGATTGGTGCTGTATAAATTACTGGTCAACTAACTAAATTATGGGCTGTGTGCTGATTCTCTTGATAGCTCTCAGAACACAAGGACAGAACAAGAGAAAGTGCATATGAATTAGATCCCTTTGTCTCAGTTGCTTAAGAAATCAACAAAATTGATGACTGTTGAAACAGACATTATAATTAAGGAAAATGAGAAGCCACATAGTTTTGAATTAAGCAGTGTAGTAACAGATAGTTATTTATCTAAAGGATACAAGTTTGCTTTGGAATAAAATTACTGCACACATGGTCTAGCATAAGATGTATCTCTCGACTTTTCAACAAAATGGCTGACAGCATTTAGTATGCTGGCATAGAACTATAGGTCTTTAGCTGATTTCTCATTCTAAACTATTAATATTGAAACCTTGTATTCAAAATGAACTTACAATAGGCATTGAGTCAAAACTAAACCATGCACTATAATTTCTCTAAAAGGTTTTCATGAAAATAGCTTTGAGGGGAAAAATAAAATGGAGAGATTCTTCTAATGTAGTGTCCAATTTTTCAAACTCAGTGAAAATTCTGCTTTCCAGATAGGTGCAATGATTGTACAATGCTTGGCATTATGTAGTGCTTTTACTTTGAATTAAGAAGAAAAAAATACCCAATGACAAAACCTCTATGAAAATAGTAGGAATTGTTTATGACAAGTTAGCTACTTCAGTAATTATAGTTCAGTAAATATAGCTTTCTAATACCTAGACTCCATTTCAAAAACTAAATCTGTGAGGTTAAGCAAATTCCTCAATGTCAAATATATTTGATAATGTCTCCTCTTATTATATATTTCTGTAATTTGATATGAAATCCATTTTCCTTACTATATACTGTCTACCATATAGTCTATATTCAGTCATATTGTCAATGGTACATGACCAGGACATGAAATCTTTTCAAATAGTTTTTCATCTTTCACATTCTGTGATGAGCTGTATTAGTTACTAGACTAGTTACTTTCCCCCTTGCTATGACACATGGTGACAAGAAGCAACTTAAAAGAGGAAGTGCTTGTTTAGACTAATGCATTGAAGGTCCAGTCCATCATGGCAGGAAAGGCATAGTAGCAGGATCATGCCATGGCTGGTTATGTTGTGTCTGCAGTGAGATGGATGAAGATGCTCATCTGGCTTTCTTCTTTGTATTTCGTCTGAGACCCTAGTGCATAGGAATGGTGCAACTCACATTCATAATTGGCCTTCCTTCCTCCATTGACCCTCTCAGCAAATGCCCTCACAGAGACGCTCAGAGGTGTGGTCTAGTTGATTCCAAGTCTAGTCAACTTAACAATGAAGATAAACACTAACATTTCTCAATGTAACACAATAACATTTGATGATTCAAAATAGTCAGCATTGCTATCTCAGTTTCAGAGGGTTAGAAATTTTGGAGCAATTTAGTAATTGTGCCTCAGGGTTTCTTCTGAGGGCAGAGTTAGGACATCAGCAAGTATGCAGATGTCTGAAGGTTGACTGGGGCTGGAAGACCTGCTTCTAAGATAGTTAGTTCCATGACATGACTACCATCAAGAGGCCTTAGTCCCTGTCATGTGAGCCTCTCCATAGAGTTGCTTGGCTCTTTGCACAGTTTGCCAGTCAGCTTCCCTGATAGTGAGTGATCTAAGAGACCAAGGGCAGGTACCCATACATAAGTCACTAACCTTTGTTCACTTTCTCCACATATTTGTTAGACACAAGCCACTAGCTTTAGCCCACGCTCAATGGGAAATTTCATTTTTTTAAGGAGAGCAGTATCAAAAAATTATGAGCACAATTTCAAGCTATCACAAAGCTCACTTTGGAGTTCAGAAAACACTGTAGCCATGGAAACCTAGAGAATAGAAAAACAATTCAATTTCATGTACTTAAAGGAGCTAGCAATATGGCCACAATGAAGCTGCCTACACTACACATGATGAGTAATCCTAGGAAGTGTTTATTATTTAAAGACTGAGTCCTGGTAATACTCTAATATGTATGAATAATACAGAAAGAACCATTTAAATGATACTGTGTCACTGAAATACAATTATAGTAATGTCAAGGTCACAGTTGGCACCATTATTTATAAAGATTCAATGACAAGACATATTAGAAAAGAGAAATATCATGTTTAAATATATTAATAGCTATTGATGTCTTTCTTTCTCTTACTGAAACTGTTGATTAATAATTGTCTGGTTTGGTTTTGTGTTTGCTATATAGCCCCAACTGGCCTAAAATACTGTTTATAGACTGTGTTGGTCTCACACACATGATCATGCTGCCTCAGAACCCTGGATCCTGGGATGGAAGGATCTTTCATTACTCTCAAACTTACAGCACTTTCAGCCCCTGCTGTCTAATTTCCCAGTCATGCAAAACACTGCCTCCAACTTCTGTAATGATTTGAAAGCTACAGAGAAACCTTGTCTTGAAAATCAAAACAAACAAACAAAAAACCCCTGAGCAACCAACGGCACCTCCTTAGTGTGATAAAGATCGTGTCCACCTCATATGCTGAAAACCTGAATAACCATAATTAATTCTCTTATTTCTGAACAAGATGAGAAAATAAGCAGAGAGATCTAAATAGAACCCTATGGCCACTGATGTCTTTTCTCCCCCAGCAACCTACACAGCACCTTCTAGCACTATGAAATATAGCTCGCAGGGAGAGAATTTCCTGGTGAGTTTGAGATTGAGTCCTGCAACAAAAGTGGGTGGGAGAGAGACCAGTTGGTGGTTCTCAGGATAGTGGATGAGGGATAGGCAATAACAAAATACACTGAATGCATGCATGCAATTTTCAAGGAACAAATACAAATACTACATTTTTAAAGTACCTTAAACATAAAATAAAGCATTGGTGGTTTGGATTCTTATTCTTATTCTTATTCTGGGACCAAGTCCTACATTTTTTCTACTATCAGCAATGACTTTGAAACTGTTACTAAGGAACCATATACCCATTATAGAGAAATTGGAAATGTGAAGGAAGCGAAGTGAATCACCACCTGAAGTCATCATCCATTTTAATGAGAAGTATATTTCCTTGGCTTCCTTAGTTCAAACATATTTTACATTACTGAGAATTATACTGTCCACAGACTTTTGAATAGCCTTTTTTTCCCTCACATAATACCAAGAAAAATACACATTTATCCAAATTATTTTGCAGCTCTTTCCTGCTGTTTTTGGTGGTAATGTTATTAATTGTCCAGTGAGTTGCGATTGACAATATTCAATGTCTCCATCTTAATGAATCTGCTAGATGTTGTAATCACTTCATTTGATAATGCTTTTACTTGTGCTCCCAGTTCTGCTACTCCAATGATTACTGTCAGAAGTTGCTCAAATGCTCCATTTGATAATGTTTCTGCATCTACTCATCTGCTACTTGCTGTTTGTTCTTCACTTTTGCTTGACACATGCTTAATAAACTCTTTATTTGAAACTAAACACAAGGTTATAATTGATCATTGTCCATAAGGCAGCAGTAGTAGTATTGCAGTGAACTTCCACTTATTTCCATGTGCCAGACTGTGCATTGTTCATTTGAAAGGCAGGAAACTTTTTATTATTTTTATGTATATCCAAGAACAACTCATGTCTTGAATAAGGACATGTTCTGTTAAACTTAATAGTTTGACCTTCTTCCTCCTTTTTTTCACCCCAAACTAAAAACAAGTTTTTAAATGGTATCTTAGTTAGGGTTTCAATTGCTATGAATAGACACCATGACCACAGTAACTCTTATAAACAGAAACATTTAATTTGGGCTCACTTACAGTTTCAGAGGTTTAGTCCATCATCATCACAGTAGGGAGCATGGCAGCATGCAGGCAGACAAGCTGCTGGCTACATCTTGATCAGAAGGCAACAGAAAACTGTGACACTGAGTGAGAGACCTCAAAGACTGCCCCCACAGTGACACACTTCCTTCAACAAGGCCACACCTCCCAGTAGTGCCACTCCTTATGAGCCAACTCCTTATGGGGGCCAACTACATTCAAACTTTTACAAATGACAACTACACATATCACATCATGAAGAACATGACTTCATTTGCTCCTATCCCCTTTGGAAGTTTTTGTGTTTGTTTGTTTAACTTAGATTGCTTTATCTTTATGTAAACAGGTTCGAGTTTAAACAAATTCAAGGCCACTCCTGGGCTACATAGTGAGACCCTGTCTCAAAAAAAAAAAAATCCAAAATGAAACAAAAAGGGAGTCAAACAGGTCTTGTGAGACCATTCCCTTAAGAAAATTTCACCTGTAGGGGAAGACTTTTTAAATTCTTAGCAAAAATCACCTTTCCCCCTCCACTTCAGTAATTATCATGATTATAGTATGTAGTACTTACTTGCAGACAACCCATGCTAACCAAACTCACAGCAGACTAGTACACACTTCTTCCATTTAACAGTCATCACTACTCCTGATAAATAGGTCAGAATTTTCATGTCAGCTCTTAATATATTCTCTGAGTGAACAAGGAAAAAAAAAAGCAAAGAGTTTTCTAGCATTAATAACTAGTATCGCTGGTCTTTCCATGCCCTCCATGGACATGCATGTGCCACATATTCAAAGATACCTGACCCTAATTTTCAGTGCTAAAGACATGAGGAGCCTCTCTTTCTTCCACCTACCTTTTAGTAAGTTCAGTCATCAGCAGTACAGAACATACAACTTCTAATGTGTTTTCAAAGCCATTTCTAAACTCTAGATGCAACTAGTCTCCTGAGTTGAAACCTGTTATGTTTTCAACTCCTTAATCATAGATGTCAAGACTATGGCTGTGGGCTATTTATCTCTGAATTCATGCTAAGAGATTACTCTTACTATCAGGCATTAAGAGACGCTGACTTCTATGCCATATGACACTACAGAGTATGCTTTTGGTGGTTATGCTGACAAAGAGCTTGTGTTAAATAGTGGAAAGTCTGTTTGGGCTTGTGGTTGATATGGGTGCACACGCTTGCCAAGCATACATGTGCCCGCCTGCACACACACACACACACACACACACACACACACACACACACACACACACAGAGAGAGAGAGAGAGAGAGAGAGAGAGAGAGAGAGAGAGAGAGAGAGAGAGTCACATTACAGGCAACTATGGAAATGACCTGCACACTTAATTCTGTTCAGTTATCTTCAGAGAAATGGCACCCACACTGGTAACCAATTAGAAATTCCTTAGTACTACATGCCCTGGAAGTGCAACTGTGGTAAATAAAAATATTGCAGCAAGACCCTCCATCCTTGTAAGAACTCTATTATAGATTGTCTCTCCAAGAATAACCCTCTAAGGCAGATTAATTCACTGCCATTCACGGAAAACAGCAACTGTGAACATTGGGGAATAGAGAATGGACTAGATAATGGAAGTCAAGTTGTAACACAAGCACGGAATAGACTCCACCCAATGCACTTGGGGTTTTGCTGTTGGAAATGCCCTTCAGAGACATCTAGAATGGCTGGGTAGCCTAGGCTTTTATCCCTGCATTAATCAGTAATTGAATGTGCAGCACTCCAGGCAGGCATCTGATCTTGCATGAGAGTGCTCTCCACAGCTCAGTAGTCCCCAAAGTTCATCTCTATCCACCCTGCCCAGTAGTTTGGGATAGAAAGTTCTTCACTCAAGGTTGTTATGGGTGAATGTGGTCTTTGAAAAGGTAACCTCAGAAGGTTAAGATCCTAACCCTATTATCCATGAATATCCATGAATCATTTAGAAGTGTGGTGGAGATAACCAAGTCGAGATTAGGATGAGTCCTAATCTAATATAAATGGTGTGCTTATAAGAATACATAGCAGGCATAGGATTTTGGGAGGTGGCAGGATGATCCAAAGTCGTTCTCTGTTATATAGTGTACTTGAAGTCAATGTGGGCTACAGGAGATCCTGTCTCTCATACACAAAAGGAAAATAAATAAAATGAAGAGGTACATGCCATGCAAATCCACTGACAGATATTTGGTGGGTGGTGTGTGTGTGTGTGTGTGTGTGTGTGTGTGTGTGTGTGTGTGTGTGTGTGTGTCTACAAACCAGAGTATGTTGAGACTTGCTGATGATCACTAGAAGGTATTTGGGGAAGAAGGATTCTACCCTTCCTCTTAAGCCACACAATTTGTGGTGCTTTATTGCCAGAGCCCTAAGAGATTGCTACAGGTGGTGATCTGGGTGGAAGATAAAAACCCAGTGTCTTTGGATGAAGCTCACCTATAAATGAGAGTTGTGTGTGTGCAAGTACCCTGTACATGGGGACATCTTGTGCTCGAAGCAGTTAGCAATCTGATTGGTAATACATGGCTCAAATACATAGAGGAAACAGTACATGTAAGACACTGGCTGGAAAATGAAACTTCCATGCTTAGCTACATCTAGAAATTATTGTCTACTTTTCATTAACAAGAAAACTGAGAGCCAGAAAGGATTAGTCGCTTATCAACAGCCAGAGATTGGAGTAGCCAAAGCCTGTCTTGTGACCACTGGGTGAGTCTGGCTGTACAGTAATACCCACACAGTGACTGGGGGCTAAGCTCTGTGAGAGACATGGGCAGAAAGAGCTGACAAAGGGTCCCTACTGAGGGAATGTGCCTGGAACAAAGCAAACTTCTTTCCATTTCTGGAACAGAGCCCAGAATACAGGTCATATGGATAACAGGTTGGTGAGATCATTTCCAGTGCTTTTTGTGGCCACATTTTCTTTCCCAGAATTATATTAATACCAGCCACTCAAAAAAGTATCATTCCCCTTTCAAACTGGTAGGAACAAAGCTCTCCTATGACAATAGAAGTGTTTTTTTAAATGAGAAAAAGAGAATGGGGCAGGGTTTCATTTGTGTAAGCATCCCAGATTTAGCCCTGATTGCCCTCTTACCAGATGACAGTATGATTTTCATATTGTGACATCATTAGAAATGTTGAAACTGAACTTGGTGCCAAATTACAACCAAGAGACAAAAATATGCATACAACCACTTTCTGTTCTGCTTCAAATCAACATCAACTAAAAGATATTGTATTTTAAAAATGTTCATTTAAACAGTGAAACCGCTTCCTGATGAACTAAAAGTAGAATCAACTCCCTAGAAAAAGTTTTCCTCTCAAACACCTCCCAGTCAAAAGGAGAGCATGGAGCGAATTCAGAAGGTTAATTATAAGGTGTATGGAAACACCCAGGAAGCTCACTAAACAACAAGGTGTAAGGAGAGGCCTCAGGCAGGCAGGTGTACATTTTCCAAATAGACTAAAGTCTATAAGTGACTTGAAGAAAAAACAGAAGTTGCTTTTGATGGCACATGCAGGTAAGATGTGTTGAAAGAGGCAGAGGTAGGAGACCACAAGTTCGAGGCCAGCCTGTGCTACACATTTAAAAAGAAAAGAGAAAAAAAAAAGGAAGTTACCTTAGAAAGTCAAAGCAGAGAGGTGGACACTTTGGGGTTATTATATGAAAGCTGAGGGGATTGAAGGGACCATTCCAAGAAATACCAAGGACTCTCAGTCACATTTAGTAGAGTGTGTGTGACAGGGGTTGGGGACCACAGCATGTGAGGAAGGTTAAGGCTAGACCAGGTAGAAGACTTTGAACAGCACATTGAAGGCAGTAGGAAGGTACCAATGGGAATTTAGGAAGAGAGTCACAGAGTGGGTTGGAAAGTAAGGTGGCAATAAGGAAGGACTGGGGAACTGAGGCAAGTCTTAGACAGTTCTTGTAATGGTCAAGCTAAAGAAAATGAAAGTCCTTTCCCAAGACAGAGAGAGGAGATACTGGAGAAAACAGACATGGATCCAGTATGTTAGAGGCTGGTTGTAGTTGAGATTGGAGTGTAGAGGTGAGAATGAAGAATTTAATCTGCAAGAGGAAGCCAGTGAAGTTCAATTTGTCCTGCCCCAGGAATCATCAAGAACCATGTGTTTCCACTGTATTGACAGTTTGAGTTTATGTGTCCTCTGGGTGGATTTACTCACACATGATGGAATGCTACCCAGCATGGTTGTAAGCTGGTGTTCTGAAAGCTCCAGAAGGAAAGATCTTGAAGAAAATAATGGCCACTGGCTTATGCTATGAAATGGTTCCATCCGAGGAAAGGCCTCTGGATTTAAAAATAGGACAGCCATCACTGTCATTCCCCTAACCAGCTTCAGAACAGTTAGGGCAGAAGACCTCAGTTCCAGTGATGGTGGACAGAAAGGAGAACTTACAGCCACCTCCATGCTTGAAGCTAATAGCCACACCACAACAGTAACAGCCTAGTCTAGAGTGTCTACCGACATCAGGAAGGACATGCCCACTGATTATCTTTTCATTCAGAAAACATGTATTGCGTAGCCCTTTGTGCTGACCATTAGAGTAGCTAATTTGGGATGTGTGAGACCAAGGGGATGTAGACTTATTTTTCCCTATGTATTTATAGAAGGAATCTTTATATTTCTTAAATGTATCTACCAATGCCAGTACCCATATCAGGCTACTTACAACTATCTATAACTCTGTAACTCTAGTTCCAGGGGATCTGATGCCTTCTGTGTGCATATAGTAAACACAAACTCACACAGGAACACAATAAATATAAATAAAATAATAAGTACCTTATATTAGAGGATGTAGATTGATTTTTCCTCTATATATTTATGGAAAGAGCCTTTACAAGTCTTGGGCTATACTTGCCAAAAGTCTTTTGACTTGCTATAAAGTCTTTTGATTTGTTTTCATTTTTTGAGATAGCATCTTAATTATGTAGCCCAAACTATTCTCAAACTCCTAATGCAGTGTGTGTGTGTGTGTGTGTGTGTGTGTGTGTGTGTGTGTGTGTGTGTGTGTGACTGTGTGTAAGATCTCTCTGGTTCAATAATTTTTACTAAAATGATTTTGACCACTGGTGAAAGGAATAGGAATGATTAATGAATCAATGTTCAATTACAAATCTGTTCTAGATAAAACTTTTTAAAGAAAGGCTATTAAAGGTGATGAAGACTATTATATAAGATATAATAAAATAAGGCCTATTTAGGCAAACCAACTTTTTGTTGTTTTTGAGATAGGGTTTCAAATGTATCCCAGTCTGGCCTGGAACTCTCTATGTAGCCCAGGCTGGCCAAGAATTTACAACAATCCTCTTCTGCTTCTTGAGTGTTAGGGTTACAGGCATGTGCCACACAATGCCTTGTTGGGCTTTTGTTGTTTATTACTGTTTGTACATTTTATTGTTTCCATAATAACTTGAACATTTTTAATAATTTTGGTAACATATAAATAATGCTATTTCATTTAAATTTCTCTGGGAAAGTATTAAATTCATGGAAGTGATTGAATGCATTTTTGTCAGCCTGAAAAGCAAAAGTCCTGCTTCGTTTGTCTTACAATTTGTTTCCATAAGAACTTAGGTAGATTTAGTGATAGAGAAGAGAGGAGGTTCTAGAATACATCATGAAGACCTATTTTTTCCCTCACCATGTTGCCCAGGCAGCTAATGAAGCATAAGGGCTTTGAAGTACCTGGTCTCTTTCCAAGATAAAGTGTCTATATGTTCACACACTTTTGTAAAATTTGCAAAAGTATGTTATGCACAGTTAAATAAGATATTTACCTCTTTCCACTATAGTTTTTCATTTTCATGTACATTGGGGATATCCACAGAATTTAAAAACATACATACCTAAGGCAAAATTGAATTGTAAAAAGTTTGTGTTATGAGATATATTTTCCTTCCTTCCTTCTTCGCTTCCTTTCTTCCTCTATCCCTTCCTTCCTTCTTTTGTGTTGTGATTTGTTTTGTTCTTTCTAGATAGGATTTTTCTGTGTAGCCCTAGCTGTTCTGGAACTCATTGTGTACACCAAGCTGGCTTTAAACTCAGAGATCCATCTGCTTCTGCCTCCCAAGTGCCCTGTTAAAATTGTCTTTCACATTTGTATTTCGCCCGTCACCCTGATATAGGAAGGACTTTTAGGAATGCCTCTGCCATCTGCTGTGATGCCTTACCTAGAATCATAATATAAAGACACAAGTCCAGGGGCTATATAAAGGTAATGTGTGACAGCATGCCTGGTACTAGCAACATGGAGTCATGAGGAGAAAGAAGGCTTGAAATATGAAAGACAAAGGCTGGTCTTTTTGAAAGCTCCCAATTATAAGAGCTATAGAACTGTGTGAAAAGAATTTAGTTCTTAATGATCTTAAGTCAAAATGGAAATTCTCATCTACTAGGCATAAACCAAATTGTGATAACTTAGTGTATACAGCTATGCATACATTATATAGAGTGAATATTTTCATATGTGTCCAGAATGGGTAAATCACAAGAAACTATTATGACACTGTGAGGCATGGATGAAGTCCTGAGGGAAAATGTGTTGCTAACAAGAACGCCGAAGACGTGTCAAGGACCCCAGTGCCTCAGATCCATGGACATAGCACAGCCTTCTCCAGGCCAGGCTCCAGGAGGACGGTAAAGCCTTCCTGTGGGTCTAAGTATGAGTGTTTGAAAACTACTTAGCAGTGCATATAGAAACCATAACTACAGCTTCCTCCTCAAAATCAGACAAGCTGCAGACATGCCTGTTCTCTTTCTGCGATGGAGGCACAGGGAAGCACCTACATGAACTCACAGGTCTACAGCATCACTGCTGCTTTCCTCCTCTCTTTCCTTTCCTTTTCCATTCTCATGTGTACTATGTGATATTTTCATTGTGTTCTGACAAATAAAGCTTGCTTGGAGTCAGAGGGCAGAGCTAGACACTAGTTGACCAAAATTAACAATAGAGGTTTGGAGGACTGTAGACAGATAGGAGACAGGAAGTCATAAGGCGGGGCTGAGAGAGGGTCTCTGCCCTTTTGGAGGAAGGAATGGAAGAAGTAGAAAGTCACTGGTGGCTGCTCCCTGCTTCTCTGATCTTTCAAGTTCTTACCCCAATATCTGCCTACCAATTTTTTTATTGGTAAAGAATTGATTTTTTTATTGACAAAGAATAATTACTTAAGGCTTCACATGTGTTTGTGTATGTGTGTGCATGTGTTTGCATGAACATGATAGGAGTACTCGTGCACCTTGTGTCATTGAGGCAGGGCCCTTCGATTAAGCCCAGAGCCCACCCATATGGCTAGTCTCAGCCAGTCTGCTCTGGGGATCACCTGTGGCTGTGGAGGTGGTTTGGGTTGTGGAGATCCAAACTCTGGTCTCCATGCTTGCATGGCAAGTGTTTTAATCATGGGCCATTTCCTCAACTGTCTCATCTTTTTCTCTTTTGTTCAGGGAGGTGCAATTGAGACAGGCTTTCTTGTATCCCAGTCAGACCTCAAACTACACACCTGATAATGACCTTGTAAGTCTGATTCCCTTGGCTTCTACTTCCTGAATGGTAAGATTACAAAGTGCACCATCACTTCTGGTTTATGTGTTCCTGTGGCTATAACCTGGGGCTTCCTGCAAGAACTCTACCAATTGAGCTACATATCTAGTTCTATTTCCCACCGTTTTGATAAGGAGTTTTGCCATCTTCCAAGGAAATTAGTTTTCTGGGATACCACATAGTCCCTAGGGAGCCAGGGTGCATTAAGCCCCAATGATAAGACAGAATAAACCATGAGAAGGTATTACTGCTCTGAGGTGACAACAGTGAATGCATTGGGTCCAGAGGATCTCTAGGGAGCATTCCTTGTTTTTAATCATGGACATGCCAGGAGCTCTGAGATGCTTCTGGAATGCCTGGCAGAAGTCAGTTTTGTTGGCTTTCAAGGGTACTCTGGGAGACAAACTCCAATAAAAAACGACTACATCCCAGCATCTTCTGAGCTTTTGAAGAACAACCCAAGTTCCCTGACTCCTTTGAATGAGTGTGTGTATGGGGCTTCAAGCTCACGTCTCACTGGAGAACTGGTAGCTTTTTACTTGTCTGGGGAAGCATAAGTACTGAGAGGCCTTGCACAGATTCTCAAGAGAGTGGGTTAATTGGCGCTTTGCAGCAAGCTGGCACACCCCCAAAGAAACCTAGGACTTGATTCTTGCATGTGAGATGCGCTCTGAGCAGTTAACTAGTTCACCAAAGGTTTGCTGATTTCCAATGAGCCTTGCAATACACTGGACAAGGAAATATCCTAGGAAGGAGAAGTGGTAAATGGGGCCTGGAGTACTCGACCAAGTTGAAGGCACTGAATACAGGTTGTTTGTAGTCACACCACGAAGGAATGCTAAGAGCATACTTTGATAACTGTGTCTCTCTGATCTCAGCTGTCTCCCTGTAGTTACACACCCGAGCGAAGATTCAACTCTGACTTACTCTTGATGCAACTCCCACCTGCTTTGTCAGTTCCCCCTGCAATCCAATCCAATTTAGGTGGAGTAAAATTTTTCGGGAGATCATAGTGGCAGGTGTTAGGAATACGGCGCAAAGGTGGGACCACAGTAGATCCCATGGCAGGAACAAATGGCAGGTGAGAAAGAGACCTATAGACAGAACTTATGTGGAAAGTTTATTGAGGGAAGGTAAGAAAGTAAGGGAAGGAAGGGAGAAGAGAGAAAGAGAGAAAAGAGGAGGGACAGAGTTCTGTCTGCCTCCTCAGAGATATGTCAGAGAGAGAGAGATGGGGGGGGGAGGTGGGCAGAGTTTGCCTCTTAAAGACTTCTTTGTACCTGCATGCAGACTATGTAGTGATTGATGTAGCAGCCATAGGACCCTGGGCTGACCAAGGTACTGCCTGAGTGCATTCCTATCAGGTGACAGTGGGCAGGCCAGCATAATGCCTGAATCCTATCATCAGTGACCCATCATATCTTTGACACATGAAATTTCTTTGAAAACTGTACGGGTGTGTGATTTGTGTGTGTGTTGGGGGTGTGCATGTGCACACATGTGTGAACCACAAAAGTCAATGTAGAATATCTTCCTCTATTATTCTCTACCTCATTGTTTGAGATAGTCTCATCAAACCTTAAGCTCACTCCTTCTACAAAATGAGCTAGTCAGAGAGCTCCAGGGATCAATCCTTCCTGTCTCTACCTCCCCAGCTAAGATTGCAGCTTTGTTTCTTAAATGGTTGCTGGGTTTACAGACTCTTGATGTTTGCACCGCAAGCACTTAACAGACTAAGCCACTCCCTTCGCATACTTTCTCCCAACTCTGAGTGCTCTCTCCAGCTTTTTCTTCCTCCAGTTTAAGCCGGCTCAGCCTCTTTGTGCCTCTCTCCTTTCTACAGCATGAAATCTGAGTATCAGCACAGCTCTCAAGCCTGCAGCCTTCCTTCTCACCAGTGAACTTGGCAATCCTTCCTTTCTCAGATGAGACTGGTCTCACCCTCTACAGGAATGCTAGTACCAACTGCTTAACCGCTAACCCATCTCTCCACCGGCTACCTGTAAAATGTGGGAAGGAATGCTGCTCTTCTATCACGCTTGCACCCCTTAGCGTCACTGCAACCTGCCTGATGGGATTTTCATTTACAAGGGGCCATCTAAAGCTGAACTTTGGTGTGTTTCTCATACAGGTTCATTAAAGGATGTTTGGGAAACTGGTCCAGATTGAAAAAGAAGATGAACCTGCATCACTCCACCACCCACGTTACTCATAGTTCATATTTGTATGAATTTTCCCCTAGGAGTTTTTATCTATTCCTTTGTTTATTCGCTTCCCAGATGTAATTTTAGGTACACATATGTACCTGTAACTACACTGCATATCTACTGCTTTTTAAATGTAGATTCTAAATATAAATGCATGTAACAACATAAGCTCCACGGTACCATTGACATTTTTACGTGACAAAGCCTCAAATACTCCAGTTTGACTTACTTGGTTAGCATTCTATCACTACTGTAACAAATCACCACAAAGGTGGCAGCTTTAAACACCACAATTTAATTATCTAATCATTCTGGAGGTTCAAAGTGTGATTTGGTCTTGCTGAGTTGAAATCTGTGGTCTGGGTCGCATTCCTTTCCAAGAATTGGGTCAGAGATACCTTTAGGCAGCTAGTTTTCTGCCTGCTGCAGTCATCTATTTCCTATTATTGGACCTTTAGGCTGCTTCTCTGATTGACTGAAATATATAAAGCTATCACAAATGCCATCATTCATTTTACCGTTTTCTCCTTCGGTAAGACTGTCTTTCAATTACAAGTCTTTTCTCCTAAAGGAAGAAATCAGTGTAGAAATGTTCTGAGCAGAGATGCCCATTGCTATTGACATTGAAGCAGCAGCCAAGGTTAGGAAATACTGGGATTCTGTTTTGTTTGTCTGTCTTTTACGACATGGTCTCATGAAGCCCATCCTGGTCCTGCACTCCTGATCCTCCTGCCTACACTCCCCAAGTGCTAGGATTATTAGTATGCACCAGTGTGCCCAGCAGGTCACATAGTGTATCTGAAAACTTCCTTAAGGGTGAAGTAGCAAAGTAGCCCTTTTTCAGTACTGTCTCTGGGCCAGATGAGATGATGTAATCCATAAAGCACTGTATTATTAGTGGCCAATTATAGAAATTAGAGTAATAGCTAATGGAACAAGTTACAAGAAGATCAGATACATGGTCTTATTATTATTTCTAGTAACTTCTTACAATCATACACCTGGTATCTTGAATGATTTATCTTGTCTACAAGTAGAGGAAAACTCAGAAACCTCTATTGGTCAGAATCAATGTGAAAATGCTTTTTATGTCCCCTCCCTACAAAACTCACATTGAGATTTAATTACCATCACAACATAAAAGGTGAGGCCTGTTGGAGATTAGGTTGTGAAGGCTTCCCCATCATGAAAGAATGAATGGTTTTATCACAGGAGTGTATTAATTATGGCAGCAGTGGATTCTTGCACCCTTCCCTAAATTATTGTTTTGAAGCTCGGTGTGGTAGTGCACACCCATAATCCCAAACCCTCCAAACCTGGAGGTAGGAAGATGAGGAGAGTAAAGCCAGCGAGGGTTATATATTAGACCTTGCTTCAAGCAACAAGCAATCAAGCAAGCACTCCTGCCAATGAAACAGGTAGGCTATTGCCAGATTTTCACCTCTCCATTCCTCCGAATCCAATGCCCTAGTCCCATCCCTAATGCTGCAGCAGACAACCTGCTGGGGTTACTCCCTTCTGCCCCTATCTCCAGTGAATTACACAGACCTTACCCTCATAACCTTCTTCCTACTAGTGGTTGTTTTATCCCAGCATTCAACTTCAGCAGCCACTATCTGAGAACAAACATGCCACTCCACCACTCCACCACTCCACCACTCCAGCCAGGGAAGCAGGTAGGCTAACTGCAGACCTTCACTTCTCCCCCCATTCTTCCAAGTCCAGTTGCCTACTCTCAATCTGAATATGGTAATTTTGTGCATTTTATGAACTCTCATTTGTCAGTAGGTTAGTGGTTTTGTTTTGTTTTCTTGGATAGAGGGAAGGAGAAAGGTTCGAAGGAGGAGAGGAGGGGAGGAGGAGGAGGAGGAGGAGGAGAGATAGAGAGAGAGAGAGAGAGAGAGAGAGAGAGAGAGAGAGAGAGAGAGAGAGAGAGAGAGAGACTCATTCTATTGTCTACAATGTCCACTGTGTTGTCTAGGCTGGCCTGGCACACACTACGTAGCCCAGACTGGTCATTAACTCATGGTGATCCGTATCCTTCCCAGGGCTGAGATTACAGGTATGCACCATTTTAAAACTTTTCTATAATGTAATTATCCTTTACTCAGGAACAAGAAGGTCTGTCTGCTTGCCCCAACTCTACTTGGACCTGCTGTTACTTTGTAACTCTTGTCTGATTTTATTCCCCTAGCTAAGAAACACAGACCAGGTCTTTCCCCAGCTTCCTGACTGTTTGCTCAGCTTCCTCTCTTTTCCCTCCTTCCACTCCAGGCCCATGTGGTTTCTTTTGGAGCAAGTTTTCAAAACATTAAGACAGATAAAGATCTGAGGATCATAACACTTGCATACTTCTTAAGGACTGGTGTTCTTTTTTTTTTTGACCCTGTATCCCTAATAGTGAATCCTTGCCAAGAATCTGTTTCAAAAATAAAGCCAAGATGTTGCCCCATGCAACTAGCAGAGATAAACAGCTTTCTATCTAATCCTAAAGTGGATGAACAAGTAGACATTGATTCCTGGCTTTGGATTTCACTAATGTAATCTCTTTCCAATGGTGTTCCATTGTTCATCAACTGCTGTTTGAGTTCTTTTTGTGGGGGATATAATGTTTCTCTGAGGACATGAAGTCTGTAGTTCTGCTGGTATTCAGGGACTTTTTAAAAAAAATCCATGTGCATATTCAAGCTGGAAGGAAGCATATGTCACACTTGGATTTGGTAGAAGCAGAAATACTTGGGAGGACTTCCTCTCTAAAAGGCACTTCCTTCAACCAAAATGGTAATAGAGCTACTAGGAAAGTGTAGGGATGAGAGAGTTAACCCAGTCCTTTTCACCCCAGACCTATTTCAATGGGCTCTGGTCTCATATACCAACTTAGTAACAACCAAGCCTTAGTTCTAGAGTTAAAGGAGAGTAGACATAGAAGGTAAATTGAAGTCCATCGCCAGCACAGCACATGTAGTTTCAGCCTGCTCTATTAGTGGTGGGGAGAAATTGGCCATTTTCAAGAGAGTCTTGGAGTTAAGTGGGAATCCGTACATTTGAAAATATATGTGGAGAGCAGAATATAGAACTGGGAATCAGAATCAGTTTAAGAGTTGTAGATGTGGGGCCTGAGATGGAGCTCAATGTAAAGTATTTTCCAAGTATGCCCAAAGCCCCAGACTTGCTCTGTAGTGTGCAGGGGTTCATGGGTTGGAAGAGCACTAGGGCTGGGAATGTAATTCAGTCGGCAGAGGGATTGCCAAGCATGCACGAAGTCCTAGGTTTGATCCCAAGCATACCCTAACAACTGGTGTGATACTGCAGGCCTGTAATCTCAGCGCTCTGTGGGAGAGAGCCAGATGATAGGAAGTTCAAGCTCCATCCTTAGCTACATAGCAAGTTTGTGACTAGACTGGGCTATATGAAATCCTGTCACAAAATAACAATAACAGAACAGGACATGACAGAAGAGATGGTAGCTGTAAGATTCCTTCAGCGGATCCAAGCTAGAGACCATCTAAGGAACAGTTAACTAATACCTCCATTTAAGGATAGAAATTAAAAGCAAAATTGATGCTTCTCCGAAAGGTAAGATTAATTTGACAGGGGAGATGATTTTAAGCAAATGATTGAAATACCAAGAATTCACTAGCAAAATGGACTTGGTGAAATATGAGACATCTGATAAACTATTGGAAATTCTAGAAAGTTTATTTTATCTTGGCAACCAAGGAAAGAGAACATTCCTTAACTCAGTGCCAACACTCCCCCCCATATCTAGCATGTGGGCAAAGGCTGATTAGGGATATTTGGGGCAGCAAAGGGGTCACTGGAAGTAAGACTTCTTCAAGCAGATTCTGAGAGGAAGGACTGGGTATCTACCCCGTGACTATGGGCCACAGAGAGTCAGGGGTCCTAAGAGTCTTAAAGACTAAGGAACAATGGAGAAGAAACAGGGAATCTGGAGAATTGCCCTTCGCCTCTCCAGTGAGCCTCACCCTTGTTGGCCTCTCATTTTTATAAAAAGCAAATCTTAATTAATAACATTTTCCCAAGGGCTAAAGAGATGGCTCAGCAGTTAAGAGCTCTTTCTGCTCTTGCAGAGATCTGAATTTGATTCCCAGCCACTACATCAGGTACCTCACAATCTTTAACTCCAGCTGCAGAGGATCTAACATCTTCTTCTAGTCTCCTCAGACACCTGAACTCATAGGTGCGCATGCACACACACACACACACACACACACACATGCACACACAAAGATTTTTAAAAAATACTTTATGGTCCATAATACTGGCTCAGTCCTAAAACTTCAAACATCTCATTGGCACAGATGCTTTAGGAACAATTAACATGGACACTGTTGACTGGTTTTCTTCCCACTGTCCCTTTGACACTCACAACTAGCCTCAGAGCTGCTCAGAGTCTTCCACATTAGTCCAAATGCAGCAGGTCTCATTTCTAGCTTGAAGAACACTGACCCATAGAAGGCCTGGATTCTTTGCATATTCCCTCCTTCTCCTGCTGTAAGAGTTAGCTGCCATTTTGGAGAAATTAGCAGTGAAAGAACTGGGAAACTATGACCCTCCAACTTACATGATACTTCAATAAAAATTACTTTAAAAGCAACCTATTTTTAAAAGTTTATCAAATTCTTAAGTGAGGGCTCCCTGAAAATATCTTTTAATGCTCTATTAGTCATGTCAGGTCTCTGATGTAATTGAAGAAAGTTTAAACTTGGAGTTTGTTTGGCTTTTGCCATTGTAAGCATAGGTAGAATGCTTTCCTGATCCCCAAATCTCAGAGTGAAGCCGGGCATTGGTGGCAAATGCCTTTAAACCCAGCACTCGGGAGGCAGAGGCAGGCGGATCTCTGTGAGTTCGAGGCCAGCCTGGTCTCCAGAGCGAGTGCCAGAATAGGCTCCGAAGCTACACAGAGAAACCCTGTCTAGAAAAACCAAAAAAAAAAATCTCAGAGTGAAAACTGGCACAGGGTGGGCATGGGTGGGTCATTTTCACAAAATCAAACAAAGGGCACCTATCTTCAGGTCTCTGCCGCTAAACTGCCAAGTCACAGCATAGTTCCTCTTTATCCTGAAGTCACCAGGTGCATCGCAGATAATCAATAGAAAAATGCCTGGACAACTACGGAATGCTGAGAGCAGGAGCAGTAGTGTTTCTCAGGGATGAGACCCTTAGCTGGATATCCCGAACAAAGTGGCCAGCCCCTGGAATCATACACACAAACAGCACAAAACAGATCGAGTAGGTTTTATTTACATATTTCTTCATATATAGATACAAATACAGAGGGAGAAAGGGGGTTGACATGGTAGGAGTTGGAGGAAGGAAAGGGAAAGGAGAAAATCATTAATTATATTCAAATAAAAACTTAATAATATCTAATTACTGCACCAAAAGGGAAGACAAACAGTAAAATACTTTTTTACTGCACTATGTTCCAAGTAATTTTGTTTTCCTTTGCTTTTCTGGCACTAGTAGCATCATCTAGGAACTTGTTACAAATGCAAGTTTGGAAATATAGAACACCTATAACAACTTGCTATGCAATAGACCACAAAGATTTGGTAAATTCTCTAGGTGGTGGATAAATTAAATATCCCCCCTTGGGTTATTACATAATTATGCACATGTATTAAAACATGGCACCGAACCCTAGAAATATGTCTAAATATTATGTGGCAATTGAAAACAAAGTAAGCCCTTAAGAGACAGCAGGGCATGGTGGGGCTTGCCTGTAACCCCAGCACTTGGGAACAGAAAGCAGGAGGACCATCCTCAGCTACCTAGTGAATCAGAGGCCAGCCTGCTGAAAGAGATTCTACCAACAAAAAGTAAATAAAAAAGTAAAAGAAATGCTTTTTTTTTTTTTTTTTTTTTTTTTTTTGCTATCGTGTAGCCCAAACTGACCTTGAACTCCTGACTCTCCCATCTTCACCTGCTTGTTTCCCAAACTTGGAGTCAATGTCCTCAATTTTCCCCCACCCACTTTAAGTAGAACAGACAAACCACAGTCATTTAAAAAGAAAAAAGGAAGGAAAGAGGAAGGAAAAAGGAGATTGTTTTTTAAAATCCTGAGCCAGATGTGGTGGTACACAGCTGTAAACCTAGCATGTAAGAAGCTAAGGCAGAAGGACTGGTACGGGTTTGACGTCAGTCTAGGCTACATGTTGTCAACCTGTTTCAAAATAGCGTTAGAAAAATGCAGCTCAGGCGTGAGCCTTGGCTGAAGATTGGAATCACCTGAGAAGTTCTCAGAACAAGCAAATAAAACGGTAGACCAATTAAAGCAGAGTCTCTGGGGGTGCAGCTCTTTGTTGTTGTTTTTAGTTCTTCTGGTAATCCCATGAGTCAACAGTCTAGTAAAGAAGCAACTGGGCAGGCTTGCCATGGTAGAGGGCACTGTGCCCTAAACTTTCTTTAGATAAAGAACCTGAACTTCACACCAGTGTTTAGGGTTTAAGGCATTCTCCTCTCCTGCTGCATTCCACCTCACACCACCTGTATATTTTCCTGAAGAAAAAAAAACCATGATGTTCTGAAGAGATACCTGTGTCCAACTTTTTGGATATCAAACTATTGAAACATTGGTCTCCAACAAATTGAAATATCCTCAGAAATCTCATGCCAGAAGAAGGAAAAGACTCAGAGACTGCTACCAGCAAGAGGAAGAACTTGTCTTCTAGGAAGAGGTTTCACAGAGTACTGACAACTTGTCAGACCACCTTGCAGGTCAGACTGGAGCCCAGATAATGATGGGTAGTAATGGGTGGATCACACGCTGAACACCACTTCTTGGTGATGCACACCTCCTTGCCTTCTATTTAGACCTAAGCCTCATATCAGGACCTCAAAAGCAGAGTTAGAGGGTTACAGAACCTCTTTTTTTCTTCTCCATTGACTAAACCACATTTCTCTGTTTCTAATTACTATTTATCTGTTTAGTTGGCCTACAGATGGTGTGTGCCTAAGCTTAGCTTTTTAGGGCTTCCAGGGCCTAGGGTCTGACTCTAATAACTGTAGTAACATGTGTGTCCTTTCCACATGTGCTCATGAAGGCAGAGTGGACACAGAGCTATGGAGCCAGCTAGGTCCAATCTTAGGAGCTATAAACCATGTTGTCTAACCCACCAAGGTTCATAGTGTCTTTCTGCCTGCATGTGCCAATTTGGGTCTCAAGAGCAGGGAAAATGCATGAGTTCTTAACATTTTGCTATCCTAGATCTCTGGTCCCAGAGATGCATAGAGGACATCCTGACAAGTAAGACATTGGAGGTGTTTTTCACTTTGAATCAGCACCTGGCCTTTTGCCTTGGCATACCAGCCAGTTTCCATGGTGGGTGAACTGGGTCATTGGGCTAGACTTTTCAGTGCAGATGCAATTAATGTTCCTGTCAAAGAGCAGATGTGCAAACCATTGCTGAAGTTGACCAACCCATTAGCAAATTCTCCAGCCCCTTCCTTGACTGTACCCATCCGGTGCACATAAAAAAAAAAAAAAAAAAAAAAAAAAAAAAAGATGTGTACCCGGGAGAAGAATAAATAGAGCTTGGGGGCAAAAACTACAAAACACTCCATTTTCTCCTGGAACAGATTCTGTGCCTACTCTGCTCTAGCATCACTAACAAAATTTTTCTCTCCTGCCAACAGAACCACCAGAGCTGCAGCCGTTTTCCCCATGAGACTCCATCCTCAGCTCAAGCACATTGACTACCATCAGCTGGTTCTACACAGCTGACTTCCAGCATCCCAAGGCAGCATGTTTCAATCAACACACCTCTGGCCTTATCTCCCATGGCCTTGGGCAACGGTGATCTGATTCGAACTGACACTTTCTCCTAGAACTCTGACAATGGCTTCTCCCTGGGTTACTTCTGATAATTGGGAACTGAATTAATTATGCTCTTATTTACTCTAATAGTACTTTGTACATACATCTGGTCTAGAATTTTTTCATTTTATCACAATGAGCTGTTTATAATCCCTTCTCTGCCAAGAAACTATAGGTTCTTTGCAGCCTATCATTTAAAGAGAGAATTTTTAAAAATTAAAGTAGAAGAAGAAGAAGAAGAAGAAGAAGAAGAAGAAGAAGAAGAAGAAGAAGAAGAAGAAGAAACCTAGTTGCATACTACATGAGAGGCTGAGGCTGGGGGCCTTGGAGAGAGAGAGAGAGAGAGAGAGAGAGAGAGAGAGAGAGACAGAGACAGAGACAGAGACAGAGATATCATGAATGCACAAGAGTGAGGTCGGGGTATGACTGAGTTGGTAAACTGCTTGCTATGAGATCATGAGGGCTTGAATTCAATTCCAAGAATCCACAAAAGCAAAACAAAGAAACACACAACAATAAAACAGGCAGGAGCTGGGAAGGCTGAGACAGGAGAATCACTGGTGCTTCCTGGCTACCCAGCCTAGTCTAATCTGTGAGCACCTAGGTCCCAGTAAGAGGGCCTATCTCAAAAATTGTGATGAATGGTGCCTGAGGAACAACACCTAAAGTTGACCTCTGGCCTATACGTGTACACCCTAACACAAATAGAAAACCAGTTACATGGGGGGAGATAAGGCAGGAGACCTGATCTCAATAGAAAAAGTATGTGAGTGTGTGACACACAAATATATTTACACATACATAGATGGATACGTTTGGAGCTTAAACATATCTAAGAACAGCAAATAATGTTTACAGGTTTGATATAAATGCATGCTAAAACCACCTAGGTTGATGGTTTTTTTTTTTTTTTGAGTCCTGTGTGTAAAACCAAGAGAGCCGACTTAGAGGACCACTAAGGATTGTCTGTCCAGCCATAAGATGGAAGAAGGAAATAATAACTATGTGTTGTGGTTTGCAAAGGCATTCACTGTGAATATAGTGGGCAGTCATCTAGAGCTGCATCTGTACAGAGTATGGCAGAGAATGAGGTCCAGAGGCTGTCCATGCTTAAAGCCTTACAAAGTTTGCATATAAGAAGAACAAGGAACATATAAGAAGAGATGAGAGGCGGGAAGGGAGGGGTGAGAAAGGGGAAGGGAGGGACAGATGGAGGGAGAGAGAGATTCCATTAGCAGAATAAACAGTGTTAACCCGAGGAAGGCTGGAAGCCCATCCTAGCTAAGACCAGCTAAAGTTGACTGCTGGAGCAGGTATACAGGTGTTCCAGGGTGTCTGGTGACCTACAGCACACTAGAATACATCCTGAATGAAGATTTAAGATGCTAATGAGATATGTGATGCACAAAGTTGTATAGAGAACTACATGTAATGGTTAGAACATATAAATGAAAATAATCCAAAAAGTTCATGCTGTGTCATAGAAAAGTTCCCATCCATTGTACAGTGACAGTGCTGAGGAACAAACTTTGTCTTTGCTCTAGATGGCCTGCCTGCCCGTCTCTGCCCAGTCCTTTATTTGGGAAGACAGTAACTTGGGACTGGAGGAACCTGGGGAGCCCAATATCAGCTTATGTAAATAGAATGAGACATACACATGCAAAACAAAACAAATTTTAAATTTATATCGACCGAATTTTTGCATATATTCATGTGTGTGTTAGTGTGTGTGTTCCTGCATATGAATATATAGGCTAGTGAAAAATCTCAAGTGTCATGTTGCATGCACCATCCACCTTGTGTTTTTGAGATAGGATCATTCATTGGCTGGAGCTCACCAAGTGGGCTAGGCTAGTTGGCCAGAGAACCCTGGGATCTGCCTGCCTCTACCTCTCCAGCACTGAGATTTAAAGCACTTGCCAGTAGGCCTCCTGGCATTTAAATATGGGTTTTAGGGATCAAAGTCAGGTCCTTGTGCTTGTAAAGCAAGCATTTTACCAACTGAACCATCATTTTTTAAACAGCAAAAATAAGGTGGTGAAATCAATTTTCATAATATATTTTAAAATATTCTTTCAACATATAATTGGTGTCAATATCAAGGTATTCTATATCCTTTTTCTTATTTGGAATTGTATTTCATTATTATAATGGGGTGTGTGTGTGTGTGTGTGTGTGTGTGTGTGTGTGTGTGTGTGTGTGTTTTCTCCAGCAAATGTCACATGGTACATCAGGGAACAACTTTGTTGGCTGGCTGGCTCTCCTTCCAGCATGGATTCTGGGGATTGAGTTCAAGTGGTCAGGCTTGTTTGGCAAGTGTTCTCTCCTGCTGAACCACCTTGCTGGCTCTTGTTTAATGTCTTTAGTATCTGTCTCTTCTTTTCTTACTCTTGTTACACATCTCTATTCAAAGTAACCATATTTTCATTATTCAATAGCACCATGCGGCTCAAAACCACCATATTGTACAGTACATTCTAACAACTGAAGTTGTGCACCAAGCAAAAGTCAACTCCTCTTCTAGGCTTCAGGATGATCTAAAAGAAACCAAATATAAATGGCTCTCAGAGGGAAAACACTGCTTGGGATTCCATGGGATGCAGAACAGCTTGCAGTAGGAGCCTGATGCAGCCATAGACAGGGCAGAGCTATGGTTCCAAGCACTCAAGAAAAATAGAGCTAAGCAGCTATTTGAACAAGCCTCCCCATTTGATTTCAGTTTTATACTATTCAGTGCTATTATGGGAGAATAACTCTCTAGTGTTGCAGATAAATGACCTGACCAACAGTTTATGAGGGGTCATTAATCTCAGCCTCATGGCAGGAGCGAAGGAGGAAAATAGATGAGTTCTCCTCACAAACCCAATGAAGTAGCACAAGAGAGGAGAGGGGAGGGAGGGAGGGCTAGAGAGTAGAGAGGGGGCAGGGAGAGAGGGAAGGAGGAGAGAGAGAGAGAGAGAGAGAGAGAGAGAGAGAGAGAGAGAGAGAGAGAGAGAGAGAGAGAGATTCTCATAGTGGAATGAACAATTTTAGAAACAACAGGATAGTGTAAAGTAGAAGCAGAACCCCTACTTTTATATGAAACAAGAGTGATCCCTGAACTTAGGACTTTCTGGAAAATGCAAAGGAATGTTAAGACTTGCCAAAGGAGGAAGCAATATTTCAGGAAGATTCCCCCCCAAAAAATAATCTTTTGCACAGTGACCACCATGAAATCCATTTCAGAAAAACACAATACATTTGGGTCTTCTATTTTCCTCCCTGTGGTTCCTTCTTGACAAGCTAAGAAAGGAAAACTAATTAAAATAAAAAAAAATTAATTAATTTAATAAGAAAGAAAGGTATGTGGGAGTGGAGTGGAGGAGTCAGGGAAGGTAAGCTGGACAAGACTGTTTAGCATGACACTCCTTCAGAAAACAGGAAGGGAGTGTCACAAACACATATCTGATCTGGGCCCTGAGCACAAGGGTAAGGAAGACCCCAATCAAGTGATCTGTGACAGGAAGACCTTCCAGCATCCTGGACCCTCTGCTCTGCTTTCCTGATCTATCCAAAGATAAATTCTGAGACTGAGGCAAAAGTAAATACATAAATAAATAAAGGCTAGGTATATGGTTCAGTGGGTAAAGTGACTGCTGAACAAATGACATGACTTGAATTCAAGTCCTGGGAACCCATGTGAAAGGCAGGAGCAGCAGTGGCCCATATATGTAACAGGGGCACCAGAAACAGGATGGTTGGAGTTCATTAGATGGCCAACCTCGTTGTCATCAACCAATTGATCAGCCCCAAGTGTAGTGAGAAGCCCTAGGCCAAAAAATAAAGATGGAGAGTGATAGAGGAAGACACCTGACATTGACTTCTGACCTCCATATCCATGTCCACTCACATGCACACACCCACATGACCATAGGTATATACCATATCCCCAATTAAAAAACAGATGTGTACAAATTAACAGCTTAGGTATTTTTAATCGCACAGGAAAGTGCATCCAGGAAAGCACTGGGACCAGGGCCATAGAGTACCATTTTCATTTCCAGCTCATAAGCAATAAGCACCTTCATTAAAGAATTACCACAATATGAATCCAGGCATGGTAATCTCAGCACTTGAGAGGCTGAGGCAGGAGGATCACCGTGTGTTTGAGGTCAGGGAGAAAGAGAGAGAGACCCTGTCTAGAACACAAAACTAAAGAAACAAACAAAAAGAGGAAAATAACCAAAATATAAAATGACTCTGGTTTTAGTGAAGGGAACTCTATTTTCAAAATAAGATTCACATTTAATGTCTGCTGTTTCAATCTGAACCAAACCATGAAATGTCTATAAAATTTGAGAGCTGGAAAATTTCAAGCACAGCTGTCTGGTTGTGTCTATCCCATCTCTTATGCTTGTATGGTGGGGATTGAACACAGGGCCTTGAGGATGCTATGCACTTTCTATCACTTGCCTCTGTGCCTAGAGAGTGAGACAGAACTCTTTTGGGACTCTAGCTGTTCAAATATTATTGCCAACAAATTTCACAAGCTGGGTGTGTGTCCTTGGTGGAGGGAAAGGTTTCTTTGTCCTGGAGTTCCCATGGGGACCCTCCAGGCATCTAGATTCTTCAGGTTCTTAGGAAGCACTTGTGGCTCTAACCTTGCCTTTAAGACAGACATTTAAAAACTAGTTGAATCTGGCCATGGCAGCACAAGCCTGTAATCCTAGAACTTGAAATGTATAAGATGCAGGGTCAGAAGTTCAGTCCCACCTCAGCCACTCAGAGAGTTTAAGGCAAGTCTGAGCTACATGAGACAGTGTCTCAAAAATAAGTAAATAAATTTAGATGCCTGTGAATTTGCTTATAGTGTTATGTTTTCTTTTCTTTTGATTTTTGTTTCTTTTTGTTTTAACCTTTAAGATAGGATCTCATGTGACGCAGGCTAGAATTGAAGTTACTGTGTAGCCCAAGACAACTATGAACTTCTCATCCTCCTGCACCTACCTCCCACCTGCTGCAATTATAGCTGTGCACCACCAGGCTTGGCTTTAAGTATCAGTTTTAAAAAGCCAACTTCTTTTCTTAGTTTGCACTCTGGGAAATGTTCTTTGCTGCATGGGATGGCAGTAGCCTATGTGCTGGCCTGCTTTCACCATGCCATCTCCCACCTCCCACCATCACCTGACCAAACAGTTTGGAGGCCATAAAGACTATGTGATACTCACATTCCTCTTAAAGTTAATGTCGAAGGAAAGCTTTTCTGGGACTGTGGGTCCTGGGTGGAAGTTAACAGTCTATTTTCTCTATTTTGACCAGTTTTGAATCTCTGTAATAGTCTCTATTTTAGATAATTTTCCATTTCTCTCTGTCTCTCTGTCTCTCTGTCTCTCTGTCTCTCTGTCTCTCTGCCTCTCTCTCTCTCTCTCTCTCTCTCTCTCTCTCTCTCTCTCTTGTGTGTGTGTGTGTGTGTGTGTGTGTGTGTGTGTGATATGAATATTCATATGTGTATGTGAATGCTTGTTCTGGAGTGCATGGGCCATGATGAAAATGTGGTCAGAAGGAAGACAACCTCAATTGTTGGTCCTCACTCTCCACCTTGAGACAAGATTTCCTTGTTATTCAATGCTGCATATAACAGGCTAATTGGTCCAAGAGCTTTCAGGTGTTCTCCTGTCTCCATCTTCCAGCTCACTTTATAAACAGTGGCTATCCCTAGGCATATTATATATTATTAATGAATCTTTTAAACTGGCTATCTTGCTGGGCAGGGGTGGTGCATGCCTTTAATCCCAGCACTTGGGAGGCAGAGGCAGGTGGATCACTGTGAGTTTGAGACTAGCCTGGTCTACAAGAGCTAGTTCCAGGACAGCCTCCAAAGCCACAGGGAAACCCTGTCTCGGAAAACCAAAAATAAAATAAAATAAAATAAAATAAACTGTCTGTCTCTAGGTTTATTATATGTTATTAATTTATCTGGATTTTTACAGTGTGTGTGTGTGTGTGTGTGTGTGTGTGTGTCTGTCTGTGTGTCTGTGTGTTCATGTGTGAGTCCCATAACACATATGTAAAGATCAGAGAACAATTTGTGAGAGTCAGTTCTCTCCTTGTGTCATATATGTCCCAAGGAGATTAAAGGGATTTGGGTTGTCAGACTTGGTCATTTCACCAGATCTAGCTGTATTTACTTTCATTCATTCATTCATTCATTCATTCATTTTGTCACTGTATTTTATGAAGCTCAGACTCACTTAGAACTGTTGATGCAGCAGATAATACCCTCAAACTCCAGATCCTCCTGTCTCTACCTCCTGAGTGCTGAGATTACAAATTTAATCCACACCTCGTTTTCTGGGGGGAAGAGAAAGAAAAAAGGAGTCCCTTGGCAGACGAAAACTGGAAATTCCTCTATCCTACCAAAACAGAAAAGCCCTTCAATGTAATGTGTGTGAAGAACGTGCTATGTAAATGACCTATACAGGATCAGAACTCCTGTGACTCAAGGCTTTTGAGCCAGTCCTCTAGCTCACTTCCATTCTGAGAAGTACCTTTTTGTTTTATTAATTTTTTTTTCTTATTTTACATCCCAGGCACAGTTGCCCATCCCTCCTCTCCTCCCAACCGGCCCCCCCACGTCCAACCCTTCCTCCCCCTTCCACTCACTCCTTTGTCTCCATTCAGAGAGGCAGGCCTCCCATGGGCTTCAACAAAGGAGGGCACATGCAAGTTGAGGCAGGACCAAGCTCCTCTTCCCCCCCCCCTGCGCCCTCTCCCCCGTATCAAGGCTGGCCCAGGCAACCCAGTATGGGGAATAGGTTCCCAAAAGTCAGCTAAGCACCAGGAATACATCCTGATCTCACTGCTAGGAGACTTACAAACAGACCAAGCTACACAACTGTCATCTACATACAGAGGGCCTAGGTTGGTCCCATGCAGGCTTCTTATCTGTTGGTCCAGAATCCATGAGCTCCCATTAACTCAGGTCAGCTGTCTCTGTGGGTTTCCCCATCATAATCTTGACCTCCCCTTGCTTGTACAATCCTTCCTCCGGATCTTCAACAAGACTCCTGAAGCTCCACCAAGTTCTTGGCTGTGTATCTCAGCATCTGTTTCCATCAGATACTGGATGAAGGCCTTCTGATGAAAAATGGGGTAGTCACCAACCTGATCACAGGAAATGGCCAGTTTGGGCACCCTCTCCACTATTGCTAGGAGTTTTAGCTGTGGAATTATGGATCCTGGGAGCTTACCTGTTACCTGATTTCTCCCTAACCCTGAAATGCATCCCCCATCAAGACATCCCTTTCATTACTTTCCTGCTGTCTCCCACCCCAACACACCCAAACTGATCCCTCATGTTCCCATTCCCGCCCCACCCCTACCCGTGCCCCCAGTTTACCCAGGAGATCTCTTCTATTGACCCTTCCCAGGGAAATCCATGTGTGTCCCTCTTTGGAACCTCCTTGTTAACTAGTCTCTCAGGGCTATGATTGTATAGCCTGGATATCCTTTGCTTCACATCTAATATCCACTTATAAATGAGTACACACCATGTTGTCTTTCTGGGTCTGGGTTAACTCACTCAGGATGGGTTTTTTCTGGATCCATTCGTCTGCAAATTTCATGTCGTCATTGTTTTATATTTCTGAGTAATATTCCATTGTATAGATGTACCATATTTTCTTTATCTATTCTTCAGTTGAGGGGCATCTATGTTGTTTCCAAATTCTGGCTATTACGAATAACACTGCTATGAACATGATTGAGTAAGTGTCCTGTGGTATGACTGAGTATTCTTCAGGTATATGCCCAAAATTGGTGTAGCTGGGTCTTGAGGTAGATTGATTCCCAATTTTCTGAGAAACTGCCATGTTGATTTCCAAAGTAGCTGTACAAGTTTGCATTCCCACCAGCAGAGGAGGAGTGTTCCCCTTACTCCACATTGTATACAGCATAAATTGTCATTTGTGTTTCTGTTCGTAACCATTTTGACAGGTATGAGATAGAATCTCAGAGTTGTTTTGATTTGCATTTCCCTGATGGCTAAGGATGTTGAACAATTCTTTAAGTGTATCATGGCCTTTTGAGATTCTTCTTATGAGAATTCTCCTTTTAAAGCAGTACCCCATTTTTAAATGTATTTTATGTATTTTGGAGATTAGCCTCTGTCAGATATGCGGTTGGTGAATATTTTTTCCCATTCTGTAGTCTGCCTTTTTGTCTTCTTGACTGTGTCCTTTGCCTTACAGAAGTTTGTCAGTTTCAGGTCGATCTCAATGTCTTTGCTACTGTTATATTCAGGAAGTAGTCTCCTGTGCCAATGCAGTCAAGGTTACTTCCCACTTTTTTCTATCAGGTTTAATGTAACTGGATTTATGTTAAGGTCTTTGATCCACTTGGACTTAAGTTTTGTTGTGTGCTTAGTGACTTTTGAAACCACGATGTGCTATATGATGAGATCCTATGTGAAAACAAAGGGGATGGGAAACTATTAAGACAGTTCAATTGGTAAAGCATTTGCCACAAAAATATGAGAAACTGAGTTTAAATCTTTAACACTCATAGTAAAACCCTAGGCATTGTGGCACACACTGAAGAGGCAAAGACAGAGAGATCTCTAACCTAACTAGTTAGCCATTGAGCCATTGATTTTAGGGTAGTGAATGACCCTGCTAAAATTGCTATCAGTGGTTCCTGAGGTTGTTCTCTGGCCTGCAAAGGTACATGTGCCAGTTCACACAACTCTCTCTCTCTCTCTCTCTCTCTCTCTCTCTCTCTCTCTCTCTCTCCTCTCTCTCTCTCTCTCTCTCTCTCTCTCTCTCTCTCTCACACACACACACACAGAGAGAGAGAGAGAGAGAGAGAGAGAGAGAGAGAGAGAAAGAGAGAGAGAGAGAGAGGAGAGCCTCTCAGTCATATTCAGGGGAATTACATCTCTAAACTATTTTAGAACTGGTGTACAGTGATAATAAAAACCAGACTGCCTCTTAGTTTCTTTAATGTATTCACATAACCAAGGACCACCCACGGGAGAACAAACAGAGGCTCTTTATTTAAACTGCCATCACTTGCGTTGGGCAGAAACTCCAAAACTGGCAGAATAGAAGGAAAACATTCTAATGGCAAAAAAAAGAAAAAAGAAAGAAAAGGGGAAAAAAGATAAAAAGAGAAACAGTAAAGGGGCTTCACTGGATGCTGATCGTATGGTAACTTCACGAAGCGGGATGATTAGAAAGGGCAGCTTATGTAATCTATTAGAGAAGCTTCCTTTTCCTTCTCTGGTTGGCCCAAAGCTGAAAGCAGACAACCAAGAAAGAGAAAAATTAATCATTGTGATCTTGAGCACCCTGGGCAGATGTGGATCTGAATTCTGTTGTCATATATGATGCAGAGTCTGTCCACTTGCATACTCTTCCTCTTGATTGGTCTAGATATCCCATTTGCATCTCTTTATTGCTTTTACCCTAAAAGATGAGTCTCTCAGTATGATGTGGCTATAAAGAGAGCTGCCTGTAGTACTGAAGTGTTGCTGGGCTGGGCATGATGGCTCACAACTGTAATTTGAGCATCAAGATTCTGGGACAGAAGAAGCCTGAGAGACTCTGCTTAAAAAACAAAACAGTGTGGCTGCCAATCACCAACAATTTCTGCATAAACCAGCTAGAACTGCAGGTTCCTGGATTATAGAATAACCACTATAAACTACACTTCACAGTGGTTCTCAACCTTCCTAATGCTGTGACCCTTTAATACAGTTCCTCATGCTGGGGTGACCTCCAACCATAAAATTACTTTTGTTGCTACTTGACAACTGTAATTTTGCTACTGTTATGGATCAGAGTGTACATATCTGTGTTTTCTCATTGTCTTAGGCAAGTCCTGTGAAAGGGTCCTTTGATCCCTAAAGGGGTCACAACCCACAGGTTGAGAACTGCTGCTCCAGGGAGTTCTTATGCACAGCAGAACTTGGAATTCCTGGCAAAGACTGGGCTTAGTGTCACCTCTATATGAGAAGGAAAAATGCTAGGATTGTTTCCCAATTTGCAGTCTGAGGGTCAGCTGTCATCCCCGTCCTTTAATTCCTTCAGCTAACAGAAAACGTTGTTGACAGTGGAAGACTGGACCTTTTACTGGAGAAACCTAGCAGTACATAACTCCTAGTGTGGCGCTCAGATGACACCAAGTAAAGCAAGTCGTGGTGCATGCCTCTAATCCCAGCATTTGGGAGATAGAGGTAGAAGGATAAGGAGTTCAAGACCATTCTCTGATCTATCCTGTGTTCTAGGCCAGCCTGCACTACATGACAACCTAGTTTAAAAAACAGCAAATCAAAATGCAGGACTTAGCAAAATTCTCAGAATCTTAAGGGAAGAAGAGACTAAAAGTAAAGGCCTCTAAAACCCAATTCTGTCTTTTCCTAAGAAAATCATTTAATGTTGAACAATCTAACAAGTTTCCATCAAGCTCTCTAAATCTTTGAAGTTTGGCCAAATAAACCAATTTCAACAACAATAACAAAATCCTCTGCCTTCTTCATGGCTTCAAACTATGTCATAGGAGAAAGAGTATAAAGGATATAGGGAGAAATGAAGTAATAATGATGAAATATTTGTATTTGTCTTTCTGTATATATATCCTAGCTACATTTCTCATGCCGGGACAAATACTCTGACAATAAGCAGATTAGAGGAAGAAGGGTTTATTTGGTTTACAATTCCAGATTATGATCCATTATTATGGAGAAGTCAAAGAAAGAACTTCTATCATCACACCAACAGTAGAGAATGGAATGGAGCATTGCTTACTTGGTCTCATCTGGCTATTTCCTGTCATATGTAGTTCAGTATACTCAGTCTAAGGAATGACACTGCTCACAATGGACTAGACCTTCCTAAATCCATTCATAATCAAGATAATCCTCACCATCACAGGCCAAACTGATCTAGACATCCCTCTGCTGAGGATTTCTTGTCAGGTGACTCTAGGCTGTGGCAAGTTGACAATTAAAAACAAATCATCATAACATAGATGTTTCAAGTTCCTTGCTACCATATGCAAGGCCACAGGTTCTAGCCTCAACACACACACACACACACACACACACACACACACACACACACAGGTAAGAGTGTGTATAAGGAAAAGAACAAAAATGATAAAAGGTAAATGTAACAAAGTCTATAAACATATGTTTATTCTTCTTTCTTTTAGGCTTCCTTAAAACATGTAAGATTATATAATGATTATATAAAACAATGTACTACTAGGTGTCTAACATATATTGGCAAATATATAAGGAAGTAATAATCCAAAATGCAAGTAGAATAAAGTTATGCATGCAGTAATAAAATTTATGTGTCTAACTGTAAATAAGTATATTACCATAAGTTACAGTGCTTATTACATGCCCTAGTTAAATTATAAAACAAAAGAAAATTAATAAGCTGATGCTATTCAAGAAACTATGACACTGGAGTAGAAAATACCCACTTGCTACAGATAGTAAGGAAAACAAGATCCAAATATAGGTTAGTCACAGTAAATACACTTTAGCTTGGTAAGTATTAATACATGATCGTATTTAAGAATATGGGTAGGTATTGAATGTCAGTAAGTTTAAAATACTGGGGTATACTGATTAAACAGCAGCTCTTTGTTTTAATTATGATTCTTTTTTTTTTTTAATGGAAGTGCTTGCAAATGTCAGTTCCTCCAAGGAGCACCCTGGAAGTCTCAAATATCCTGTCCCAATCAATTTAAAGACAAAATAGGGATGAAGCTATGAAGCTAGACAGTAGAAATCATAATTTTCTAAAAGTTAAAAAGACAATTACACCTATAGCAAGTTAGACTATTTTAAGACTTACTGAAATTTCATGAGGGTCAACAGAATGGTATAGCAGACCTAATGGAAAATGTGTCTCACTTTGTCAATTTCATATAACTTATTTAATTTTATTTCATAAAGTTTTATGGCCTAGATGAACATAATTCATAAAGTCTCAGTTGCTTACATAGGGCATGTAAGTCAAACATAAACAAAGGTCCTACTTCAACTTCCCTTTAAGATTTAAAGTTTAGCCGGGCGTTGGAGGTGCACACCTTTAATCCCAGCACTCGGGAGGCAGAGGCAAGCAGATCTCTGTGAGTTCAAGACCAACCTGGTCTAGAAGAGCTACTTCCAGGACAGCCTCCAAAGCCACAGAGAAACCCTGTCTCGAAAAACCAAAAAAGAAAAAAGAAAAAAAGAAAAGAAAAGAAAAAAAAGAAAAGAAAAGAAGATTTAAATTTTAAATGAATTTGAAAATATTCTAGTGTGGCATTAAAAGGGGACCAGATAAACCAAGTGGTGTTGGAAGCTTCTAATTCCAGCACCTGGGAGGGGAAGGCAGAAAGATCAGGACTTCAGGGGCATTTTCTGGCTGGTACCCAACCTTCCCATCTCTCTCTGTCTCTGTCTCTGTCTCTGTCTCTGTCTTTCTCTCTCTCTCTCTCTCTCTCTCTCTCTCTCTCTCTCTCTCTGTCTGTCTGTCTGTCTCTCTCTGTGTCTCTCTCTGTCTCCTCTCTCTCTGTGTCTCTCTCCTCTCTCTCACATACACAAATAATAAATAAAGTTAAAAACAACAATAAAATTCCCAGAGTTGTGGCTCATATTTGTAATCAGAACTAAGAAAGTTGAGATGTGAGGAGAATTGTTTGTGATTTGAAACCAGCCTGGGCTACATAGTTTAATTCCAAGAGGTACAAAGTGAGACTGTCTCAGTGGACAGCTAGAAATAAAAGAAAGTGAGAAGGAAGGAAGGAAGGAAGGAAGAAGGAAGGAAGGAAAGAGGGGCAAGGAGAGAGGGAGGACAGAATTCCCCTTTGGTATTCTAAGAAAGTTTTTATCCACAGTAGCATGATTTGTTGTGAAGTACTTCTTACTATACCACCACCACCACCAAGTTCATGACTAATATTTACTGTTGGTGCTCTCCTGGCACACTACTGAGTACTTTCCGTACTTGAGTTCACTTCCTCCTCACTGAAACACTAAGGGGTGACTGTGTAATGATCACCTCTGATCTTAGATGAGGAGATTAAAGCTCAGATGAATGAAGCATGCTGTGCAATGTCACATACCCAGTGGTAGATGTAGTCATGATTTGAACTGTGGTTCCATGCAACCCAAACATTTGTGTTGCACAAGGAGGCCTTCAGAATGTTTCTGTATTCACAATAGTGCTTTGGTGAAGTAGTAAAATTCTAACCAATACAAGTAATCAAAGAAAGAATGAACAGCCAGACTGTGGCACATATCTTTAATCCCAGCATTTGAGAGGCAGAGGCAAGCAGATCTGTGAGTTCTAGGCCAGCCTGGTCTACAAAGTGAGTTCCAGGTCAGCCAGGGCTGCTACACAGAGAAACCCTATCTTGAAAAACCAAAAAAAAAGAAAGAAAGAGAGAGGGGGAGGGAGGAAGGGATAGAGAAAGAGAGAAAGAAAGGAAGAAAGAAAGAAAGAAAGAAAGAAAGAAAGAAAGAAAGAAAGAAAGAAAGAAAGAAAGAAAGAAAGAAAGACTTAACAAGTAAATTCGAAAGACCCTTCCCTTTTGTGCTCCTGTGTACTCTCTCCTCTGGTCTGGATATTATTCACTTTTCCAGATTCCTTTTATCCTCTCTTAGTAGGAAAAGTGTGTGAAATTGTACAATAACTGCATCATTCCAAAAGACTATGCAGGTTAGGGGTAAGACTGAGCATACAACATCACCATTTATCACAAGCTTCGGTCAGTGGAAATGTACTAGCGTTTGTCACAGGAAGTAATGTAAAAATTTCACTCTGTATTTCACCAAGGTAGCCAAAAGAACTGCATGTTCAACAATTATTTGATAGATCAGTTATGAAAATACAAACTTAAATTTTTACTTTTTCCAGATGGACGACCAGATAAACCCAAGGTTATAGGGCAAGTCCTTGGAAGAATGCAGAAACAAGAGCCAAATCTTTCACTTGAAGTAGAGTTTTAACAAAGAGACTACTCTTCCCAAAGTTGTCTTCTCCTTTTTCACATATTTTCTTTATTTTCCTTTTACATATAGTATGTGCACATGCATGTATGAAGGTCAGATGACAACTTGAGGAAAATGGTTCTGTCTTTCCACTTTGTGGGTTCCAGGGATCAAACTCCAGTCATCAGTTTTGGTGACAAGTGCCTCTACCTGCTAAGCCATCTCAATATGTCCCTTCTTAAGGAAAAATAATGCAAAATGAAGAAAAAACACTTTAGAAAAATTATCTCCAATTTTCTTGATCCAGGGAATGATTTTTATATCTCCACATGAGTTACCATGTTCAGCAAGACATAACTGCCTGGTGTTTGTCATGTCCTCGTAACTAAAAACAAAGCTGTGGGAATTCATGGCACATTTGTGATCATGGGACAGAGAAGCTTTGAGGTCAGTAATCAAAATGATTATCTAGATGTTTTGGCTCCAAAACTCTGCACTTGGAGGTCTCTTTCGATTTCTGCATCGTGTGTGTGTGTGTGTGTGTGTGTGTGTGTGTGTGTGTGTGTGTGTGTGTGTGTGTTCTGTGTGACCTAAATTTCCATTGTTGCCAAATTGATCTTTTCTTCAGAGGCACTTTATCAATAAGTCAAGCAAATAATCTGATCATTTCTTTTCTTTTCTTTTTGTTTTTTTTTTTTTTTTTTTTTTTTTTGGTTTTTCGAGACAGGGTTTTTCTGTGTAGCTTTGGAGCCTATCCTGGCACTCGCTCTGGAGACCAGGCTGGCCTCGAACTCACAGAGATCCACCTACGTCTGCCTCCTGAGTGCTGGGATTAAAGGCGTGTGCCACCAATGCCCGCCTCTGATCATGTCTTTACATGCACACATCACCTAGTTTTTGTCCCAATAGACAATTTAGGTATGCGTTATAGGCAAGGACTATGGTGACTATAGTGCTGACCTGGCTTCATCCAAAGAATCACAGGACTTTCTATATTTGAGAGAGCCTTGACAGTCGGACATGAACAAGGGGAGGATGGGAGACAAAGAATGAAGAGGATAAAGGTGAGAGTTATGGTAGCATCTAAAGCTTCTCCATCAATCAGAGCAGATGACTTTGTGACTCATGCATCTCTGTCACAGCTGGTAGGCACTACTGGGGTCATATGAAAACAACCACACATGATGCACAGATAAATGGGTGTCATTATACACCGATAAAGCTTTATTTACAAAAGAGATGATTGGATACACCTGTGGCTGTAATTTGCCTCCTACTGAATTAGAGGAATAGGCATCCTAATATGACATGATCTTGAACTTTTAGAATTTAGAAATAGAGACATCAGGACCAGAAATGGGATTTCTTGCCTTCTTGACACACCACAGAAAGTGGTGTTTTCAAAGTCAAGGTTTTGAGAGGTGGAGGTTGTTGTTGCTTTTTTGTTTACTTGTTCTTCTGTTTCACTGTTAGGCAGATTTGCATAAACTGAGCACTCCCACATAAACCAACACCCAAATACAAAATACTTGAAAGATCATCAGCACCCCCCCCCAGAAGCTCAGCACAGGTCTTCAAGACACATGCCTGCTGTGTGTAGTTGTCTAGTTGCAGATCACTTAATAGTTCTATAGCTAGATGGTGTTCCATTTTATAAATACACCACAATAAATTTATCCATTCTATTGCCACAGACACTGGGTAGTTCCATATTTCATTATTGTGAATCATGCTAGTACCAAAACTCAAAGTAATGTACTTTAGAGTATGTAAAGTATTGTTGGGTCTATATCTAAGAATGTATTGGCATTCCTGGGACATCTTTAATAGATACCTACACATTGTTTTTAAAAGTTTGTAATTCCAATCCCAACACTTGGAAAGCAGAGGTAGGGTCAATGTCCTTGGCCAAATAAATAAATAGATATAAATTAATTGTTTTTAAAGTGCAAAGAAAAAACTAAAACCACACTTTATGAAAACCAGTTTTCCAAAGTAGTGTTGTCTAGCCCTGATCCTGACTGGTATTACTAAGGGGCACATAGTACTTTCTGTTTCCCAAGTGCAGCCTATTTACACAGTTAGGACATTATTCCCACCAAAGGACACCAGGATTCCAGTTTCTTCACACCTTTGCTAAGTGGAATTTTCTAGCATTCTCACTGTAGCAAGCTCACAGAGTCTCATTGTGGTTTTTATTCTTGCTTCCTGATAATGACAATAACCTACTCTTAGTGTGCCTACTGATCATTTGGACATTAATTTTGGGAAGAGTCTCCTCATGTCTTTTACTTTTTAATTTTTTTACTCTTACTGATTGACTGTAAAGAGATACTCATATCCCACACACCCACTCTGAATTATAGTTGTACTGCCATGTCAGAAGTTACTAAAAACTGAATACATTCCGGAGGATGAGAAAGGACAATGGCTATGAATCCAGGCATCTTGGGAGACATTCGCAAACCTTGCCTCATAACACCAACCAACCAACTTCATACTTCAAAGCAACAAAAAGCATTTATTTTCTCTTATATTTTCTGTGAGTCGTGAATTTAGGGATGGTTGATCGGTTCAGCTATGGCTGCAGATTTCTCAGTGGAAAGGATTCAGTGGCGGATGGAGGGTCGAGGATCCAATTTCAGTATGGCTTACTCACGTGACTCCTGTATTGGTGTTGTCTGTTGATCCAAGGCCTGGATTCACTCCTCATGTGCTTCTCTTTGATGCTTAAGTGTCCTCAGGACACTGCAGCTAAAGTCTTTAAGAGTGCCCAGTCTACATAAGCAGAAGAGTTAAGCCAATGCTCTTTAAGTGTTAGCCCAGGAAGTCACATGCCCTTGCCTCAGTCAAATGGCAGGCTCCAACTTAATGCGGGATACAACTGATATACATAAGCATAAATACCGTCGGAGGAGACTAGGTGGAAGCCATTCTAGAGGTCTTCGACCACATGAGTCTTTTGATATGCCAAAAAATTTTTTTTGAGAAGGAAAATAAGAAAAGATGAAAAATCCTTTGTGATGTACCTTTTTAATGCTGACTACTTAGCCATTCTTCAGGCTCAATTCAAGTTCTTTCTGTGATTCCATGTTTATTTGTATAGACATACAGTGTGGCAAGAGACACTGCTAATTGTTTTGATTTTTTCAGGGTCTCCGAAAGTGTCTGGTCTCCTGTAGTATTCTATTCTCCTAAATCATACCCCAAATCCTAGTTAAATGATTGCTTGCTTTTCCTCCTCTCTTTTTCTATTTTGAGGCAGGATATTATGTAGCCCAGGCTGGCCTTGAACTCCCTGTGCAGTCATGGATGACTTTGAACTTCTGATTCTTCTGACCCTCCTGCATCACTGCATCCAGTACCGGAATCAAACCAAGGATTCTGTACATGTTAGTAGGCAAGCACTCTACCTACTGTGCTACCATCCCCTTTTAAACTAAGATTCTAATCCTCTCTTGAAACAAACTTGTTTGGGAGGGTGTGATGGTACGACAATATATGAGTCATTTACCCTTTAGTTATTGAAGGGTCATCCAAGAGGCGGCTTTCAGGTTAGGGAGAGGTACTGGGCACCTGCACAGTTAAGGAAACAAGCCATTTTTCAGCCTGATAAGGACTGGCAAAGAGTCTGGGAAAGAGGAGTGGCAAGAGAATTATTTCAGGAACATTTAAGGGTGCACTTCCTCTGAGTTATAACTGCAAAGTGAGCACCCGAGAGGGAGTGCCTCCTTAAATTTTGCACCTTGGACATTTCATACAGACCTGGCTTATGTACACACAGTCACAATAACAATCCCAACGATAATGACCTTAGGTGAATTGCAGTGCTAGAAGCCTTTTCAGCAATTCACAATCATTGGCCTGACTGTTTTCCATTGTCAGGCACTTTGCTTACAGAACATGTTTCTTTAAAACTGAAACATGTTGGCGATGCTCCTCCTCCCCCACAGCCTTGCTCATGCCGAGCATGTTTCTCTACCAAGCCAGGATCCATGGCTCCTGTTCGCATAACTATTAACCCTTTGCACAACCTTTGCAGAATAAGCAGGGTACCCAGTTGAGGAAAGCAAGGCTTGGTGTAAAACTGCCAACATCATCAAAACTCACTCAGTAAGAGGTGGGAATCAGAGCTGGGCATGGAGTACATGCCTGCTGCAACCCTAACACACACAAAATGGATACAGGAAGATCAGCAGTTCAGAGCTGTCTTGACTATATCATGACTTCAAGGCCAGCCTGGGCTTCATGAAGGTCCTGCATCAAACAAAACAAAACAAATGACTAGGTTGTTTTAATTCCCACACCCACGCTCTTTCTTACTATGCTGTGTATTTCTGCAATAAGATGGAAATTGACAGCTATGGGTGTGGTGTAACTTGAGGCTATTCGAGCAGAGGTTTATTATGTTAGCACTGACCTGCTATCACCCATGTTATGCAAACATATTCATACCACATTTCAAGTGAATTGTAGACAATTAAATGTTCACAGAAGACAGCCTGGGCAGAGGTGGCTGGTAAATGTTCCCACAAATGACCAGGTACAATGGACAGAACTTCTGTATATGGAAATGAATGGATCATGGCCAAAGAACTGTCCTGTTTCTAAGCCAGTGAGGTAGTTTGTTCTTTTCCCATTTTCTGTAAAAATGATAGGTTATATTTATTTTGTATGGTTTTGCATATGAGAAGGTAGTTTTATTGATAAGGAAACATCTGATTGATTGTGAATTTTGGTTTAGAGCCCCCAAGAACCACTACAAGTTTTAGTCTGAAATAAAAAGAACACCAGTTTCCAGTGGAATCACTTTGCATTGCTTTTAAAGTGAATGAGATGAAAGTATAAGACAAGTGCCAGCAATTTCCTATGTCCAAAGCTAATATGTGACCAAAAGCATCTGGACTGGAGTTCAATCTCCAGAACCCACGTTAAAAATAAAATCTGAGTTTGATGATGCACACTTGTGTTTCCAGTACTGATAAAGTGGGGGCAAGTAGGTCTGTGGAACTCACTGGTCAGGCAGGCTACTTGACAAATTTTAGGCCAATGGGAACCCTATCAAAAGAAAGAATGAAGGGAGGGAGGAAGGAAAGAAGTAAGGAAGGAAGAAAAACAACACCCAAGTTGACCTCTGTCTTTCCATATACATGTGCTAACCCACACACAAACAAATACACACACACACACACACACACACACACACACACACACACACACACACACAATGTACATGATTGGATGTGACTGGATTTCAGTAAAAGTTCATTTATTTCAAGTGTGGCTGTTTTGATTTTTTTGTTTGTTTCCTCATGTTTTAAGAGATTTTTCTTTCTTCTTCTTTTTAGGACCCTTGAAATGCTAAAGTGGTATTAGCAAACAAGAAGAAAAGGAGGAGAGAGGTGGAGGAGGACCAGGAAGGGTTATTCTAGCTGGTGCACAGCTTCTCCAAAGGGCAGAGAAATGCTTTGGCCAGAATACATGCAATTTAAAGGGCCAGCTGTTTTCACTCTGCATAGCTAGATGGAAGAGCCATCCGGTCCCCTAACAAGTTCCAAGCTTCAATTTGGTATTTCAAAAATAGAACTCATTGCTGGAACATCTCTATCGCTAAGCATTTGGAGAAGTTGTCAAATAAATGCCACAGGCCAAATATATCATGTGTCCAATGCTATTATTGGGTAATATATGAAAACCTTTGATTTATGCGTAGAATTCAGTTTTGTGCATGCCAGTAAGAACACTGTGTATGGGGTAGAAATGTTGAAAGATTAACTTAGTGAATGAACAAAATAGGTACAACTGAATGTAGTAGAGAGTAGTGGAGTATATATATTGATTCGTGCTGGCCCTGTATGACTGTCACAGATCTGGGTCTCATTTAATTATACAACCTTAGCCATAGCTTTTGGCCTACATGCCAGTTCCTTCCTCATCTATAAAATAAGAGAGTAGATGAGATCATAGAGTAGCAAACAGAGGACTCCAGGGACGAGAATGATAACAGAAGAATGTAAAAGAAGAATGTAAACACAGAGGAAAAGAATAGGTGTTAAGGTGTTTGCCCTATAATCTGCTCCTTTTCTGTCATTTTGAATAAGATGGAGGGTAAACAATATTTTCAAAGTGCATCCTTGGTCTGGTGGATTAACAACCAACCTGTGGTCCTCAGACCTGGTAGGGTTACTTTTCTAGTGACTGTGACAGAATATTTGACACAAGAAACTTCAGAAGTGGGGGTGGGGTGCTGGGGTGATAGCTGGGTCTTACTGCTCAGTCAAAAAACTGAGTTTGATTCCCAAGAGACTATGTTAAAAAGAGAGAGAGAAAGCAAGAAAGGAAGGGAGGGAGGGAAGGAGGGAGGGAGGGAGGGAGGGGAGGGAAGGAAGGAGGAGGGAGGGAGGGAGGGAATAGTTGAGAATGTCAGCACACATGAAATCCAAGCTCTGGGGAGGTAGAGACAGGTTTGCAGGCCAGCCATTCAAGCCTACTTAATTAAATTCCAGATCCCAATAAGACACCCTGTTTCAAAAACTAAGGTAGGCAGCAATAGAGAAAATGACATCTGAGGTCCTCTGACTATGCACACACTGTAAGTGTGTACACATACTCATACTCACGGGGCTGGGTACTTAACTGAAGAGAAAAAGGGTTTGTGTTAGCTTATATAATTTGAGGAGATACAGTTCATCATGGAGGAGAGCATGGTCTCCAAAATAGAACCACCAGCTGGGGACCAAGTGTTCAGACACATGAACTTATAGGCAATAAATATTTCATATTCAAACCACATCTAAAGCCAGGTTTCTCGGCCTGTACTACTGATATTAAGTTCCAGGTAATGTTTTGTTTGTAGTGGCTATCTTGTGCAATAGAAGATTTTACAGCCTTTCTGGCTTCTACCACTAGATGCTCTCAGCACCCACCCCTCCAATAATAGCAATAAAAATGCAGTAATAGCAGTAATGCCAAGTTTGCTGTAGTGGGCCAGATTGTACCTTATTTTGAGGTTACTGTGCAAGCACAGGTCTTGATTTTATATTTTATTTTGAAAGGTTTGCTTTTCTCTCTCTTTCTCTCTCTCTCTCTCTCTCTCTCTCTCTCTCTCTCACTTTGTGTGTGTGTGTGTGTGTGTGTGTGTGTGTGTGTGAGAGAGAGAGAGAGAGAGAGAGAGAGAGAGAGAGAGAGATGGGCAGACAGACAGATAGATAGACAGATTAGACAGACAGACAGACAGACACAGAGAGAGAAACAGTTGTGGGTACCTCTGAAGGCCAGAGGAAGGCATCAGGTCCTGTAGACCTGTAGTTATACAGTTGTGTGCTACAAGACGTGGGTTTTGGGGGAAACAAAAACTCTGCTTTGGAAGAACAGCAAGCAGTTTTAACCAGTCAACTGTCTCTCCAGCCCAATTTTATGTAGTGTGTATGTGGAGGGGATTAATGAAGAGCCCACCTCTGCAAAGGCCAGAGGGTAATGTTATGTGTTGTCCTCAGGAATGCAGTCCACTTCCTTTGATTCAGGGCCCCTCATTGACCTGAGGCTCGCCAATTAAGCAAGAATGGCTGGTCACCATGCTCCAAGGATCATCCCATCCCTGCTTCCCCAGCCCTGGGATTACTAGTATGCCACCATCATGCTTGGGATTCTCCCATGAGATTTGGGTATTAAATTACCGTCCTCATGCTTACAAGGCAAGTGCTTTACTTACTGAGCCATCCCATACCCATTTCATTTATCTCTTTTACAAGCTGGCCTCATACTCCCTATGTTGCCAACGAAGACCTTAAGTCCTGACCCCTCTGCCTCCATTTCCCATGTTCTGGGATTATAGGCCTGTGCCACCATACCCAGTTTTATATGATGCTGGAGAGAGAGAACTTGGGGCTTCATTTGTTAGGCAAACACTGTATTAACTAAGTTCCACCTTTATCCCCAGACATAGAGATTAAGGCACAGACTCTAACAGACTCTAACTCTACTTGAAGTGTAGCCCATGAATAGCAGAATCAGAATTACCTGGAAGCTTGTTAGAAATACGAGTTCAAAGGCCTCAGTTGGTACTGACTGACTTCTGGGGAACTCAGCTCTCTCCAGTTGCCTCGGATGCTTACTGAAGTTGAAACAGCAATGAAGTGGAGTTTTAGGGAAGAAATTGAAGTCTCCCCCCTCTTCATGGATGGAGTTGAGAATAAATAGAAATGAACAGGATTTTAACAGGCAGGGAGACAACAACTTGCAGGAGGGAGATAAATAGAAGCCCCACTTTATTCTCCATCAATGAGAGGTAGGATAATGGAGAGGCATTATCTTAAAATAACATGGATTTGTGAGAAATACATTCTTTTGCTTACCTAGCTATACATCCAGGCTATGATCAGGCTATGTATGTGTCCACAATATTAGATGTGTTAGCCACAGTGGCTGGAACTCCAGAGTAATCTCCCCTTCCCCCCAGGACTGGGACTCCTCCACTTGTTCTGTTTCTATTGACAAGTCCATCCTCTCTTTCCCTTGCCTGCTATCTGCAACAGAGTATACTTCTACCTCCCTTTCCTCAGTCAGTCAGCAATGGGACAGATTAGCTAGCACTTGCTAAGAATCGTGACTTGGATTTAGGGTTGTAAAATACATTATAAAATAAGATGGTTGGTAGACCATCATGAAAAGGGCACTATGCTTTAAAGGGCACATTGTTTTAATTACTTGCAATTTGATTAAGAAAAAGATTTTCTTCTTTTCTCCTGTTGACATTGACTTAGGAAAAAAATCATTTTTATATTTTGTTCAATGAACTAGACCCCACCAAATGACATAGAGAGTAGGAGAGTTTCTGTGCCATATTTCCATGTGCTATGATTATATAGAAAGTATTCATTGAAAGACATTTGGAAATTCCAGAAAAGAGAAGGGAGAATATTAAGTTGATTTAAAATCCTGCTATTCAATGTAAACATGATTAGTAGTTTTTTGTTTCATTAAAAACCTTTGTGTATGTGGTGTATGTGTGTATACATTCATGTAAGTGCAGGTAGAAGTGTCATGTGTGCCTTGCTGCACATACAGAGAAGAGGCCATGAGTATTCTGCTCTACATACTTTCTCCTTATTCCCTTGAGAGAAGAGCTCACCATGTTTTAGCTAGTCTGGTCGACAAGCCATCCCTAGAATTCCTATTTCCCTGGTTCCAGCGCTAAGGGTACAGACCCATGTGGTCACAGCTGGCTTCTTTCTCTTCCTTTCTTCTTGTTTTGGTTTTGTAATGAGAATTCACACTCAGGTCCTCACGCTTGTGCAGTCAGCACTGTCACCCACTAAGCCATGCATCTCCCCAGCCCTCATTTGCAGGGATTATAGGCCTGTGCCACTGCTTTTCTTATTTTTATTTTCATTTTCATTCATTTTGTGTTATTATATTATTATGTTACTTAGTGTATTATAATGTCATTTTTATTATATTGCTATCTATTTCTGTTTCTTTAATATTGTTCCTCTCCATATTAGAAAGTTAAAAGTACTTCTATCTGGAGATCAGCAAAGACACTAAGATATATGTATTAGGCATGTAAGGTTCTGCTGACCTCCTTTTTAAAAAAGCTCTCTTCCATATGCAGTGACCCCAACACCTGTAGGTAGAAGCAGAGGATCAGGAGTTCAAGGTCATCCTCTACTATATGGGGAGTTTGAGACCTGGATGACTTGGAAGTTTCTTTACAAAATAAAATGAGACCAACCCAAATATCAAACAACAGCAACAACAAAACAGCCTAGTTATGGCCGATTTATGACCTGTGGATGCTTATAATTCCAGAACGCTCTAAAGCTGTTTCTCTGGAAAGCTAGCTGCTATGGCCACAGTATCGTCTTTCAATGACCAAACTCTTCCTACTGCAATGGCAAGCAGCCACGGATGACATAGAAATAAAATGTGTATGGCTGTGTCTCAATAGTGCTATTTACAAAATTAGGCATGCAGAATAGGTTGCTAAGTCCTAATCAAAACAGAACCCCAGGGCCAGCATTTTTGTGCCAACCAATGAAAGATGCCTATATTAAGTGACTACTGTTCACTTGGTAAAGAATGAGGAATAATAGTTCCATGCCATAGAACCACCATGAAAGGGGAAGAAGACGTGTTGTTTTGAAATAAAATGCACGCCCTCAGGTGTTTACACACCATCAGGAACTCGTGTATGCGTGAGGAATGACACATTCTAAGACAGTAAGTCAATTAATTTGAATTGTTTTAAAGCTTAGGTTTATGGTTTCACTGGAACTTGGCTTACGCTTATCTGCTAACGGCAAAGTAGAAGCGGTATTGGTGCTTACCAGAGAGACAGGGCTTCTCTTTCCTAACATTTATTTCTGTCAGTGAGAGTGAAGGGAGAAGAGCATCAGGATAGCTTGATGTGGATGAAACTCCCTGACATGACCTAGACCATCAGTGTGCCCTCGTTCCAGGGTGGCAAAGGTGACTAGAAAATCGTCTGCATTGGATCAATTTGGAAGTTCCCTAGTTTGAATTTTCCTCTTAAACAAGTCAAGGGAAGAATGTTATGATCCACTTCTTTTCTCATTTCTGGGACTTCTGCTGGCTTCTGGGAAAGCACTGGGACAGGAACAACATGACACTGCATCTCCTTCCAAAATGAAGCAGCGAAGATCTTCACAAGCCTTGACTCGTTGGTGAGCCTTCTTCTCCGATGACAGAACTGACTCATAGATGTAGCCAAGATACCTCAAGAGCCAGGACAGAAAGAAAAAGTTGTGCTATTCACTCCCCCAAATTGCCTGGATTTTTTTTTTACCCTGGGGAGCCTTAGGGTACACTCTACGACAACAGTTCTCAACCTGTGAGTCACGACCCCTTTGTGGGGTTGAACAGCCCTTCACAGGGGTTACTTTAGACTATCAGAAAACACTTATACATACTGTGTGACTCACAACAGTAGCAAAATTACAGTTAGGAAGTAGCAACAAGAATAAATTTATGGTTGGGGGGTTACCACATTAGGAACTGTATTAAAGGGTCACAGCATTAGGAAGGTTGAGAACCACTGCTCTAGGAGTTACAGCTAGAGCAATACTAAAAGCTGAGGCTTTGAAGATGGCCACCCGGAAGAGGTAGCCATGGAGAAACTTACTCATGAATGTGAGGCCATGGGGCTGGAGTCTGGAGAGCTGTTTTGGTGGTTTAGAGCATTAGAAGCTCTTCCAAAGGACTTGAGTTCAATTCCTAGCACCTATGTCAGGTAATTCAGAACCACTTCTAATTCCAGCACCAGGAGATCTGACACCATCTTCTAAGCTTCGTAAGCACTTGCCCACTTGTGGCATATACTGACATAGGCATATGCACACATACATAAATCAATAATAACCTTTATAAATGGGAGGGCATGGGAAAGCAAGGTGTCAATGGAGTTCAGAAGATTGGGATTTGGGAAGGAACAGACAAACGCAATTTTTCATAAGTTTTACTCTGAACAAAAGAGACTTGTTTCTTTAAAAAACAGTAATTAAAAATTCTTGTTTTATTTTATTTATATGGGTGTCCTTGCCTGAATGTATATCTTTTCACCATGTACTAGCCTGGTGCCTGGGGGGACAAGAAGAGGACTTTTGATCCACTGCAACTGGACACAGGTGGCTGGGAGCTACCATGTGGGTACTCCAAATGAAACCCAGTTCCTATGGAAGCACTGTGGCATCTCTTCAGTCCTTTTTTGAAAAATTAGTTGTTCTATGTGTCTATGTATGTGTGCACACACACATGCACACACATGCCAAGTTGCCTGTATAGAGTTCAGAGCACACCTTGTAGAAGTCAGATGTCTCTTTGTACCACATAGGTTTTGCAGATTGAATACAGATAGTCAGACTTGACAGCAAGTGTCCTAACCACTGAGATACCTTGCTGTCCCGTGAGGATTGTTTTAATTCAGTAGGTCTTAGGATGGTTTGGTAAATGGCACTGATTACTGAACCACTACTGTGAAATTGTCCAAAACTCACAAGAAACAGACCATAAAAACAGTAAGCCTAGCAATAAAAGGCATTTGGGATAAATGCAAGTAGTAGTTTTTCCTCAAGTAGTTGAGACTATATTTTGATCATTTTATTTTACCTGAGCTTTCTGGCAAAAAGGAATATATGATAGTTTAATCACTCTTCTCAAACTACTTTAGAAAAACTCTTAGCACAAGTGGTCTTATTAAAATGTCATTCTAACTCAAGGTCTAGAGTAGGTCCCACATTTATAGACCCCACTTTCTTTTTTATAGTCTCATATATTTCAGGTTGGACTCAAATTCGTTATATAGCTGAGGATAATCTTGAATGTCTAATGCTCTTGCCTCTCTCTTCTAATTGGTAGGTTATGGGTGTGCACCACCATGCCAGTTTATGGGGTTCTAGAAGTCAAAACCCAGGACTTCAAGAATACTAGGCAATCATTCTACCAAATGAGCAATAGCTACAGCCTCAGGTTTATGCATTCATCCATTGTTTGTTCACTTTTTTGTAACCAGTTGCTACACTGAAGTTCAGGCTTACTTAGAATTCACCAGGTAACCAACACTGATCTTAAACTCAACATACTTTTCCTGTTCCAGTCTCATTAGTGCTGAGATCATAGGTGTGAATAACCACAGCTAGATATATTTCTGTTTCTAACAAACACCTAGAGGATGTCCAAACTGTTGTTCCTTTAACTGTGGTCTCTCTCACTCTGTCTTCCTTTTGGGCTCTCCAGTCCTTGTGATCTCCTTTGAAAGATTCTCGGATAAGACACAAGAAAGCATAGCATAAAAGATAGATAAAGGACCCCACATCTGTATTGCGCATTATGCACCCCTCTCCAAACACAGCAACCAGTCACTCTGCCCTGATAACTTCTTATCACCTGAAACTTATCTTGGACCTGGAGGCAGTGAAATCATCTACCTTAAACTGGTCTTAGGAAGACACCCAATAAGCCAAACTGTGCTCAAATGAATTTTTAGGGAAAATATATTCACAATTCTTTGCCTAGTCATGATTGGGCATGTATATGATTAAAAGGACATATGCAGTGAACAAAATCTGTCAATCAAAACAGAAAACTACCCACACCCTGCCCTAGTGAGCAATCGTCCTCTTCTTGGATCCACAGAAGGAGGTACTGAGAAGTTACTTGAGGCTCACGAAAAATCTCGCTTGAGCAAGTCCTAGTCTGCACTCTCACTTTACTTTTGAATGAAATCCCTTGTTGCTTTGCTGGTTCTTCACTTATTTGAACAAGAAGCCAATAACCTAGAAACTCTAGATCCAGATAGAGACCACTGGTCACCTGAGAAAGGTTTATTACAGAGTAGTAGAAACACTCTCAAAGGTAAAAGTGAGCCTGGCCAAAGGGGTAACTGTAGAAGAAATACTCTCAAGAGATGAGAGTGGACAACTGTGCCGGCCACACTTTTTGTATTTTAGGTTTTCCTTGAAAATGTTTCTCTGTAGCTTTGGAGCCTGTCCTGGAACTCACTCTGTAGACCAGGCTGGTCTTGAACTCATGGAGATCTTCCAGCCTCTGTCTCCTGAGTGCTGAGATTAAAAGTGTTTGCCACCACCACCAGGCTGGGCTACACTTCTGAGGGACAAAACCCAAAAGTGGGCAAAGGTACCATTGTACAACCTAAATTTTTAGGTCAGCTTTATACTATTTCTTAACGTCTCTAAAACAAAGTTTAAACCTTTAAGTTTAAACCCCAGGCTAGACATCATCTCATGGTCTTTGGGGCAGTATAGAAAGTCATATCTCCACACATGGTCAATTCAGATCTCATTCTTTTGACCAGTAGTTAAGTCTTACCATTTCAATTGCTGGTTTTACAAGCTACTCAATATGAGAGAGGTTTCTTGTTCAAAGACTGTTACATTTGTGAAGATTTGACAAGCTTCCCAATATTCCCAGAACCACACTTTGAAAAGTGAGCAGGCAAGGCATCTTTGGCAACTTTGTTGCATATGTCAAAATGAGCTTCATAAGGCTTAGTACAGCGATTTCTTACAGAATGAAACACCCACTGAAGGAAAGTCCTCAAGTAACCTGTGGAGGGCCCAGGAAATCACAGTCAAGCTTAAAACTTTCTCATGAATTGCATTAGTCCAAGACAATTTTTGAAAATACCCAAGGATGTACTTCATTACTTTTAAGAAATCCTCTAAAGATAGTATTTCTCACATTATTCAAGGTTAACATCCCTGGTGAGAACACAGTGCCAGACAGGTTCTGTTGCCAATTAAGGAGAGATACATGTTTCACTCATCAGAAAGATAGGACAGAGTTTAGTTTATCTAAGGAAATGAAAATATCAAGCCAAGACAGGTGTTGGGATGAATGTGCACATAGCTTATCACACAGGGAAAGTGAATCAAGAGTATGTCCATTATAGTAGAGTTCTCCATAGAAACTGCCTTAGCAGAATAGATAAAGAAGGGGACATTTACTAGTTTATAACTCTCTCTCTCTCTCTCTCTCTCTCTCTCTCTCTCTCTCTCTGTGTGTGTGTGTGTGTGTGTGTGTGTGTGTGTGTGTGTGTATGATATGGGTACATGTGTACCATGATATGTGTGTGGAAGTCAAAAGACCACTTTGTGGAGTCAGTTTGTGTTGGTTCCAGGAATCAAATTCAGGTCATTGGGTTTATAAAACAAATACTTTGATATGCTGAACCTTCTTGATGGCCCAGGGGAAGAACTGGCTCACATAGTCATGGAGGCAGAGAAGTCCCACAATAAACTGTCTGCAAGCTGGAAAGTCAGGAAAGCAAATGATGAAATTCAGTCATGTCTATAGACTTAAGGACAAGGTGTGAATGGTTAATCTCCTGTCAACTTGGCAGAACAGACTCACCCAGGAGACAAACTTCTAGGCATGTCTTTTTGGGAGTTTCTGCATTAAGATAATTGAAATGGGAAGATCCACTTTAAATATGGGCAACACCATTCCATGGGTCCCAGACTGGATAAAATGATGCAAGTGAGCTGAGCACCAGCGTTCATCTTTCCCTGCTTTGTGACTGTGAGTGCAATATGACTAGCTGCCTCACCCTCCTGCCACCATGCCTCCCCCACTACGATGGATTGTAACCTCGAACTCTAAAACCAAATAAACGTTTCCTTCTTCAAGTTGCTTTTGTCAGAGCAATGATAAACAGTGATGAGTACACCAAGAAAGCAGCTGCTATAGCTCCTTGCCCAAGGCCAAAGGCCTTCTAGCCAGGTGGAGTCAGGGTAAAGCTGGGGTTGTGAGTAGCATTGGTTACACGGTGTGAAAACCAATTATACAAGAACACTGGTGCTTCAACTTAAGAAGAAAGCAAATGTGTCATATTATCTCTGAGCCTTTGAATTAAATGATGCAACCCACATTGGTTGAGGATCGATCTTCACTCAGTTTTAATGATTCAAGTGTTAATTTCTTCTGGATTGATCCTTGCAAACACACTCATAAATAATGTTTTACCAGTTGTTTGGGCACTGTTAACTAACACAGGCTAACCCATAAAATTAAACATTGCACTTAGGGAAAGGGTAAGTAACTCTTTCAGCAAATAGTTATGGACTGTTCCAACCTACAGAGGAATGGATAGCTAAAGTCTCATCATATATGTGAGTATGAGTAGTAATTCCACATAGTAACTATTATCTGCTCTCTGTTAAAGGACAATTTGTACTGAGCATGATTTTAAATGATATAATAATATAATTTTGAATTGGTATAGATACAGACATACATAATAGATTTTTGTGATTAATTAAGGTAACTTAGCGATTAAGTGATGTCTGTCCATAATGGTAAAGGCTGTGAAATGACCATTGGAAACTACAGACAACTGGATGCTTTCCAACACATAGGTCTCTGCAAGTGTTGGAGTTGAGCTGGCCAGATGGCTCAGTGGGTAAAAGCAGTTGCCACAGAAGCCTGATTACCTGAGTCTGATCCTGGGAATCAGGGATAAGGGAGTCCAGAAATCTGTCTTCTTGCCTACACAAAACCACCATGGCATATATGCCAGCATTCTCACACACATTTCTCTCACATACACAGAACAATCATCATCATCATCATCATCATTATTATCATCATTGTCGTCATCAATCATCAATTAAAGCAAAAAATAAAAGTGTTAGGTCTATACTACTTGTCAACTACAGACAAAAGATTCCTAAAGTTTGTCTGATCCCCACGGAGAACACTGAACTGATAAATCCAGTCTTACCATCCAAAAGAGGGAATAAGTAATTGAATGAGGTTGAAGCCATAATTAGTAGAGAGGACTATAACTCTCTATAAACAGAATGGACTATGCAGTCTGAAGCCAACCAGATAGTGATACACTCAAAACATAAAGTTTTGATACTATACTCTCTGATGGAATTTATGCAAAGTTAACTACAATTTCTAAATCTGCATTTAACTTCTAATTAATTCATCACTTGATGAGGATGGTGGCAACTCATTGGAACAAAGAGATGAAGAGAAAACAACATCAGAAGGAAGCAGCCCAGGAGCAACTTTTTGTACAAATAGAATTAGATTATTAACGTTAAGAAGATTTTCTATGTCATCATTTTAAGCTCATTAGTGCCCCCAGAAAGCTTCAAGCAAAATTCAGTATAATGAAATGATGATGTTTATTATTCAAAATGAGAAACTTTGCATGTGTTGGAAATTACTTAAAAAATACCATTTATAAGTTTAATCAACCTATCAAAATGGTCTGTAAAGAAATGATCAGTTCCATCAATTAGTGTAAGCTTGTCTGGGCTTTTGAGTAGATTCAAATTATTCAGAGCTTCCATCACCAACAGTTGAGGTGTCAGTTTCTAGGTCTTCTGGGTCACTTTCCGTTCATGCAACCATTGTCTACATTCCAAAATGTATTTTACTATCATCTCTCATCTGATTTCTTTGCTGTTCTTTTATTTCTTAAGAAAGGATCTCACAACATAGTTCAGGCTATCATTGAACTCACTATGTAGCCAAGACTGGCCTCAAACTCAGAACACTTCTTTCTGCTTCAGCCTCCCAAATACTGAGATTTCAAGCATGTGTCAGCATACATGGCCTCTAATAGTCTTCTTATAGACCTATACCTTAAAACAAATAATCTTTCATTTTCTTCTTAGTAGGAGTGTTGATCTAACTTAAAAGCCAGTATATTTACTGAATTTTTATTTTAATTGACATAATTTCCAAGGTTTTTGCAGCATGGTGTGTGTGTGTGTGTGTGTGTGTGTGTGTGTGTGTGTGTGTGTGTGTTTTCACTACTGCTGCTTCCAATTCTGCAAAGAGCTGCTGTCACTGGTCATGATTCTAGTGTGATTTACTTACATGCTATTTATTATACTTTCTACTGTTTTACCATTGTGCTTTTTTATTGTTCAATAAGAATATGACATTTTTATATTATAAAAATATTTTTATTTTGCAAAAGATTAATGTATTACTCGCATTTATTTCTTGTGGTTATTCAGTCAAGCCAAAATACGTAAGGAAGAAAGACAACAGGAAATGAGTAAGAATATAAATGAGTATTTTACAAACATCACCACTGAAAGTCAGTGTCATGAAACAGAGTGGTTTATTTCGTTAGCATTTTGTTCATTTAAACAAAACTCCACTCTGAAGTGTATATTAATTCATTAATAATTCACTGACATTTAATTAAGTGCTAGTTACCAAACCAGTTCTTTGAGTTACAAAGCCATTGGAGAACACAAAACCAACTTAGGAATGCTCAGGTGTAGATCCAAAGAAAAGGTTTGCTCAACACAAACCCAAAACATCCATTCTCCTGGAGTAGGAGATGGTAGGGGTTAAGGAAAATCTTCATAAAACTGACCTTTGAAGAGAACCAATCCTTTTGTCTTCTACTTCTCCCTCTTAATGCACTAGGAATAGCAAAAGACTTTACTTTATGCATTATCAAGTTGTATACTGGCCTCAATCACTCCATATTTGTAAAACAGTTCCGACTACATGTTGCCCTGAGAGATCACACTTTACAAACAACCTTGATTCCATTCTGAGGATGGAGGATAACTGCACTTTGATAGACACATGAACACTAACATCTTTTCCATGCCAACCATATAGCACAGATAGAAGACTTATTCCCGAAAGCACAAGGGATGCCACCCTACACATTTATCAGCTTAATTTAGATTGTAAAAATACATGCTTGTATTAGAGTCATATAGGGAAAATCAGGGTTAATAACTTACTGAACACATCAGACTGAAGGAAGATTTCCTGGAATTCATGAAGAGGGGAGTATCTAACACTGATGGCAATGGGCTTCCTAGACCTGTCACCTGACCACTTGGTATTTATGCCAAGAGATCAACAAAAGGACTGCCCTAAAGATATCAGATCAGTTCAATTCCATTCTTGATGCAGTCTACTTAAAGGACTGCCTGCCTGTTTGTTCATTTGGACCCACTATCCATCCATCTACCCATTCATTTGCCAGGAACTAATCATGCCCCTGTAGTCTCCATTGTCTCACCTCTAGTTTCTGCAGCTCAACTTGATTTTGAAGCTTGGTTCATGCTTGTGACACAGTAGCTTGGTCTGTGCCAATGACCCCAAGGCTTGGTCTGTGCTTGTGACCCCTTGTTTTGGTCCTGCAGTAGTAGGCCTCGCCCCTAGACAAAGAACCAATGCAACTGAAGAATGCTAAAAACCAAACTAGTTTCCCTAGGAAGGAGGCCACTAATTGGTTATCCAACACCAAGGATCTGCCTGGAAATCACATACATGCTAGCAACACTGAGGAGACATGGGAGGGAGTTGTAAGAAGGAAAGGGAATGGATCGGAATGACATAATTCTATTTTCATTAAAAGTGGGTATCTAGCTGATATTTCAAACTTACCTCCAAGTTGACTTAGAAAATATTTGCTTTTCCACTCTGACTTGAGTCCCATGATAATATTAAATAGTTAACTCCTTTAAAGTTTACCATTGCTAACATTTACTAAGGAATTTAGTTCTCTGAAGAAGTGATCCATTTGCATGATACAAAAGACAAGCTGATAATTGCCATTCAGTGGAAAGCTCCCTAACATTCCTATAGGTCATATTCCACCCACTGTTGCCTACAGGTAAATATTATCTTTTGCTTCATGTGCCTTTGATTTTGAATTTAATTTAGGGAAAAAAATAAGAATGTTGATTCTTCTTCCCTTTTAATTTTTCTTTATTGAGACAAGGTCTTTTGTAGCCAGGAACTATAAAGCTAAGGGTGACCTTGAACTTCTTATCTACCTTTCAAGTGTTGGAATTATAGGTGTGCACCACTATGTCTGGCTTATGCAGTGTTGGCGGTCAAATTACTAGGCAAGCACTTTGCCCACTGAGTCCCTTTTCCTGTTTTACATGAAGTATTTCTGACAAATTCTGAGTTTTACCCAATAAATCCTGATATCATGTAAAATTTAAGTTAACAGTAAATTTGTAGTTCAACATTAAAGACTGAACACTCAACCAACTCTACCTCTGATCTACCCTCAAACCTTTTAAAAAGATAAAAGATGAAGATAGTATAATTTAACAAGAAATATTAGGAACAAGAGAAATGAAACCAGTTAGCATGGAATACCATGATAGATTGTATTTGTTCATATTTATTGCTTCTCTGCCTGGACTTGTTCTGCCCAGGTAATCACATTGTCTGATGAACTTTGCCCTCCTTTGACAAATGGAATGTGAACAGACACTGAGAAGACATGTCTGAGGAGAAGTGCCTGTAGTTTGGTTCTTTTCATTGCTTGTGTCCTTCGTCAGAACAAAAGTGCCCAGAGAGTGTCTGCTCTTAAGCTAGAGATGCCAGAATGCAAATATATACAGAGATAAAACCACCAAAGCTTAGTAGAAACACTCTCATGTAACTTCAGCCAAAAGTGAATGTTGTTGGGGTTTGGGATGTAGCTCAGTTAGGAGAATGCATGCCTAGCACACACAAGGCCTTGGGTTCACTCATCAGCACCACATAAGCCTGGTATGGCAGTGCACACATGTAATATTAGTTCTGCAGGAGGAAAGAAAATTCAAGACCTACCTGGATGACATAGTGACCTCCAGCCTAGCCTAGGCAACTTACTTGAGCCTTATTTCAAAAAGAATTAAAATTTTAAAAAGGAGCTGGGGATATAACTCAATGAGTTCTTCCTTTACGGTGGCGGGAATGAGAGGTCCTCCGTAGGACTCAGACATGTCTCCAGATGTTGGCTGTTTGGAAAAGATTAGGAGACATGGCCTTGCTAGCAGAAATAAGTCATTGTGAGAGGGCTTTGGGTTTCAAAAGACTCATAGCATTTTGAGTGCATGTTGCTTCCTGTTGATGGTCCAGATATGTGTTCTTGGCTGTTGCTCCAGCTGCCTGATACCTGCTACCTTCCCCTCGGCCACCACGGACTCTTAACACTCTGGAACTCTATGAGTTGCCTTGGTCATGGTGTTTTGTCACAGCAATCAAAGAATAAATGAGGACTGGAGAAGGGGCTCAGCAGTTAAGAGTACTGGTTGCTCTCGAAGAGAGCCTGGGTTCAATTCCCAGCACCCACATGGTAGCTCACAACCATGGGCAACTCTGGTTCCAGGGAATTCATTGTCCCCTTCTGGTCTCTGTGAGCACTGCATAAGCACAATACACAGACATACATGCAGGTAAAATGCTCATACACATAAAAAGAAATGATAAAACATGATTTTTAAAAGTTACAAAGACAATTAAATAAGACAGCGTTCCAAGATTCCTTGGTTTTCTTACATAGTGCCTTAGACCCTTAGGGGAGTGCTGCTGATCTGATAGACACAGCCGAGGTTCAGGGATTTCTATGGTACAGTTTCAGGATTCACATGGCATCATTTCTGCCATCCTCCATTGGAAACTCTCACACATCCACTTATAATCAAGAACAGAGGGTGAAGACACCACCATTGCTTGGAAGCATGTCAAAGAAGTTATAGCTATGCATTGAAAATATGGTTGTGAGAGTATCTACCACACAGAACTAGAGAGAAGAAACCTGGGGATGATAGTCATATCTATGTAAACTTTAGAAGAATTAATATTAATGTTTAATTTTATTTTGACTAAGCAAACACAATTGCTCTTTCTCCTAAAGCCATAATCAACAGAATGTCTTTTTGTTTCATGCCTGAGTCCAGTTGCCTAATGTGTAAAGTGAAAGTGTTTTTTATTTAATCTGGGATGTCGCCTCCTCTTTCCTATTGATACAATTCGAATTTCTTGTGGGTGAATAATTGTTGTTTGAGTCAGAATAGAGAAGCAAATCTTTCCTAAACCAACTCTCATGACTTTGTTTGGAAGTATGTTTGAGGCATTCATATAAAAACCACAAAAATGTGTGTGTGTGTGTGTGTGTGTGTGTGTGTGTGTGTGTGTGTGTGTGTGTGTGTGTGTTTCCTCTCATTATTGGCTGCTGAGAAAAGGGGGATTGGTAGAGACTGGAATGCAAACACTGGAAAGTCTCCACAGTCAACTGAAATGTTGGGAAAGAGAAGCAGGCAAAATCTAAGCTCCTTTGTAGAAGGCAGCCTTCCTCAGCAAGCAGGAAGTTAGAAGAGTTCACAAGTTCAGTGAAGAGGCGGTCCAGCGCAGGTTCCTCTGGAAACATTGTCGCCTTTATCAGGGATGTATTCATCTTAATGCATAGCAGCTGCCTTCACAGAGCTCTGGGGGAGTTTCTAACCCCAGGGGGGAGGCAGAATTCACCACTATGCCCATGGAGAGATTTTACCTGCTCTTTGTTTTTGAACTGAAAGGAAAATGAGCCTTTTGTGAGGAGGTCTGCCTCCCTCTCTCTTCACACTGATTTATCAGTAAGGCTAGTGGCCATTGCTGTTTTGTCTATTGTCCTAAGTAAATGTGAAATCTGTCATTAGGGGGAAAATATTATGGAAAGAAGGCAGGGAGCTGCAGAGTTAGCATGAAGCCCCAGCCAGCAGCTGCAATCAATACTGTCATTTTCAATTGAAGTCCAAGTTCAATCGATTACCCAGAAGCAAAGGGTCCTTCTCTTCTTCTAGGGACACAGAGCAGCCAGCAGACAACCTCAGCATGTTGAAGATTAACCTTTTCCTGGGAGAGACATTTTACTTAAATTCAAAAGTGAATCTTTAAAAATCATTACATTTCACTTATGCATGTATGTGTGGGGGTGGGAGGAGGTAGTTCTCTGCTTCTGCTCTGGGTACTGAGGATAGGCTTTAGGTTATAAGGCTGGTTAGCACCTGCCCTTCCTTGCTGAGCCATCTCACTGGTTCAAGAGTGAGTGTTTTGAAGGAACTGGTTAATATAGCCAGGGAAAATCTGTAAATCCATTAATGGGGGCTCAGGAGCTGATAGAAAGCACCCTTTTCTTAACACAAGTGCTCTGACTACTAATATCTGGCTTGGTATCTGTGTCACATGTTTGCCTTGTTGCTGCAACAAAATATCTGGCAAAAGCAATGTAAAGAAGGGGTTATTTTGATTTACAGTGCCAGGGCATACAGTCCATTATGACAGGGAAGATAGGACAGGAGGAGATGGCAGCTGAGCACATCATGTCCACAGTCAGGAAGCCAGCAAATGCTGGTTTTCATTTCCCTTCTCCTTTTTATTCAGTTCAGGACTCAGGGTGGGCCTTCCATTGTCAATTTACCTTATCTAGATAATTCCTCCCAGATGTGCCCAGCATCTTGTTTCCATGGTGATTCTAAATTCTATCAAATTACTGATCAAGATCACAGTCTCTTCTTACAGTTATTATTTAAATCCCCGAGATTTCATAGATAATTTACCCTTTTACTTTCTGACATATGTATTGTTTGGGAAAATGATAAGACCTTTAATTCCATAGCTCTATCTTTTGTCTTCTGGGCATTTTCATCCCCAAGTGATATTCATTCCATTGGATACCACACCTAGACCAAACTCCTTCCCCACGAGCAACAGCCACAATCCTAAGCCCTCCTCTCTTGTTTTTAATCTTTCACAGAAAAGGGCCTCAACATTCATCCATGTGCCTTCCTTAGAAACCTGACTGTAAGGCTGGTAAGGTTGGGCATAAGGGCACCTATATTCAAGTCTAATGACCTGAGTTCAACCCCAGTCTCCGAATGGTAGAAGGAAAAAAAACCTACTCCACCAAGTTGTCCTCTGACTCATACACAAATGAATAAATAAGAGCTTGGAGTTAGTGTCACAGAACTTCCTATTTTCATGGGAATAACCAACCAGATGGCATCAGTGGCTTTGCTAGCTCCCCTTTCTCCATGATCTTCTTTCAGATCCTATCTCTTACATTACTGCAGTGACCACCTTTCTGGTAGAGAAGCTCCCAAACTGCTGTGACTGATGTCTATTTCCACATGGCATTGATTTTATGATTTATCATTGAAAGCATATGTTCAAAGAGTCTAAAACTAGAGCTAGCCAGTTGTCTTATGAGTCATGTTTTTAGCATTCCAATAAGAAATAGCATAACAAACCAGTTTAGAGGCTGTGAAGCCCAAATCCTAGGTTGAACTCCTGCCCTTGATACTTGCTGGATCTTGGTGCTGGCCCTTCATATAAATTTCTGTTCCATAGTTTTCTCATCTGGAGAAACAAGGACAGAGCTGGCTGTAAGGGTTAAATAAAATGATAAGTAGAACATATCTAGATCTATATTGTTGTAGCTGGTTTCCCTAATATCATAGACGCTTATATTTATTAACTCCCTGCTGAGCTAATACTCTAGAGTTACAATGCCTTCTCCAAGGAGTGTGCGTAATTGGTGAGGCTTCCAGGAACACAGTGCCTACCATCAGAAATCTCTGCCCTATGGGTTGCCTCTACAATATAGCAGTCGATGTGACAAATCTTATTAAACCTTCATTTCCCAATAACAGCATAGCTCTTGGCAGATATTAGAGATAAGAACATAGGTATGGAGAATAAAATCATCTAATTAGGGTCAGAAATCAAACAAAATAGAACAAATTATCATAAATTATGTAAGCTAAGCAAAAAGTACAACTCATGCTTCTGAGAGATTGTATCCAAGACCTTTAAATGAATTTTCCAGAACATGCTAGATAACACACATTTTCCCCTTAACATCAACATAGCCTTCTTTGATCTGGGTCTTGAAATGAACTTGATCCCATTATCAAGAAGCCTTCATTTCTTTCTTTTTACATCCTTACAATTGAAGCTCAGTATATTATATATTTTTTGGAAACTAGGACAACTATAGCATATTTTAGCTTTAAAAGTACTAGAGGGAGGCCGGGCCGTGGTGGCACATGCCTTTGATCCCAGCACTCGGGAAGCAGAGGCAAGCAGATCTCTGTGAGTTTGAGACCAGCTTGGTCTACAAGAGCTAGTTCTAGGACAGCCTCCAAAGCCACAAAGAAACCCTGCCTCGAAACACCCACCCTCAAAAAAAAGAGTACTAGAGGGAAATTTAGTTAAGGACTAGTCAATAAAATAATAGGTGGAATGATCTTAGGTCCTTTGCTTGTGAGACAGGGTCTCATGTAGCTGGTTTTGAACTCCTTATCCTCCTGCCTTAACCTCTCAAGTCCTGAGATTACAGGTGTGCACAACCAGGCTGGACTGAACAATTTTACTAACAATATGACTAATATATTAAATGGCTAGTGTTGGCTTGGCACAATGACACAGTGTATCAACCTCAGGTATGTTGCAAGCAAATGATTACCTCAAGATTTCTGAAGAGGCTTCTAGAAGGGTGGGTAATTTATAATTAGTAAGAAAATGGCATTCAACATTTTGATAACTGTGCATATACTGTATGTATAGGTAGTTTTTTTCATAGGCCAAGTTTGAACTGGTAGAAAGTTTGGATTATGTAGCAAAGTATATTGAATTCTATTACTAGTTTTGTCTTAAAATGAATTGCTGTCATAAGCACATTAAAGTACCTGGTATTCAAATTCCCAATGAAAAGGGGGGAGCAGAATTGATGCTTTTTGACTGAATGCTTGCTGTAATCATTCTAGATCAAGAATTGCATTTTATTGTCCCATGGTCAGGAAGTTTTAGGTCCCATATAGTAAATGAACAGGTATGGTGATCTTATTTACATTGACTACTGGTAAGCAGTGAATTTGCCCACAGCCAGCACTTAAAAGAAACCTGAAAACACAGTAATGGGATGGAAATGAGATTGGGAGGCAGGGTGGAGGTCAAAGACACGACCTGTTTTCCTATAAGCCAAGTTGCAAAATCTGCTAATGTTGTTCTTCTAGATTTCTTTTAGTCTTTTAGGCAAGATAGGCAAGATAAGCTAAGTAGGTGTGTGTGTGTGTGTGTGTGTGTGTGTGTGTGTGTGTGTGTGTGTGTGTTTAGATATGAAGGTTAATTTATTATAGCCACACTTCCTGGTGCAACTGGCACTGGTTGGTACTTCCTGAGTGCTTTCAGAGAAAAAGAAAGTAGTTTGTGCTGATATCTTCACATGTGTTATTTTGCTCAATTTTCACTGCATCCCTTAAAGATACACACACCCTATTTTGTAAATGTGCAAACTAAATTTCAGGGTAATTGAGTCACTTTTCCAAAAGTGTAACCACCAACTTGTAGAAGAAAGAAAGAAAAAAATGCGAAAAAAAAAAAGGAAGAGAAGAAGGAAGGAAAAAGAGAAAGAGGGAGAGAGGGAAGGAAGGAAGGTTGTGACTGTGGTTCTTTTTATGGTGCTTGCCTAGCTTGCACATGTCTCTGGATTCAATCCATAACAACATAAAAAAATGGGAGGAGGAGAAACTGAGGAAATTCCTCTGCATTGTCAGACTGCAAAACTAGCCTTATAGATAAAGACAAAGGTCAGTTTTTATTTATTCATTTCCTATCCCCCTTCACAAAGGTCTGTTGCCTTTCTTTGTGTGTTGTCAGGTATTCTGGGATGTTTAGGCTTCTCTCTAGTCCCCTGGGCACTCTTTTCTATTTGAATGGTCACAAGGTTCCAGACTACTTCCTCTACTTGGTCCTCCCGTAGATCTTCCTTTCCGCTGCACAGGTGATTCAGCCTAAGTGGAAAACAATGTTATTGAGCGTGTTCTTATTGAGTTTGAGTGCCTAGAAGGCTCCCACAGAGTCTTTCTTTGTTGTTGTTGCTGCTGCTGCTGCTGTTGTTGGAAACCAGATTTCATGTAGCCCATGCTAACTAAAACCCTCTTTGTAATTGAGGATGACTTTGTACTGATTCTCCTGCCTCCACCTGGGACTACAGTTGTGAGGGACTGTGACTGGTTTATTTGGTCCTGAGCCTAGGATACAGGGCTTTATGCATGTTAGGGAAGCACTCTACCAATGGAGCTCCATTCTTAGCCTGTTGAGTGTCTTGCTGCATGATAACCTAGCTAATGATATTACAAATAGAGTAATGGAGTAAAGTAGAAGGGGAGAAGAAAAGGGAGGAGAGATTCACGCTCTAGCTCTAAGATATCTCAGAGACAGAAATGTCCACAGAGGGGTTCAGATGTGTGAATACTCCAGCTACAGTTCCATGGCAATAGGAAAACTGAAATGGAATCACAAAAGATTCCTATTGATTTAGGGGTTCCTATGTGGAACAGCGTCTGTGTACGAAAAGTAAGGCAGAGCCTAAGGTGAAGCAAAGACACCATCTTACGGAAGATAAACAATGTTCTATCACTGAATTTGAACCCACAATGACCTCCTTCCAAAGCCACTGGCATTATCTGGGAAGGTACAGACCTCCACCGAGGCAATGTGCTTTTTGCTTTCAAGGATACAAGTTGGTGCTTGCGGCTCTGGGCCTGGACTTTCAACCCTAGCTATTGGCCCTGCCACCTTCAGAACTGAGCGAAGGCAACTCCTGCAGATGGCTTCCCATTCCCATTCCTTATGCTAAAGCTATAAAAAGAAGCAAACAAACCACTTTACATGCAGTGCTACTGGAGGCATGATTTCTTCCCAGCAGCATGGTTAGTGACATAACTTCCCTGCAATGATTGATAAAACAAATAACAGAGACTAAAAGGCTCCTGTGTCTCTAGTTTAAAATTGACTTGGAACCTAGGCCCTCCCACCAAGGGTTACCAGATGATACTTAATCCAAAGGGCAAGTCAGTGGCTTCAACCCACCAATCTGCAACAAGCAACCACACAATCAGCCAGACTGGGGAGATTATGTGAGTCTTCCTCTGTATTTTCACACAGCTCCCTGACAGTTAATATCACTTGTAAACTCTCAGAGACATTTCTTGGCACCTTAAGAGTCCCACTCCTGGGCTGTGGAAGTAGCTCCATTGCCAGAATTCTTGCCCAACATGCACAAAGCACAGACATTGCCAGAATCACATAAATCAGACACAGTGGCACACAACAGTGATTCTTGTAACAAGGAGGAGGAAGAGGAGGAGGCAAGAAGACCAGAATTTCGACATCATCCTTGCCTACTGTTGCTTTAATTTCATCTCAGGGAGAGACTTTGGCAATGTAGCAGAAACCAGAGGCCTAGAACTAGACTCATGACATTTTACAATGAACACTTGCAAGTAGAGGATAAAAGGGTTGGCTGTGTGACTCACTGTGTCACACTACAGCATCTATAATGAGATCAATGTTTCCTTTTTTTCCTCCTCTCTTAAATTTTATTTTATTTTATTTTCTGCGGGAGGTTGCAAGAGCAGAGGGTAGAGTAAATTTGAAGTAAGCCTGGGATGAGACCCTGCCTCAAAAAGAAAAAAACAACAACAAAAAATAAATAAGTCCCATGATTAAAGCCTCAGTGTGGGGCAGAAATACCACTTTGGGCTTTCCATTTAAGATTTACCTACTGGAATGTTCTTCCTTATGTTCCTGAGACTATTGGAAGCCAAGCCTTCCTAGAATAAGGTAGGAGTGAGAAGTCTCACTTTGCAGGAGAATAAGGATGACATGGAGAAAGGATGGACATGTGAATATGCCAAAACTAAATGTTTGATGGGCTGGCTGCTGTTGCTTCCAGCTGGATAGCTACCCCAGGCTGTAACTTAATTAATCTTCCTCTGGGGAGTGTGTTTGAAATACCAGGCAATAGAACACTCTGGGAGTTGACATGTTTAATAAGTTGAGGCTTATTTACCATCATCAGTGGTTCGTCTACCTCCCTGTTCCTTGGACATTGGCATCCCTATAGACTGGCCCCAACTCATTTGGATCACTTTCACTTTGTCAGCTCTAAGATTCATAGCTCAGTGTGGTAGCACACACCTGTAACCCTGGCACTTGAGAGACTTGAGTTGGCAGGAGGGTTGACAGAAACTCAGGGTCAGAACTCTCCAGCACAGAGATTTCCAGGCCATGCAGGCCTGCATAGCGAGTACAGAATGAACTGTCTGTACAAAAGTGATGCTGGGAAGATGGTTTAGTTAATAAAGTGCTTGCTGCATGAGGAAAAGAATTTGATCACCAACATCTAATTTAAAACCAGCAATGGGGAGGCAAAGACAGGACAACTCCTAGGCAACCAATCTAGCCAAATTGGTGAGCCCAAGGGTCAGAAAAAGACTCACAAAAAATAAGGTGAAGAACAATTGAGGGAAATCCACACCGTCTACCTCTGGTACACACACATGAATCACAATAGGAGGCCACATCTTCTAAATCTCTCTTTAGTGTGTCAGCAAACTCCTTCTGTAAAAGAACAAATGTGAAGCTTTGTGGAAATTAGAGTCTCTGTTGACACTATTCCACTCTGCCTTCCCAGTATGTAAGTCGCCATACACCATATGGAAAAGAATTGGCATGGCTGGTTCAATAAAACTTTATTTACGAATGCTAAATTTGAATTTCATGTAAGTTTTACTTGTCATATTATATTCCTTTAGATTTTCCCCAGCCTTTTAGAATAAAATTTAACTCATGTGTCTAGGAAAGCAAGCCTAACTCCAAAATGGGCCTGTATGCCAGGCTTTCTCATTTGTCACTTTTTAAAAGGGGCCTTACTATGAAGGGACCAGCTTCCCTTTTGGCAGCCATAATGGCCAAACACGTGCTCTATGACCTTGTCTTAGTCACTAGAAAGTCAGATGCCTGCCTCGTGACAAGGAACCAATCAGAAGTTAGCTGGTGGCACTATGCTTTACGACCCTGGATGTACTTTACAGACAAGCATACAGCAATGCATAGCAACCACCCTGGGAGGGACTATGGGCCATAACAACCAGTTGGCCAATCAACACAGGGCAAACCCTCCAAGGCTGGAGGCACACCAATAGTGAGCCTGTGCATACCCCTCCCTAGACACTCCCCTTACGATGCCCTACAAGATCGGTTCGCAGCGGGTTTGAGCTGTCTTTTTCGAGCCATCCGCCATGTCGGGTGGATGAAAGACCTGAACTAACATGGGGTTAGCTCATTAAATTACAATAAAGCCTCATGCAGTTTGCAGCAAGCTCTCGAATCTGTCTGGTGATTGGGGTGACCGAGGTCGTGGCCTGGGACCCTGGATACCTGAGTTTCCGGGGGTCTAACACTATTTGGCCCCAGCTAGCCTAGAACTTGGTAGGTAGCCCAGATTGACCTCAAATTTGTGGCAATCTTCTTGTCTCTCTGCCTCTTCCCCTCTTCTAACTTTTCTTCAAATTCTAGACCTTCAACTGTCCAAAATACCATTAGACATCTATCAGATTCTACATTGCATTTCCTTTTTATCCCCTTCCCCCACCATAGGTGTGTGACAGGGATTATATAACCTAGGGTGGCCTTGAACTCATGACCTTCCTACTTTAGCCACAAAAGTGGTGAGATTATAAGTATATGGCATAGTACCCAGCCAGAGTTGAATTTCTTAAGTATTGAGGTATTGAACCTAGGACTTCTCACATGCTAAGAAAGTGTTATACTACCCTTCTCCCCCTTTATCCACATTTTGAGGCTAAGTTGCCCAAGCTGGTCTTGAATTTTTTTAACTTCCTGCCTTTACTAGGATTACAGGCCTGCACCTTCAGCCCTGGCTTTGATGTCTTTATATCTCTTGGTGTAGAAGAATTCTCCTGGGGACCTTGGTTAGAAGTTAGAGGGTTGCCTTAGTTCCCATTAGTCAGCCCTTGGGTAAAACCAAAGGCTGCTGTCTGATTGCTTACATCTTGTAATACATCCAACATATATACTTGGCTTCTGCACAGTAAGTTCTATATGCACAAATTAATTCTCATAGTGCAGGATTTTCAACAAAGAACTCCTTTCGGTGTCTCTGCCATTTCGTGTGTGTGTGTGTGTGTGTGTGTGTGTGTGTGTGTGTGTGTGTGTGTGTGTGTGTGTGTATGTGTGTGTATGGTGTGTTATACATTGATTGTCTTTCTCAATTGCTTCTCCAGCTTATTTTTGAGACAGGATGTCTCACTGAACCTAATGCTCAATGGTTCTGACCCCCCAATGATCTGCCATCTTTGCCTCCCTAATGCTGAGATTACAGATGCACACCACCCCTCTTTCTAACTTTTTACAGTGAGTGAGAGGGATCTAACTCAGTTCTTCTTGCTTGGGTAGCATGTATTTAGTAAATGGAGCCATCTCCTCAGCCCTTTCATTGTTTCTTATGTATATTCAACCATGCCTTAAACATCTCCTTCTTTGGAAGCTGTTTCACCCTGAAGGATGTTTTTCCCCTTTTACTTTCATCCTCCATTGTGTTTTATGCAAACTGAAAAGCCTTACACAGGTGAAGATTACAGGTTAAAGGTGGAGAGAAGGATCTGGTGTCTCTGCCTGTGTTATAGTTCATCCCCCTGCTGACATCTTTTCAACATAACCATAAACTTACAGAAAAGCTCACCACATACAGACACTACTATCACACCAAATTGGCTGTCATTAAAACCCTGACAATAAGAAGTGTTCTGAGGAAATGGAGAAATTGTAATTCTCATCTGTGCTAGTGGGAATCCTTATTTAGTTCCTTTTTTAGTTTCATGGAATTACCAGATGACTCAGCAATTCCACTCTGAAGTATTTCCTTTTTTTCCACTTTATGTATATGAGGATTTTGCCTGCATGTATATCTGTGTACCATGTGCATGCTTGGTTTCCACAGAGGCCAGAAGACATCCAGAATTCCACTCCTGAAAGTGGAATTACAGAGGGTGGTGAGCAGCCGTGTAGGTGCTGAGACTCAAATCCATGTCTTCTGGAAGAGTAGCTAGAACCCATGTCCTCTATAAGAGTCAATAGTGCTCTTAATCTCTGAGAATCAGAGTCATCTCTCCATATCTTGAAGTGAAACAGTAATATTCCCATGTTGTGTCGCAGGTGTGGGGTTCTTTCTTGGAAAGAAGACTCAGAGGCACCTTAAGAATGACTTTAGCTTTTCTTAACTGCAGGGTGGCTAGGTCTCTAAGGACTGAACCACTTTCCCTTTGCCCAGGGCATCTTTTACTGTTCTCCAATTCACACCTTAGCAAGTTGATTTCCATATCCTCAAAACAACCTGAGGAAGTTTCCAAAGGGACAATGCCATGTGCAAATTCTACTTTCAGACAGTACACAGTTTTCTGGGTTGCCCCCAACCAAGTTTTGCATAGGCTTTGTATCCTTGGGAAACTCTCAGGCAAGATTCACATATAGGGCCACAAGAGAAACAAAAGTTATCTGCTAAACAAAAGATGGATTAGGGCTAGGTGCTAGCATTCTGAAGCCAGACCAGGTGTAGCCCAGCGGGAATGCTCCCACATTCTCACATAGAAACATGTATACAAATGCTAACAGCAGCACAACTAATAACAGCCAAAAAGCAGAGTTCAAATGTCCATCAGGTGATAAAATGTGCTGTATCCATAACATATAAAGACATAAAAGAGAATGAAATAGAATCTTCTAGAAGAGAAAGTGGGAGATAACCGTGAACGTATTGGTACAGGAGACAGCTTCCTGAACATAACACCAGTAGCACAGATGTTGAGATCTACAATTAATAAATGGGACCTCCTGAAACTGAGAAGCTTCTGTAAGGCAAAGGATACAGTAAGACAAAATAATAGCCCACGGAAAGGAAAAAGATCTTCACCAACCCCATATCTGACAGAGGGCTGATTTCCAAAATATACAATGAACTCAAGAAGCTAGCCACCAAAACACCAAACAATGAAATCAAAAAGTGGGGTGCAGAACTAAATAGAGAATTCTCAACAGAGGAATCCAAAATGGCTGAAAGACACATAAGAAAGTGCTCAAAATCCTTAGCCATCAGAGAAATGCAACTCAAAACAACTCTAGATACCATCTTACACTGGCCAGAATGGCTAAAATCAAAACACCAATGGCAATCTATGCTGGAGAGGATGTGGAGAAAAAGGAACACTCCTTCATTCTGGTGGGAGTGCCAACTTGTAAGACCACTTTGGAAATCAGTATGGCGGTTGCTCAGAAAAATGGTAATGAGTCTACCACAAGATCCAGCAATTCCTCTCTTGGGCATATACCCAAATAATGCACGTTTATACAACAAGGACATATGTTCAACCATGTTCATAGCAGCGTTGTTTGTAATAGCCAGAACCTGGAAGCAACCTAGATGCCCCTCAACTGAAGAATGGATAGAGAAAATGTGGTACATTTACACAATGGAGTACTACTCAGCAGAAAAAAGCAATGGAATCTTGAAATTTGCAGGCAAATGGATGGAACTAGAAGAAACCATCCTGAGTGAGGTAACCCAGTCACAAAAAGACAAACATGATATGTACTCACTCATATATGAATTTTAGACATAGAGCAAAGGATTACCAGCCTACAATCCTCTTCACCAAAGGAACTAGGAAACAAGGAATCTAAGAGAAAAATGCATGGTCCCCAGAGAATGGGAAGGGGCAGGATCTCATGAGCTAATTGGGAGCATGAGTGGAGGGGAGAGGGAGCTGGCAGAATGGGAGGACAAGAGGAGGGGAGAGGAGAACATGAGGGAGCAGAAATGTTGAGTTGGGGGAAGAACAGAGGAGAGCAGGATGAGAGATATCATAACAGAGGGAGCCATTATAGATCTGAGGAGAGATCTGGCACTAGGGAGATTTCCAGAGATCTACAAGGATGACACCAACTGACAATCTATGCAATGGTGGAGAGGCTACCCTAAATGCCCTTCCCCTATAATGAGACTGATGATTACTTTATATGACATCCTAGAGCCCTCATCCAGTGGCTGATGGAAGCAGAGGCAGACACGACACCCACAGCTATAAACTGAACTGAACTCTGGAACCCAGTTGCAGAGAGGGAGAAATGAAGATCAAAGTGGTCGGGACCAGGCTGGTGAATCCCACAGAAACAGCTGACCTGAACAAGGGGGAGCACACAGACCCCAGACTTCTGTCTGGGAGGCCAGCATGGGATTGATCCAGATCCCTGAAAGTGGATGTCAACAAGGAGGCCTCTGCACTCTATGGGGCCTCTGGTAGAAGATCAGTATTTTTCCCTGGTGCAAGAAGGGACTTTGAGAGCCCATCCCAGGTGAAGGGATGCTCTCTCGGCCTGGACACATGGGGGAGGGCCTAGGCCTGGCCCAGGATGTTGCTGTAGAATTTGGGGAGCCCCCTTGGAGGGCCCTAACCTCCATGGGGAGCAGAGGGGGAAGGGGGCTGGTGGTGGGGGCTGGGGGAAGGGGAAGGAGAGGGAGAAGGGATTGACATTCGAAGCAAGCTTGTTCCTAATTTGAACTAATAAAAATAAAATAAAAAAGAATAAACCTTGAAGACATCCTGCTAAAAGAAAGACACAAAAGACCATGAATTATATGATTCGTTTTATATAAAATGCTCTGTAGAGGTCTGTCTATAGAGCTTGGAAGTGAATTAATGTTCAGCTAAGGCTAGGATAGGGTGAGGAGTGAGAAGAAAACAGGTGAGGACTATTAATAAGCACAGGATGCCTTCTAAGGTTGGTGGAATGTTCTATGATTTTGATAATGCTTCTGCAAAATAAAATTGAAATATGCACTTTAAATGGTGCATTGTATGGAATGTGGAAAACTATTTTTAAAGGGGTTATGCTGGTTATGCTTAGATTACAGTAATTTGGCCATGAAAGAAAAGATTATCGTTATTTTTTAACTATATTATATACTCTTCTATTCAGCTGGCACTGGAGCATACCATGTAATTTTTCTGCTTATATTCTAATTTCACAAGTATGTCATAAATATTCATTTGTTTGTTCTTTAGCAAATAGATGGTTGTGTTTGTTGGTTCAATTCAGAAGACAATATTAAATAGTTAAAATGAAGTAATTTAAATGAAAATAGAGTTGGAGTTGGTTATTAAGTGTGTGTGTGTCAAACACAATTTGAAAGTTAACATATAGGTTTGGCATGACAAAGTGAGGAGGAAAACAATGCAGAGTTTCACTGGAGAATTGATGCCTTCCATTCTGCAATGGGATCCCTTGGGCACTGAGAAATTAAATGTGAGCAATCTTTCTTATCTACTACAGAGTGCCTAGAAATAAGGATATGCTTATTTTGAAGTTTATCCTATACACATATAAACTAAAATAAGGTCATATGGATTTCTAAATTTGGTTAATTTATAACTTCATTACTTGCTTTTCTCATGGTGGTCACCAAATACCTGACAATAAGCAATTGAAAGGGAGGAAGAATTTATTCCGGCTTACACTTTGCAGGGATACAGTCTACCAAGCTTGTGGGAGCATGGGGCAACTGTCTCATGTCTTTGTGGATCAGGAAGCAGAAAACTCTGGCTAGAATTGGAGTTGGTATTTTACTCATAAGGCCTGTTCTCCACTGGCCTACTTCCTTCAATTAGGTCCCATCACCAAAATTTCACAACCTCCCCAAACATCACCACAAGCTGAGGACTAAATTTTCAGACACAAGAGTCTGTAAGGAATAATTTCTATTCTAACCATATTGATGACAAACTTTCTGTGTACACAGCATTGGAAAGGAGGATTGTTTCAGTTAACTCAATAAGCAAGTGATGGTGCTATAGGGCTGCTGGCTTTCTACTGTGAAAAATGTGCACAAAACATATGTACTACATGCTTAGGGAATATCATGGAAGAGAGAATGCAAAGAATTAAGAGCCAGGAGATAGAGAGAAGGCATGAAAAATGCAGTCTTCTGGCACAGCCATAGCAATTATGATCCTGTAATGGTTTTCTTTTACTTTTGGGGGGCCATCACCCAGCTCCCAAATAAATACACATAAACTTATTCTTACTTATGAAAGTCCCATCTTAGCCTGGCTTGTTTAACTTTTCTAACTTAAATTATCCTGTCTCTCTTAAACTACATTTTGCCTCTGGGCTTTTTAAACCTTTCTATATTCTATATATCTTTCTTTCCTTCTTACTCCATGTCTGGCTGTGTGGCTAGGTGGCTGGCCCCTGGTGTCCTCCTCTCCTACTTTTCTTGATCCTCCTCTAATCTTTTCTCTCAAGCCTAGATTTCTCCTCCCATTTATTCTGTCTGCCTGACAGCCCCTTCCTATCCTTTCTCCTGCTTTGCTATTGGCAGCTCAGCTCTTTATTAGACCCATCAAGTGTTTTAGGCAGGCAAAGTAACACAGCTTCACAGAGTTAAACGAATACAACACAAAAGAATGCATCACATCTTTGCATCATTAAACAAGTATTTCACAGCATAAACATTTGAAACACTTCTTAAACTAACATCCTACAACATGATCTTACATCAGAGATTTTCTCCACTGAGCCTGCACAAAACTGGGTCTGCCACTAGTCAATTATGGATTATGAAAGAGCTCAGAAGTCCCTAACCCTCCTTGCTAAACTATTGGCTACTGGTGGATTTTGGTGGCAGGGCAGACATTGTTTTAGTATAACCATAATTGAATCTCCCATGGACAATTCCAAACCTATGAGCTTAGTTAAATTCAGTTGGTTACAAAACAAAATAAAAGACATAAATGTGAGAAAAGGACTGTAGGGAGGAGGTGGAAAGAAAGCAGGAAAGTGTAGGAGCATCATAGTAATTATAATACATTGCATATATGTATGAAATTATTAAAGAACAGATTTATTAAAGATACAAGTTAGACAATAATAGTGGCCAAACTTTTCCACTTCCTCCAATGCTCCAAACCCAAACAAAATTCAATTTTAATTTTTAAAGATATATGCTATATATTTCACTTGCTTTATTCTAAAATCCTGTATCTGGCCCCTGACTTATAGAAAGATCAGTTACTAACACTGAGTCCCTAATCCATGTTGATGAATCCAACAAGGAATTAAGAATATGGAAACCAATAAAATCCTATTTATGTTTATCATTTTCTTTGGAGAATATCCATGATCTTTCCATAAATTTTATCCAAGCAAATGTTCCTAACACATAGGTTAAGATGTCTTGATTTTCTAAGGTTCCCAAGGCTTCCTAATCCATAACACTACAGGGGAAATGTATCAATGTATTAAATTATTATATTTTTTACCTCAAGAGATTGCCACCCAAAAATTATTTGTGTCTCAACTATCTCATTATCACTTAATTCCTAGCAAGAAAAAATTATGCAAAGTCGAAGCTAAAAGCAAAGCAGACCTATTAAAAGGCTTAGTTTCCACAAATTGCATTACATCCTCTCATTCAGGGTTCTTCTGCTACATGAGGGCCACCCAAGGCAGTTCCCTAAAGCTAGATTCTCACCTTCAGGTATTCGGGTCCTATTTATCCTAAGAATTGTATTTTTTATTTGTTGTCGGGGCCCATTGTTATTGACTCCATTCCATCTTGACTTAAGGTCAGAGAGTTCAAACCTATTCTTGCTCCTCAAGGTTAAATAACAGGATGTTTGACCTAAGGTGTAGCTACTGAATGTGTTGACCATCAAGACCTAATAACAGGATGTTTGACTTAGGGTGTGGTTACCAGATGTTTTGGATATTGGGGAGGTAATTACGTTTGTCTGCTCCAAGTATCATGGTAAAGAAGTATTTTGCCCTCCCCTTTTGCTTGGGGTATATAAGGACTATGAGTAATGAACGTAGGGTGTCTTCAGTATTCAGTGAGTACCCTCCTTACTCTATATTCTGTCTTTTGCCTCTTTTCTTTTCTCAGTCCTCACTCCCCCTTTCAGGCACATTTGAACTCGTCAGCTGGACCTGACTATTTGTGTTCCAAGTTGGCCTTTCACCATTAATCACTCCCAGTTTGATGCCATGCTAGGAGATGAAACCCAGAGCTTTCTCTATGCTAAGCAAGTACTCTAACAACTTAGCTACATCCTGGTTCCAAAGGGTACATAGCTTTAGTTGGGAAAAATATCATCTACTTCCTTTGGAAGTCTTTTCATTGTGTCTCCTCTCAGGACTCAAGACATGTGACCAGTAGTCAAAGCAGAGACTGGTCAAAGTGCTGAAAATAAGTGACTGATGAGTGCTCAGCCCTAAATAGAACATCTGCATCAATCACCACCCCAGGGTCCAGGGAACATCACAGAATATGGGGAAAAAAGAAGATAAGAGCCAGAAGATGGGGAGGAGTGCTGTAAAATGCTGTTTTCTGGCCATGACATGCCCTTGCACTCATGAACTAACTGCATCTATGACTACCTTCACATAACAAAGCCAGCAAGATCAGACAACATTCTGATAAGCAACACTAATTGGATTCAGTGGGCTATAAGAAAAAATAAACAAAAGAGAGAACAAGAAGTGGAAGGGAAATTATGTTGGGGATGCTTAGGGGTAGTGGGAGGAGATAGGTAGGGATGACCAAGATTCATTGTTTCCTTGTACAATATTTTCAAAGAATAAATAAAAGATAAAAACAAATAAAAGACTAGAAATAAAACAAAGATAGTCTCCAAAGATTCAAAAATTAGTATTCAAGCTCTTTGCATTGACTTTGGCATAGAGACTCTATTTTTCTCTCCTAATGTAACAAATAGCTACTCATTAGGTTTCATAGCTGTCATTTGTCATCTTATAGTTCTGAAGGCCCAAACAGCCTGGGGATGTATATCAGTGGCATAGCACTTGCCTGGCATGCATGAGAATCTGGCTTCTATCCTTCAAACTACCAAATATTGGAGTTGGATTCAACTGGGCTAAAATCCAGCATCTTCAGGGCTGTTTCCCTTTGGAGGCTCTAGGGAAGAATACATCCTCTTGGTTTAGGGTGCTTGCTTCTCTTTTCAAAGCAAAACACTTTTCAACTTCTAGTTCCTTTTATAAAGAGTTATATTGGTCCCAGAAAAGAATTGCAAGGTAGTGTCCCTGTTTTAATCTCTTTAATTTTCTGCAAAGATTTTCTTCCAAAAAGTAATATATTTGTGGATATGTTAGGAGACCATTATTCTGCCACACATATGTGACAAGGAGAAATTTTGATTTGTGAGCATGGTCATCATGGTTTCCTTTAAGCACCTCCAGTAGTCTGAACATGGTTAGAAAAACCATCCACTTTCTTCCAGCCCTTAACAGCCTGAACTTAAGTATGGTTGTCCCCGTTGTGCAGACAATAACACCGAAGTTTTGGAAGGCATTATGACTTGCCAAGAATCCATAGCTGTTAGTCCATCCCTCTCTTTTTGCAAAGTACATAGTTTTATTTTTTGTTTGGAGCTTGATTCTTGCTGTTGTTGTGTTGAAGCAGAGTCTCAGGTTACTCAATCTGGCTTCAATCTTGCTATGTGGTTAGGATGACTTCAACTACTGATTCCTTTGTCTCCATCTCCTAACTGCTGGAATTGCATGTGTGTATCATCACACCTGGCAAATTTTGTGCTTTTAAACACTACCAGGAAATTCTACTTGTCCTTCCATGATCACTATACCAAGTCCTGTCTGGAGACTGTTACCCTTAACCTCCCCTTTGTACCTTTCCCTGTGCAACCTTATGATGAAGTTCTGTGACAGCCTGTGAGACCTGTTACTCACATAATGTCCAACAAGTACTCAGCTGGACAAGATATGGCATCTTGCCCATCTGTCTACCTTAGTAGGGAGTGGAGACAGTCATTTGACATTTGTGCTGTGCTCACTATGTATTAGGTATGGTACCAGACTGAAGTAGTTTGCCAGTTTCATTTCATTTTTATAAGTGTGTGTGTGTGTGTGTGTGTGTGTGTGTGTGTGTGTGTGTTGGGGTGGTGCTTGTGTCATAGCATGTGTATAGAGGTCAGAAGACAACTTTAGGGAGTTGGTTCTCTCCTCTAACAATATGGGTTCTAGAAATTGAGCTCAGGCCATCAGGCTTGGTGGCAGGAAACTTTACCCATCTTACTGACGCTCACCATCTTATTTTTTTGAGATAGGGTCTCTCACTGAACCTGTAGTTCTGATTGGCTTGTAAGTTAACCTCTGGGATCCACCTATCTTTGCCCCCTACAGCCATGTGGTTATAGTTATGTGTCGCCACATTTTGCCTTTTTTTATCCAAGGTGCTGAGTAGCTGTGAATTCAAGTCCTCATGTTTGCACTTTCCTCATGGATCCACCTCCCCAGACCTTTATTTTATTTTTGAGAAAGGGTCTCATGTAACCCAGACTGTTCTAGATCTCACTATGTAGTTAAGGCTGGCATTGAGTTCCTGATCCTCCTGCCTTCATCACTAAAGGACTGAGATGACAAGTGTATATCACACACCTTGCTCAGCTTGTTTTTGTTTGTTTGTTTGTTTGTATTTGTTAGTTGAGGCAGGGTTTCTTGGTGTAGTTTTGGAGCCTATCCTAAAACTTGTTCTGTAGACCAGGCTGGTCTCAAACTCAGAGAGATCTGATGGGGAATGTTCTTCTGTGGATATGTTTGTCTTATTGGTTGATGAATAAAACACTGATTGGTCAGGCAGAATGATAGGTAGGAATAGGATTCAAGGAGGATTCTGGGAAGTAGAGGCAGAGAGGAGTTGTCATGTGATCCCAGGAAGTGACTTAGCTGGGCAGAAACTGCCACTAGCTAACCGTAGAGGTCTGGAGATCTGTACAGACAGGCAGACAATGATGTAGCAGGGCAGTATATAAACAGGGACAAACAGGAAATCTCTCTCTTCTCTGTGGATATGTAGCAGGCAAAGAAATTGCAGGTCCGGTAAGCCAAGACCAGGTGGAAATACTTAAATTAGTAGTTATGGGTTAAGAATAAGAAGCCCAAGCTCATAGCTTTATATTAATATAGTGTCTGTGTGTTTCTTTGGGGCAGAGAATGGCGGCAGGACCAGCCATGCCAGAAAGCTCACGTTACAGAGATCCACCTTTCTCTGCCTCCTGAGTGCTGGAATTAAAGGTGTGCACCTCCACTGCCCAGATCACTGCTTTTATCTTAAACAATTCTGTATATAACTGATGTCACAACCACAACAGATTTTCAATTTTACTACCACAGCTTGTACTGTACTTTGTCCCTTAAAAAGTTCCTCACGACCCTAATTTCAAGTGTGTTTAGAATGTATAAAAATGTAAAGTATAGATATTAAAGATTTAGCATGTGTTCTTTCCCAATCCAAGAATCTTTTATTCTGTTTAAAATCTGGTTCATTCCTAAATCACCAATCTGTCTGACCTTGACATTGAACTTCCCAGCCTCCACCAATATGGGGCAATAAATTTCTGTTCATTATAAATTACACAAAAAATAAAATAAAATCTGGTTCATTAATTTTATGTAGATGTAAACAAAAGTATTGCCTGGCTTTCATGTGATAAATTGAGCCATACAATGGTTATTTGATTTCAAAAGAGAAGAAAAAAAAAGATTATCTAAGCAATTTGAGTCTAAGGCACCCACTACTAGAATCTGGAAGCCAGACCCACATTAGCTAAAACACAAAAGAGTCACTTACTCCATGACTAAGAAAGGCCACTTAAATTTGTCTGCCTGGTTTATTTGGATTAGGCCTAGAAATCTTCATGTTTATGTCAGAAAAAAAACCCTCAAATCATTATTATCCTGAAAATGGCCACATAAGGTTGTTGGGTCAAGAGACTATTGTCTTGAAAGAAAAAGAAGATACTTGAATATATGTCTATGTTAATCAGACAAAAAGCAGAGATAATTAAAAATAGGAGAGCGCTGGGAGTGTGGCTCAGTTGGTAGACCATTAAGCCTGAGCATGCAAGGAACCCAGTAATCAGTGATACTCTGATTCAAGTTCCTGCTTACATTCATGCCCTAGCTTCCCTCAATGATGAACTGTGACCTGGAAGTGTAAGTAAAATAAACCCTTTCATCCCCCAAGTTGCTTTTGGTCAAGATATTTGTCACAGTGGAAGACTGACACTAGAACAGTGTTTATGTTTCTGCCATAGGGTCTTCACAAAACAAAACAAAAAAACCATAGTTACAATGGAGAAAGACGTCAACTAACAGGAAAGTAATTCCAGCACTCAGAAGGCAGAAGGAAGAGGATCTCTCCAGGAATTCCAGGCCAGCCTGGTTACATAGTGAGTCCAAGGCTAGCCAGAGCTGCATAGTGAATCCTTGTCTTTGGGAACCATTAAAAGGAAAACTGGTCATGTTAGTTAGTACATGCCAGTAATTACAACACTCAAAAGGTGGAGGCAGGAAGATCAGGAGTTCTAGGTCATCCTTGGTTGCACAGCAAGTTTGAAGCCAGCTTCAGATACATGAGACCTTGTCTCAATAAACCAGATAACACACACACACACACACACACACACACACACACACACACACACACTATAGACAGAAGTCAAAATTATGAATTCTGATATTTACCTATAGCGAGGGGTGGCAAAGAGAGAGGAAAATAAGGGTGTGGAGTTATATACTCAATGTATAATATGTATCTGTGTAAAAATGGCTGAAATGGCTATGATAGAAATACATGGCAAACTAATTTCATGTGCAAGAATATCACTTAACTAACTATATGCTTGAAAGAATGAATTTCATAGTATGTGAATAACATCTCAATAAGTCTATTTTTTTTCTAACCATGACTTGTAATTAAGCTTCAATAAAGCCAATTTACAAAAAGATGTGTGATTCCTGTGCTCCAGTGGCTCTAAGGAGGAACTCTTCTTGCACCAAGAAGGAAGGAAGAGTGCAGGCCAAGATGGTCACTGTCTTAACAGCTAACGAGGAACTGTGCAGGGAGAAGAGAGTGGTGAACCACCCTTGATCCCCATGCTTTCTCCCTCCCTCCCATCATCAACATCACAGCCAGGCATACATTCACCCACATACCCATGAGCTCAGCTCAAGGGTAAATATTGGAGACTCCTTCTGCCACATCTTGATGCAGCATGCGTGCTCACTGGACAGAATATTTACCAAGACCAACTTTCCCTTTCTGCAGCTAAACTCAGCCAGCCTTTAGCCTATTGGTATTCCTGTCACACAGAAGCCTGATTGCCTTGGCAGACAACTGGCTGAATGTGTTTTCTTTGATTTCTCCCTGAGTCCCTTTAATCATGTGTTGCTGCAGAAACAATGGGAAGGTAGGAATAAAGGTTGAGTCAGAAGGCGGGGGCTGGGAGGCTGATTTGAAAGATAGAGATCTGTAAGTACCTCCATGATTATCAGCTCATTATTTAACAATTTACCAGAGGCTATCAGACAGTATTTTGCAACAACAATACAGAACCATAGCAACCAGACTACAAAGAGAAGCCCAGGCTTCTGGAAAGGGTTTGGAGTCTCTGAAGAGATGTTAACATTTTCAGCTTCTAATTCTTTGTGTTTTTCTTTCCTTTCAGTAGCCACTGGAGATGCACCGTGCAAAATGATGATCTGCTGCAGAAAAAAACCAAACCAACAAACAAAAAGCAAAAAACAAAACAGAAACCAATGGGCTCAGATTGGAATCCTCTAGTTGATAGAAAATTTAAATAGAAATCTTTTGATTTTTTTTTCCACTCACATTTTCTTGGGCTGGGGATATAGCTCAATGTGTATGGACCCACCATGAAGAGGCATTGGGTTCTAGTCCAAGCACTGCATAAACAGGGTGTAGCATTACTTGCCAGTAATCCCAGAACTCAGGAGACAGAGGCAGGAAGATCAGAATTTAAGGTCAGCTTCCACTACAGGCAAGTTCGAGTCCAGCTTGTGCTACAAGAGACCCTGTCTTAAAACAAACAAAAACCAAAACAAAGCACAAAACAAAACAAAATCTTACTTAAGAATATATTTACATGGTTATTTTGTGAGAGATGATTTTTTTATATTAACAATGATCTTTTCATCCTTCTGAGAAAAATGCTTAGCTGTCCCCACAGCTTCAGCTCAGCCTGGTCCCCTCCTGTCAACAAGGTCTCCTCCACTACCTGCCTACTCACCTGTTTGCCTGGGCCTGGACCCAGACCTACCATCTCCTGATCTTAGACCCTAGTGCAGCCTTTGAAAAAAGGAAGTGGTTATTAACTAGAGGAGCCAAAACCCTTTCCCTGACTATTTAAAGGGAAGTCCTTTATTCAAGCTCAGGTGTGGTTACATGGTGTGTTTCAGACTAGCCTGAACTATAGCGTGAGACCCTGCCTCGAACAACAACACTAAGAACAAAGTGAATGGCCCTGCAGAAGAATTGAAAGCAGTACCCGTTCATGAATGCTCACAGTAGCAGTGTACAGAATAGCCAAATGAAGGAAACCTAGATGTCCATCAGTGCATGAGTGCATAAAAAAGAATGGCCCTTTGTTTGGTCATAAAAAGCAACGCAACACCAATAAATATTTGAGGTGATGCTCTTATTTGATCATTACATAGCATACATGTGTACCAGGATATCACACTGTATCCCAAACATATATACAATTATCACGTGTCAAATTAAAAAAAAAAAACAAATTAAAGTGCCTTGGGGAGAGATAATTCTGTTGGAAAGTGCTTGCCTTGCTAACATGATGACCTGAGTCAATCTCCAGAATCTACATTAAATAATAATAATATAATAATAATAATAATAATAATAATAATAATAATAATAATGCCAAGTACAGTAGCACACACTTGGCCAGTGCTGGGGAAGTAGAGAAAGATGGCTCCCTGGGGCTCACTGGTCAGCCAACCTAGTCTACTTGGCAAGTTCTAGGTCAGTGAGACACTGTCTCATTTTACAAAAAGGTGTGTGACACCTAAGGAACTATGCTTGGGGTTGCCCGCTGCCTTCCACATACGTGGTGACACACACCTGTAACCCCAGCATTTGGGAGGTAGAGGCAGAAAGATAAAAATGTAAGGTCATCCATGGTTTTACAGCAAGAGAGAAAGGTAGGGGCAAGGAGAAGGAAAAAAAAGAAAAGAGTAATGTGAACAAAGCTGCTGTACTAAGGACAGGGCAAGGTAAGGACAGGATTAGGAGTGGTAAGTAGAGGCAGTTGGAAAGTTATTTTCCCCTAAACCTCCAGCCTGATAGAGGACAAATATTGACAGCATGACTTGTTGTAGAAGTCACCCCTTGATCCACTCTGAATCTCAACGAAAAGACAACATGGAAGGTAAGGTGGAATTTATTTCGGAACTTAAAGGCACATGATAAAGAACACCGTAAATATTTACAGGCCTTTAGAATTAGCTTAGGTGTGGAGGCTTCCCATAAGGCAAGATGAAATACACTATCAGGAGTCAGGAGTTTTGGCCCCTGGTTGAGTGAGTGCATGGCTGTAAACTTGGTCATGCCATGTAACTTTCTGGGTCTTGATATTCTCATCTCAGTACATCCCAGAGGAATACGGCATCCCAAATGTTTGTGGAACATTTAAAAGGTAACGATTGAGTCCCTTGGGGTAAAAAGAAGGTAATTTCGAGATGAGCCCTGTGTTTCTCCGACTGCCATCCCTTGAGATTTGTTACTACTCCAATGGCTGGTTCCCAGTCCTAGAGTTTCTGATCCAGGCTCTTCTTGATTCTCAACTTGACTTCATCGGGAATTCACTAAGATCCAAGCAGGTGAGCATACCTGTGAAGCTTTTTTTTCTGAATTAAAATAATTAGAAATGGGATGACTCACTTCTAATCTGGATCTTTGAGATGGGATGATAAACCTTTAATCCAGATATTTTAAATTTTCATTTGTTCTTTTTTATTTTTATCTGAGGGGTTAAAATCCACCTTTAATCTGTACCATGCCTTCTGCTGGCAGCCTATGTAAAGATATGGATAAAGGAAGCTCACTCTCTTTGCCAGCTTGTTCTCATTCTCACTGGCAAGTCCATTCCTCCACTGGCATTAACACCTATTTCTTCAGGTTCCAGCATATACTGAAGATCAGCTGAGACATCCAGCCTCGTGGACTGAACAACTACTGGATTTTTGGACTTTCCATTAGTAGACACTGTTACTCTTTTGTTTAAGCTGCAGCTGCCGATATAAAGAAAGGAACAACGGATGAACAACCCACGTGGAGTTTATTTACCAGAAAGGGGGGGAGAAGGGGGATGGGTAGTCAGCCAACCCGAGAGGAGCCAAAAAGAAGGGAGGAGAGATGGGCAGCAGGACCTTTTAAAGGGGAGGTTGCGTATGAGCACTGGGGTTTTGCACCTGCGCAAGAGTCCTCACAGGTCGCAATGCATGGCGGGTGCATGCCCCGTCGTTACAGGGCGGGGTCATCCAGGTGTATTGTTCTTACAGACACCACTTTGTTCCACTAGCTGGACGACAGTCTATAAGCCATTCAAATAACCCTCCCCATGCATGTGTGTGTGTGTGTGTGTGTGTGTGTGTGTGTGTGTGTGTGTGTGTTCATATTCATTCTACCAGTTCTGTTCCTCTAGAGAACTCAACTAATACATAAAAGGCAAGATACAAGAATGAAATACAGTTTACAGAAGGTGTGAGTTGCAAAAGTCAGGGTTTCTGGCCCCTAGTTTAATTTCTATATGACTATGAACTTGGTCATGTCTTGTAACTGTCTGGATCTTGGTTATCTTGTCTAAGTACATCCCAGAAGAATACAGCATCCCAAATGTCTGTGAACATTTAAAGCCTGGCAATTGATTCCCTTAGGGCAAGAAGAAGGAAAATTCAAAAGGAGCCTAGACTGCCTCAGACTGCCATCTCTTGAGACTTGTTACCAAACCCTTCTGTTTAACTATAGCTCCTCTGACACTTCTGGACCAGGGACTATCCTTTCAAATATCTGTGATAAAGATCACAACCAAAAGCAAGTCAGGGAGGAAAGGGTTCATTTGGCTTATATTTTTACATCACAGTACATCATCAAGGTTAAATCAGGGCAGAAGGTCAAAGCAGGAATCTGGAGATAGGAATGTAAGCAGAGGCCTCGGAGGAGTGCTGCTCACTGGCCTGCTCCCCATGATTTTTTCAGCCTGCTTGCTTTCTCATAGTACCCAGAACCACCTGCTTCAGAGTGGCACCTCCGACAGTGGGCTGAGGGTTGGGCCCTCCTACATCAACTATTACTCAAAAAAAAAAAAAAATACCCCACAGTCTTCTCTACCTACAGACAAATATGATGGAGGCATTTTCTCAAATTACTCTAGGTTGTATAATGTTGACCAAAAGCTAACCAATGCAGGGAAGAGGCTGTGTCCTCAAGGTGAATGAGATTTGGAAGTGAGGAGAGGAGGACAGTAGAATAAGCAAGCAGGAAGCAGTTGGGACATAAATCAACAGGTCATGATGACCATTGTGGGAACAATAATGCAGCTTGTTTGGGACAATGTCTGTTACCCACAGCACTGATTTAGTACTAATGGAGGAAAGGGGGAAGATACAAGAGAAATGGAAAAGCAATTTCTGCACAGGCATGCTTTTGAAAGGCCTGAGCCTCTCTAGGAACTTCATAGAGAATTCCAGATAGTGTCACTGCTCATCTGCCAAAACATATTCCCGCTATTCTTTCCTTTTTCTCCAGAATTAAGTCTAACTAATAAGAACATTTCAAATTAAAATATCATGGCATATATTCTTAAGGACAGTAATTCACTCATGTAATCTGTCCCTAGATGCTGTATCATGGAATACCTGGTTACTTGGTAGAACAGAGAGTGGGAACTCTTTCTGTTCCCTCTGGTTCTAATTTCTTGGTGCTGTAAGCACAAGGGCAGGGCTCTACAGATGATCTCAGTTAGAGCAATTCCTGACAATTATTCTGATTATTTGGCTGACTTTAGATTATTTGCTCAAACAAATATCAAGCTCTCATTTGTGTTTTTGAGACAAGCTCTCATCACATAGTCCCAAATGGTCAGTTATGCATTGTTTTCCCAGCCTGTCAGCTTGTGGAGATCCTCCTGCCTCAGCCTCCTTAGTGCTAGAATTATATATGTGCATTCCATGCCTGGCTGTAATGTACACTTTTGGTATTTTCCCAAGGGTTTTACTTACTTTGGGGTAGCCTCCTTACCTCTAACCTTGAAAAGAACTGAATCTCCTCTGATGTTTTCTACACTACTGCACTTGGCGGGATTCTCCCCAGCAGCTAACATTGGTTTGCAAAACTTTGATCAAGAATAATGTAAATCTGTTGAGGTCTAACTCTTATATACTTTATCTCCACCTAGAAGTATTTAACATGGTGTTGAACACCGAATGCATTCATAATAGCTTTGTTCTTATTGTACATATATCTGAGATTTACGTTATATTATGGAAGACATTGTATATATTATACAATAAGCATGTTTTAGAAGGAAGATCTAGGTTTGTATCTTAGCTCTCACTTGGGGATCTGGGTGACCCCAGGCTAATAAGTCAAACTCTTTCATTCCGAATTTTTTATTTTACTTTTTCTTGTTGTTTGAGTATCACAGATTGGCCACAAACTTGATAGATAACCAAGGATGAACTCCAACTCTTGATTTTCCTGCCTCTACTTCATGAGTACTGGGATTGCAGGCTTGCACCACCATGCATGGTTTATGTAGTGCCGGGGATTGATCCCAGGGCTTTGAACAAGCAAGACAAACATTCTACCAGCTGAGCTACACCCCTAACCTACCCACCCTCTGTTGTTTGTTCTGCTGTCCTATTCCATGTATTCTATCACACCATTTCCAATTTTCCTTAAGCTCTCTTCCTCTCCTCTTAAGATCTCCTTTCTAGTTTTGTGAAGCACACACACAGATACACACAGATACACACACACACACACACACACACACACACACACACACACACACACACACGTATTTCTACATTTTAGTTGTGCATATAAAAGAAAGCATGAAGTAGTTCTCTTTCCAAATCTGGCTCATTTTGCTTGGTGTAATGATTTCTAGTTTCACCCCATTTTCCTGTAACTGTCATGATTTCATTTTCCTATATGGATAGATATAATTCCATTATGTCTATGTATACCAAACTTCCTTTATCCATTTATCAGACAGGATTCTTCAACTTAGAAATGTATACAACTTAGATTGCTGTCTTATTGCTACAATTTGAGTAATGCCAACTCATACGCAAAAGCCAGATTTCCTAAACATTTTGTTTACTCCCAGTTACCTACTAAGCACCCCACTGACCCAATGAGATACATTAATAACTAGAAAAGATAAAGAAGTGATCATCAAGTTTAAAGACGATACAAATTTCAACCACTTGCTTTTCATCAGTTTTGTACTTTCTTAGCTCAATGCAAAAGGATACACTTAATGAGAGGATCACAACACCATGAAAGGTATCAGGCAGGTTGGTTAAAGTCATGAAAGCTGAAGCAAGCTCTGAGGCACTGGAAATTTGTGTGCCTAAGAGTCAACCAGGAAGGTAGGCTCACAGTCTGACTGCCCATCTCCAAATGCACAAAGGCATTCTTGGAGGTAACTTGATCACTAACAGGCCTTCACAGCAATGAGATGATATATGAACAAGTCAGAAATGATCCTTGTGTTTTCCATAGGCCTCTGCAAGGTCATTACAGGGCGACTTCTGTTAAATGCCACAGAGGAGGCCACTTCCCTGCCTTCTCCTGCCAGCATGTCCCATGTGAAGGTTACCAAGGAAACGCTCCCTGGTGAAATAGTAGTCATGTCTGTAACCAGGGAGATTTCAATGGCGACACTATTGTGTTCAGGGACACATCGGCCAGGATTTCATCCACACTGTAGAAAGACATCCTGGGAAGAGGGGGGAAGCATTTTTATAAACAAAACTGAGTGTTCAGGGTGTTCCCTTACAGTGCTGGGCAAAGAGCTGGCAAAGGGCTATGACTTGGATGGATGGGTACAAATGACAAATTTTAAAGTTCCAATCGAATGAAAAATAATTAGGTTTTATTTATACTTAGTCATTTTCAAGTCATTCTTCAAGGTCATTGGGTCAAAAATATAATATAAACAGCCAAGATCATTTTCAAGAACATTATTTTAGTGTGTGTGTGTGTGTGTGTGTGTGTGTGTGTGTGTGTGTGTGTGTGTGTGTGTGCGCACGCACACACTTAAGCTGGAATGCACATAGGGACACATACCAAATGTGTGGAGGTCAGAGGATGATTTTTCTCCTGCTATATAGGTTCTGGGGATAAAACTCAGGGTTGCCAGGGTTGGAGGCAAGCACACCAGCCAAGCCACCTTGCCAGCCCAAGGACAATGAATGTTTTCCAGGAGGCTAGTAGTTCTTGTCTTGGTGTAGGACTCACAGCACACATTTGTCTGGAAGGTTCAAATACTTTGGGCTGAGAAATGACTCTGTCAGAAAGTACATATGTCAGTATTATGTGGGCAATGAGAAAATATGATGTGTTAAGTTGGATTTTCTAGAAGCAGACCTGGGACCAGGTGATATTTTAGGTAGGTCTCTCCATAGTTTCAGTGAAGCATTTTCTGGGCTCCTTTCATACCCAAACAAACAACAAGAGCTACTTTTGTGTGCATTTTCTGAATAAGGACATGGAGGCTGAGTGATTTGACCCAAGGCTATATACCTGGAAGTACCATAGCTGTGTCTAGAGCATCATTCCATGGACATTCATCCCTTAGTGCTACAAGACTGCCGAGCAAACATTTGCTGTCCATTTGGTTTTGTCATTTGTCCCTCAAATGTTCTGCCAGCTTTGAGCCTCTGTCAAACAAGGACCACACATCCAAGCAGGGCCCCCCCCTCACTCAAGGAATGGGTAGGTTTCTTGTCCTGTATGCCAGCCCTGGTGTGGGGTTTCTGGCTTGTATTTATTCCTTGCAATACCCAATCTTATCCATAAGAGCAAACTAATCTATTTTTCCAAAATGACTCAGCTATCTCTGGAAACACTTACAATGCTTGGAATGTTTGGTTTTAATAATTTCCTGATCTGTGTGCAGTGAGGCATTTGAATGCAAGACCTAACATGAAATCCCTTGCTGTGATGGAGTTGGATTTTGCTGTACACTCCCCTTTCATTTAAATTTAATCACAGGCAATCCTCAAGAGAGAGGTGAATCTGCTGCAGCTTCCTCAGCAGTTAGTGCATTTATCAGAAGTGCTCTGTGCCTTTCATCTTATCTCCTTCATCCATTTCCTTAAGCTGAAAAACCTTTGATAATCTACTGTTTTCCTACACTGGCGTCTGGATATCCAGAGCCTGCTCCAAATTCTGCCATGGAGTGTTCATGTATCTAAGGAAGTCTCCTGCACAAGAGCATAAAGGAGGCAGAAGGCCATGCACTGACCTTGGGATCTTGTAGCAAAAAAGGAGGTAATGAGTGCTTGCGATTATGTAGACCTTTCCACATAGCAATTATTCTTTCTATATGTAGTCTAATAAAATCATTCCAAGTATATTTAAAGGTTTGGCTACATGGATGTTTACTACTCCAAGTCTTGTAATAAAAAACATATGGAAGGATTCCTCAAGTGACTGAACATTTGATTGCCCCACTCCCCTCCCAAGCCTGAAAAATTCCATATTTAAGACCTATGTCACAGTGTGAGGATGTTAAGAGGTGAGTCCCAGGAAGGTAACTAGGTTTACATGAAGTCGGAAGAGCGGGATTCCACAATGGGGTAAGCATCCCTAGAAGTGGGAGGAACTAAAATGTTTTCTGTCTCTCATCTCTCTCGCTTTCCTTTTCCCTCTGATTCACAAGGAAAGATAACAAGAAAGCAGCCATCTATAAGCCCGGATAGTGTCCTCAGCAGCAATTTTTTTTTTTAGTTTTTTAAATTCATTTTTATTTAAATTAAAACAATCTTATTTTACATACCAATCTCAGTTCCCTCTCCCTCCCCTCCTCCCATTTTCCCCCATCCCCCCATCCCATTCCTTATCTACTCCACAGGGAGGGTGAGGCCTCCCATGGGGATCATCAAAATCTGTCACATCTTTTGGGGCAGGACCTAGGTCCTCCCCTGTGTATCTAGACTGAGAGAGTATCCCTCCATAGGGAATGGGCTCCCAAAGCCCATTCTTGCGCTAGGAATAATACTGGTTCCACTGCCAGAGGCCCCAGAGACTGCCTGGGCGCCAACTGACACCCACATTTAGGGGGGCTGGTTAGCCAGCCAAGTGGAATTTTTACCGAACTCTCAACAGCAATCTTGATCTTGTACTTCTCAGCTTCCAGAACTGAAGAAAAAATGCTTATGTATATACATGGCTCTCTCTGTGTATATGGAAGCCAAAAGTGAAGTATTATGTGCCTTCCTCAATTTCTTTCCACCTTTTTCTTTTTGAGGCAGCATTTTTCATTGACATCTAACTCCAGTTTAGCTAGACTAGCCGGCCAGACAGTCCCTTGTATCCTCCTGTCTCCACTCTGCCCCATCACACACACTGGGATTATAAACAGGTTACCACCACATCAAGCTTTTAAACATGGATGCTGGGGATCCAGCAAGCATTTTACCAACTAAGCCATGTCCTCAGCCCAGAGCAGGCAGTGTTTTACATTGGGTTAGCACTTATAGATTTGGGTTCCATCCCATGTCTAGTTGTCATCTTCTCTGTGATCTTGAGCAAATTAGCTAACTTACAGCAGCCACAAGGTCCTGGTGTACAAGCAGGCAATGATGCATCCTTCAGGGTGATTTCAGCTACTATGAGAAATAATGCACTATCCATGCACTCATTCCGTTAACACAGTGGTTCTTAACCTGTGGGTCGTGACCTCTTTTTGGGGGTGGCATATCAGATATCCTGCATTATTTACATTATGATTCATTAAGTCACAAAATTATAGTTATGGAGTAGCAATGAAAATAATTTTATGGTTGAGGGGTCACTACAACATGAGGAACTGTATTAAATGGTTTCAGCATTAGGAAGGCTGAGAACCACTGCTTTAACAAATATTTATGAAGTCCCTCCACCTGGATCACTTGGCTAAGCGGACCTCATTTAAAACTAAACCTCATGTGAAAATCTTTAATGTGGTCTTGTGGGGGGTCCCCTGGACCTCTGCTTCTCTTCCTAATATGCTCACATTTACTACCGCCCCCCCCCCCCGCTTTTCAACACTACTTGTTTCTCTAGTTGGTCTATTGAAGGCAGGTGGCCAAGCTTGCCTTGTTAGGACTGCCAAGATTTCACCATAATAACATGTAATCAAAGAAGAGACACACATGCCTTGTAACAGCTCAAGAACATGGAAAGAGCGCTGGACATTGTGGTGCAAACCTTTAATCCCAGCACTCAAGAGGTAGATCTCTGTGAGTTCGAGGCTAGCCTGGTCTACACAGTGAGTTTCAGGACATCCAGGGCTACATAGTGAGATTTGTTGTAGAATATTAGTTTAAGATGTGTTACATTTGTTTATGCTGTGAAATATTTTCTTAATGATGCAAAGTTGTTTCAAATGATTCTTTTATGTTGCATTTGTGTAACTCTGTGAAGCTGGGTTACTTTGCCTGTCTGAAACACCTGATTGGTCTAAGAAAGAACTCAATGGCCAATTTCAAGGTGGGAGAGGGATAGGCAGGGGCTGGCAGGCAAAGAGAATAAATAGGAGGAGAAATCTAAGCTTGGGGGAAGAACAAAAAGAGGGAGGAGTGAGAAAAGGAGAAGGAGAGGAGGACACCAGGGGCCAGTCTCACAGCCAGCCACAGAGTAAGAAGTAAAGAAAGATATATAGAAAAAAGAAAGGTAAAAAGCCCAGAAGCAAAATGTAGAAGAAGAAGAATATGGTAATTTAAGTTAGAAAAACTGACTAGAAACAAGCCAAGCTTAGGCAGGACATTCATAAATAAGAATAAGTCTCTATGTATTTATTTGGGAGCTAGGTCACAGGTCCCCAAAGAATAAAGTGTAAAAAGAAAAAACAACTACAGAATCCCTGTCTGAAAACATGGGGGAAAGAATATGGAAGAGGTATCCTCTTACCCAATCACCAAAGGGTCCTGGGATGGACTTCTTGTCATGACTTCATCTAAAGGAGAATTTGGGGGTTGGAAATGCTTGAGATACACTGTCTAAACATCACACACACACACACACACACACACACACACACACACACAGAGAAGCCCAAGGGCCCACTGTCAGCTTTTCCCCAGATAGGGAAAGGATGAAGCTCTTTCCTTGGGAATGAGGCAGGATACAGTCCACGGAAGGCAGAGCTTTAGCAGGCTTCCTGGGTACTGCACATCTCTCTTTCTCTTTGAGGCAAACCTCTGGCTTTATCTTTAGATAATGCAGGTGCTTGCCTCACCTATCTCTCCTTGGGAGATCCTGTAGGCCATGAGTGGGTCTGCCTGCCTGCCTCTGATCTCTAGCTATCCATGTATAACAATAAAGAAAGAAAAGATGGGTATGCGGTAGTTCATATCTGTAACTTCAGCATGTGGGAGGCTGAAATAGGAGAATTTCTGGGAGTTCAAAGACAAGCTGGACTACAATGTGAGACTGTCAAAAAGAAAGGGGTGGGGAGAGAAAGCAAAAAGAGTGGAGGAAATTAGCTACTTCAGCTTAGAACACCAACAATAAGAACAACAATGAGCCTATAAAACTGTAAGAGTAAACATTTTAAATAATTACTGTCTTGTAGAAGGGGGTCACTTTTCAGTAGGTATCTTAAATTTTATGTTTCCTGATGTCTTTGAGCCTCCAACAGAAGATTGTAAAAATGTTCACCAAATGTCTTTGTGGAAGGAAGGAAAAAAAACTATTCATGTGATAGGAGCCAATAAAACCAAGGTGGATAGAAATACTAAGCTGTTTCCACTTAAGGGAGAATTAATAACTCTGTGGGAAAGAACCCATGTGGTTTTATGAAGAGAAAATCATTTTTGCTATAGGGGTTTTTCAATAGCAAGTACTCAAAAAAATAACTAGTCAAAGAATTATTATTATTTAAATTTTTGCAATGTTTTATTGATGCAGGGTTCCATGTAACCTATGATGGTCTGGAACTAGGTGTGTGTGTGTGTGTGTGTGTGTGTGATGACCTTGAACTCAGGATTCTCTATCACTGCCTCTATCACTACACCTGCTCTTTATTGCAAGCTTTGGGAGCAATTCTGGCTATGTTGTCCAGGCCTCAAACTCACCAAAAATCTCCTATTTCAGCCTCTGAGTACTCGACATGAGCTACCACCACTCCTAGTTTGAAAACATCCGTTTTTTGACAGGGTCTCACTGTGTTTCGCTGGCTGTCCTGGAACTCACTTTATACACCCAGTTGTCCTGGAACTCACAGAAATCTGCCTGCCTCTGCCTCTTAGTGCTGGAATTAAAGGTGTGTGCCACTACAGCCAGCTGAAAGTATCCATTTTAAAGAGTGGGATATAGGATTCCTTATTGGGTCTCCTGAACTAGATAATCTTGCTTCAAGTCACCGGTTTCCAAAGGATATTTTACATAAAAAAGGAAGAATATAGTTCATTGCAAAAACTTAAATATAGACCACAAAAGTCATCCTTTTAAAGCAGTTATTATTACACTTATTTGTTTATTTTGTCTATATGTGTATAGGTGTACCTGTGTGGGTTCACTCTCCACAGCACACAGTGGTGGTTACTATGTGGGTTCTGGGGTTCAAACTCAGATCATCACACTTTGTGGCAAGCACCTTTACCACTTCTCAAAGTGGCCTCATACACATTAGTATTCTTGTCCCATTCTCTCCTCCCCAAACAGCAAAGTCTAACTTTAGGGCAGTGAAACTCGACTGTCTGATTCTGGAGTGGTAGATAACATACTATTATGCAGTTGTTCAAACCCACAGAATGCACAATAACAAACATGAGCTCTCAGGTAAACTCTGGATTTTGGTAATAATAGGTTGATAGGTTGTTAATAAACGTACCACTCTGACAGGAGGTGTCAACCATAAAAGAAGCAATGGGACCAGATGCATCCGAGAAATCTGCTCATTCAGCGCAATCTTCCTATTTTACTTCAGCTTTAAGTTGAAAACTGGAGGTCCAGGCAAGAGGATCAGAAGTTCAAATGCATCCTCAGCAATACATAGTGAGTTTGAAATTATCATAGGCCATATGAGGCCCTATATAGAAAAGGAAAGAAGGAAAGGAATGAAGGGAGGGGAGGGAGGGAGGAAAAAAGGGGGGAAGGAGGGAGGGACGGAGGGCTTTAAATTGCTTAGTATCTATTACTTTTCTCATTACTATGACAAAATACTTGAGGAAAACAACTTGAGGAAAGAAGGTATATTGGTTCACAGTTCCAGTTAGAACAGTTCACTGTGGTGGGTATGTCATAGTGTCCAGAGTGAGAGGCAGCTAATCATACTCTATCAACAGTCAGGAAGCAGAGATTTGATGTCTGCTCTCAACTCTCCTCCTTTTGATGCAGTTCATGTCTCCAACCCAAACAATGGTGCTGCCCACAGTTAGGATGTGTCTTTCAACCTCAGTTAACCCATTCTAGAAAATTCCTAACATACATGCCCACTTTTGTCTCCTAGATGCCTGTAGATGCAGTGAAGGGGACAGTCAATCAATAGTAAATGTGTGTGTGTGTGTGTGTGTGTGTGAGAGAGAGAGAGAGAGAGAGAGAGAGAGAGAGAGAGAGAGAGAGAGAGAGAGAGCATAATAGGGTGAAGAGATGGTACAGCATTATGAGCACACTGCTGTTTCAGAGGACCAGTTACATTCCCAGCACCCACATTGTGTGGCTCATGGCTGCCAGTAGTTCAGCTTCAGGAGATCTGCCTCAGTCTTCTCTGGATTCCTCTGGTATCTGTACTTCCCTTGGCTTTCCTTCTATTTCAGGGTGACAAGTATCTGTTTACATAGAAGGCAGGCACAATATGGAAACAGAAGGAGAGGGGCTGCAGATGTGGCTCAGTGGGTGAAATGTCTGTGGCATGAACTTGGGGACCTGAGTTTGTATCTCCAACACTTGCCCAAAGTGACTGAAATAAGCAGATCATCAGAGCTCACTGGCCAATCACTGAGATCCACATTCAGTAAGAGACCCTGTCTGAAAACACAAACACTCATTCACATGTACATACACACAAATACAAAAAAATGAAAAAGAGGAATATGTCACACTAGCTTTTATCAGGGAAGCAAAAATGTTTCTTTTCAGAAGAAGACTTCTGCTTTGGTCTCACTGCTCCAAATCAGGTTGCTCGTCCTGGATACAGGAGGGTTTGGGGCATAGAGCTAGTCATACTGCTACTACAAATAGAATGAACCTTTTCCTTTCTGCCTTCTCAGTCAGCATGGCACACTGACCCTCTACTAAGGTTAGAAGAATCAGAATACCAGTAAATGAACATAGTTAGCCAGAGCAGGGAGCCTTTGGTAAAAGGGCTGCCTCTACCTAAGATGTTTTTCTCTACTTGATAAGGACTGAGGAGGGTTATGGATTACTGCAAAATGCTGAAGAACTTTGAGACTACAAGCATAGGTTAGCAAAATGCAGACTGAGGAACCACGGCCAGCTGTGTGCAGCCACCTACCTCATGACTTCAGGTTATGATGGAATACTGATGACCATTCTACTGCAGATTCTGTGCACAGAGTATGCTGGGCAGAGAGAGGCCCAGCTCTGTCTTCTGTGTATATCAAAAGCTTGTTTCTAGAAGGAGAAATCCTTTAGGATCTATTTTGAACTGTCAGAGTTTTCCTCTCATTATTGAAGCTTTCCATGACATAGGAATTGTGGAAGCATTAAGTACATATCAATGACTGTAACTATAAAAACTTTAGATAGTCTCCCTTACATGGGACTCTGAAAAAGATCCATAGCATAGCTGGGCATGATAGCTCACACCTTTAATCCAAGCACTTGGGAGGCAGAGGCAGGTGTATCTCTGAGAGCTCGAGGCCAGCCTGATCTACAGAGTAAATTACAGGACTGGCTCCAAAGCTATAGAAAAACCCTGTCCCAAAAAACAAAAAATAAATAAAAAACAAATAAACAAAAGATTGATAGTGTGCATATTGGTTGATCTTGATTATAAACTTGACGGGAGGTAGAGTCACTATGGAAACACACCTCTGGTTATATCTATAAGGGTGTTTTCAGAAAAGTTCAACTAACAAGAGAAGTTCTACCTTGAATGTGAGCAACACCACTCTGTGGGGTGTGGTTATAGGATGAATAAAAAGGAGAAAGTGAACAACAGCATCCATCTCCCTCTGCTTCCTGACTGTAGATGCAATGTAACCAGCTGCCTCCTGGTCCTATTGCCATGTTTCCCCTGCTGTGATGGACTGTATCCTTCAAACTGCAAACACAAATAAACCCTTCCTCCATGAAGTAGTTTTTTTGTTTAGGATTTTGTCAGAACAATGAGAAAAGTAACCACTATAGCATGTCTTCTCAAAGTCACATTGTAGCACCATCTAAAAATTCCATCCAAGCCTGTTCCATTCCCCAGAGAAATGCATCTTTGTTTGACTTACTACTTACCATTAATTAGGACTGGGATTTAACAAAGTCAGTGCTGACTTGTAGTCTGAAAAGTAACAAATGGGTTTTGTGTGGTACAATTGCAAATTATCTCTATTTGCTTAAATAATCATCTCAAAGGTTGGGGATTTATTGCATGTAGGACATAAAAGCTTTTCGTATCTATCTTGGCAATCATATTTCAATATTTTCCCCACTATCTGTGCATCAGCCTCTCCTACATGCTGATTTCCTCATTACTGGATTAAATGTGACCTTTATGTATGCTCACCATATATTTGTATCAAGGTCACATTCTTAGCTTTTTGAAATTTTCCTTGTCAGTGTCTTAGCGGTTCTGGTGGAGCAAATCAACTGCAGTTTAAGGATCTTAGCAATGTGAAGATTATAAAAAACAAAGAGGAGAATCCCACTGGGATTACATGGGCTATTTAATTTGATCCTTGCCTTCACCTGTTCATAAACACTGCCTAGAAGCTATTCTGCATTATGTGTTGGTATTGGATGACAGAACAAAATAAAAATAAACAAAACAATGCAAAATGAAAAAACCCTATGCAAACAAATGAATGAACATAGAGGTGAAATGGCATGTGTTGGTGGTGGACACCCAGGGAGCATCCTTGTTGTTTCTAAATTCTGTATCTCTACAGGTACTTACTTTCTTTCCAAGCCCAGATGCTATTTTCAAGACTATGTCCATTGGATAGAATTTCTTCTGCAAAGGAAAACAAGCTTCATCAAGTATTTCTTATCCTAATCTCCAGAACAATAATTTCCCTTGCCAGGGCACAGCAGATTCATGGAGATGGTCCAGGAACCAGTGCGTGGCACATTAATGTCAACTTTAAATGCCCTTCCTGGGCCCACTAAAGGCTGTATGTAGTTCCAGGTTCTAGAAAGAGTCGGTGAACTGGTACTTACAATTTTGTTCATTTATTAATTTGGGGTGGCATGTTTGTTCGCTTATTGAGACAAGATCTCACTATGGGTGAGCTCCAGGTTCAGGGAAAGACCTATCTGAAAAAAGTAATAGGGAATTCAAGGAAGACCCTGACATCAATCTCTGCCTCCAACAGATACATGAATGCACACACAGGAGCATACATGCACTATACACCACACATGAACAAAATTAGATAAAATAAATTTTAAAGGGGGGAGATATACATTCATATAAAGCCTTAACAGTATACCCAGTAGTACAAAAAATTATGACTTATATGCCCAGAGAGGAAGTGGTAGCAAATCATGTATTGAAGGATCTTCAAATTGTATTTGTTGTAAAGCAATGAATTGACAGTTGGCTCCTTGATGTTCTTTTGTCACTAGCCCACTAATGTGGTGATCTTATTTCAAAAAAAACCAGACTGGCTGGCCTCACATTACTTCCTCCAGAGAACACTCAGTCAGTTGTGATGACAAGTAGTGTTTGTCTTAGGATCTCAGCAACAAAATCTTTGGCAATAGTAGACAGGTGTCCATTGGTCAACAGTATTCTGAAGCCCCTCCGACCCTCATCTGCTAGTGCTCATTTGACTCTTTCCTTGTCCTTAATAATGTGTTCAAGATCCCAGATTATGTTTCACCAGTGTCCTAGAATGTCTCTTGTCTGAACAATATAAAAATATTTAAAAAGAATCAAACTTGCAAATGATTCTCACCAAACTCTCACCTCTCTCTTAAGTTTTCATTTTTCTCTGATGAAACCTTCATTCCCTTGTCTAGAGACACAGATGTTTCTTAGACCTTTGAAATTGACATAACTCCTAGTTACTGGTTTAATATAATTTTCTTTGGGGGGTGGTGGTGGAGAGGCTCCAGGCAGAGTAGAACTCAGTATGCAGCTTAGGCCAGCCATGAAATCCTGATCTTTCTGCCTCCCTTCCCTACATACTGAGATCATAGGCAATATCATCACATCTCGCAAAATGAAAAACAAACACTCAGGTTATTCATTGGTGGTGGTGTTTGCTTTTGAGACAAAATCCTATTAATTAGCCCTAGCTGGCCTGACACTTGCTATGCAGACCAAGGTGGAATGGTGCTTGCAATAATTCTCCCACCTCTGCCTCTGCCTTTGACTACTGTGATTACATGCAAGTATGTGCCACTATGCCTGTCTCAAAAATTTAGTTTTGAAAATGGCTTTTGACCACATTTTTCTAAAAATGGGATACTCAGTTTCATATATATATATGAATATATATATATATATATATATATTTCTTCTTTACTATTTTCAATATTTTTTACAGGAGCCAATCAAGAACTCAATGGTCTATAAGGGGTGTTTTGTGTTGTTAGTTTGACTGCTTGGTTGGGCTTGTTTGTGTTTTGCTACAGGATCTCCTCATAGCAAAGGATCTTGCTCAAGCTGGCCACACACTCACTATGTAACCAAAGATGACCTTAAACTCCTGCTTAACTCTCCCCCACATATATGTGATACTTGGGGATGAAATCTAGGGCTTCATACTTTGCTAGATAAGCACTCTGCCAAATGAGCTCCATCCCTATGCCCATTTTTTTTTCTAGACAAGTATCTAGACATCTGTATCCCAAGATGTTCTGAAATTCATTATGTACCCCAGGCTGTTCTTGAATTTATGGCAATGCCTCCACCTCTGGGTTGCTGGGATTATAAATGTGTTTGGGCCCCCCACCACATACACTTACACAATTAAACTTTGGTAAGCCAGTATTTAGAGACATTGGCTCTAGACATTTTCTTTGTGTCTTAAGTCCCTCAGGATATAAACTGAAAGCTTTGGACACTCTGCATAGGGAGGTTTTAATGCCCATGTACAAATGTCATCCATTAATTTAGAGACTGACTATTTCTCTGCATCTCACTGGATGGTTCTTCCTTATGAGCCTCTTTCCACTGATATCTGTGAATTACTGTGTGTGAAGAAGAGACAATGCTTGTGCCTGAATATAATGGAGCTTTCTGGAAAAGTGAGAATATGGTGATTTATAACAAGAGGCTTAGAGGTTAGCCAGAGGATCACACATAGATGGTGCAGAGCTGGGTTCTGAGACAAAGAAACTCTATGGAGGGAGGAAAAAAGTGTAGGGACAAATTTACCCAGGACAAAGGGTCCTGTAAGTACCCACTGTATGCAAGAGTCTCAGATGCCCTTGAGATAAAAGTCTGGTGTTTAAGGAAAGGAAATTAAAACCTGACACTTAGCCAGGACTGGGGAGCCAAAGCTAAGCATCTTTCTCTGTCTTCCAGTTACCAAGAAAAGTGAGTCAATGGTCCTAGTCTGGAGTAGTGAGGAAAGAGAAACCACCGGGAAAATATAATTCAACTTATCATACTTTTATTGAGCACTTACTTCTTAATGACTAGGCTACTAGCTTACAAATGAGGGAGGGCCATGTTTTTTCACTCGTGTTCTGGCTCGTGTCACAGCTTGATCTGGGTCTCAGCTGTCTGGAAAGAGTGACTAGTGCTTCAATCTGGGTCAAGCTGAAAGGAGTAAGATTAGCTCTCTTTGTGCCCACTCCACTATCAGTTCTCACAAAAGAGTAGAAGCGCTGTATGAAGCAATTTTGCTCCCAGGAGGCATTGGGCTGTGAAAACTGGAAGAGAAGAATAGAGAAAGGCCCTGGATGCCTGCCACTAAACATCCTACCACACAGGACAAAGTCCCGAAAAGAATAATCTAGCCAGGGACTGGGGAGATGGCTCAGGGAGGAATATGATTGCTGTGCAAACATCAGGACCTTTGTTTGGATCCCCAGCACCCACACAAAAAGCTAATCAATGGCCTTGAACTTTGTACCTGGAGCATGGGGTGGGGGGGGGAATGCAGAGGAAAGCAGATCTGGAGCTCACTGACCAACCGGACTTTTGAGAAAGGACAACTCTAGGTACAGTAGAGATCCTATCTTTAAAGATAAGGTAGAGAACAACTGAGCAATCCATCTTAAGGTTGACCTCTGTCCTCCATTTGTGTACAAAATATAGCACTCGCACTCACATGAACAATCTGGCCCATGATGTGAAGAGTGCCAATGATACAGCACATGCCGTAAAGGGTTTTGCCTAAGTTCAAGAACTGACTAGGTTTGAACCCTTCTTCTTTTGTGGGTTGGCCCATGATGGAGATGAGGGTCACTGCTGTATATAAGAAAAGTAAATGTGGTGAATGCATGATCTCTGGGGTGTGGGGCATGGTCTATAAAGAGAAATTACTGGGCTGAAAAGAGGGCTTAAAGACCTAGAATGCTTCTTGTTCCTCAGAGGTAGTTCAGTTCTTAGTACCCATATCTCATGACTCACAACTACTTGTAAGTTCAGCTCCAGCTCTGGGGGCACCCCTCCTCTCTCTCTCTCCCTCTCTGTCTCCCCCCCTCTCTCTCTCTCACACACACACAAATGAATAGAAAAATAAAAATACAAGTGAATCTAGAAAATCCCACTGCCTCTCTGATGGTAGCAGTGGAAAATTACCCCAGCTAAGTATGCTGCAATAAAACAGCTCTGGGAGTGTCATGTTTGAGCAAATTTCATCAGAAGGTGTGCTCAGGGAATACCAGTGTCTCTAAAATTAGTCTAAGCCAAACATCACAGGATCAGAAGAATGAATCTAGTGCAATAAACACTAGAGAACAAACTTAGCCTGAGCTAAACAGAAAGCATGTTTGTAAGCCGGTGTCCCCTCCTCCCCCAAGAAATGCAACTGAGAGTGAGTGGAGTGTTTCTCCATATTCTCTGCCACAGGTATACATTTGAAAGGCTAAACCAAAGTACCTAGAGTTCTCAGCTACAATTGCTTATAACCAAGATCAAAATCAGCAACAACAAAGAAAAGTCTATAATTTAAGGGAGTTTCAATCAGTTTTCCTCAAAGCATTTATCATTGAAATAAGTAAAGATGGTGCCAATCATGATAGCCACTTGCCTCTTTTACACACCCAGATAGACTGAGCAGGGAGCAGACTGGATGGTTGGTTGTTGTTTTGAGATAGGATATCTAACATCCCAGGCTGGCCTTGAACTCTCTATTTAGCCTAGGATGATCAGAACTTCTGATATTCCTACCCTCACTGCCTGAGAGCCTGGGATTACAGAATCAATATTCCCTGGTTTATACATATATTTATAAAGTTAAATTTATAGAGGCTGGAGAGATGACCTAGCTGTTAAGAGGACATGCTGCTCTTTCAGAGGACCCAAGTTCAGTTCCCAGCACTCAAAGAGGGCAGCTGACAACTACCTGTAAGTCCTGTTCCAGGGAATCTGATGCCACTTTCTGGTCTCCAAGTGCACTGCACATATATGGGCATGCACTTAGACATAAATAAAATAAATAATTAAAATCAGCAAAATTAAATTTCTAGTTGGCTGTGCTTATACACTCCTATAACCCTAACACTTGAGGGCCAGCAAATTCAAGGCCAGACTAGTCAGTCCACGTAGTCAGTCCTGGACTGAATCAAAACCACCATTCCAAAAACAGGCCAGCAAGATGGCTCAGCAGATGAAGGTTCTTGCTGTAAAGCCCGACAATCTGAGTTTCATCCTACAGATCCACATGGTGCAATGAGACGACCCCTGTCCTCTGACTTACACACATACTCTCTCTCTCTCTCTCTCTCTCTCTCTCTCTCTCTCTCTCTCTCTCTCTCTCTCTCACACACACACACACACACACATATATACACACACACACTCGAACAAATAAATAATTAATGTAATTTGATATGTTTGAATAAATTTCTGACCAGATGTAGTGATGCATGCCATTAATCTCAGAACTCAGGAGGCAGAGACAGGTGGATCTCTGAAAGTCTAAGGCCAGGCCTGCTCTATCTATATTGTGAGTTCCAGAGCAGCCTGGGCTACATAGTGAGACTGGCAAAAAAGAAAAGGAAAGAAAAGAAAAGAAAAGAAAAGAAGGAAGGGAGAGAGAGAGACAGACAGAGAGAGAGAGAGAGAGAGAGAGAGAGAGAGAGAGAGAGAGAGAGAGAGAGAAGTAAGGGAAGAAGGAAGAGAGAGAAGAAAGAAAGGAAAAGAGAAAAAGGAAAATTTCTTTCTATTCTATGAATTTGCCACAAGACAGACGTTGAATAACTTGGCTTCATGACATTGTATGTTTGCTCACTCAGGATCCCTCTTGCCCTCTTCTTTCTTAATTTCCTCCAGGATGCTGTGCTTTTTATTGTTAGGCCACCCAGAGACATCCTTGATCACATAAGCTTGTGACATAAGCTTGCATTCTTGGGAGCAATACCCCCTGGCCAGGGAAGGGCAGGGAAAGGTCAAGGCAGAGGAAGCACAGATGTCAGAGATCTGAGAGCCTGTGTGGAGCCTTTAGCTGGGTTACAGCTGCTGCCTTGTCTCTCCCTCACTTCCTCCTCTTAGACAAAGCTTTAATGTCCGTGTTCCTGTCAAAAGCACAGCAGAACACAATTGAATTACCAAAAGAGGAACCAGCTGATGTTCCTGTCTGCCTTCAGGTATATGGACAAGGACGTGGCCATGTCTGTAAGCCTTCTGCAGCCTTTGGCTATTTCATTTCCTTAACCCATCTCAGAGCAGAGCACTGGGAGGGGTTCAGCAGCAGTGGTGTTATTTATGAAGTATAACGGCTCTTTCAAAAGTGATTGCAGTTCAGATGTTTCTTGCTAATCTTTCCCCAAATGCACTCTTGGGCAGAAATAAATTATGGAGTCAAAAAGATCTTCTGATTAATATAGACTTAGTTTGTGTTTGTGACCTATTAGACCAATGGTTAGGTGATGGTTTACAAACAGCGTAAAAGAAGCCCAAGGCTAAAGGTCCATGTGCCTCGTTTTAAGTTTGTGCTACTAATGAAAGATATATCTGAATGAGGCTTTGGAGAAAATGAATTCTGTGACTTTGGAGAAATTTCCTACTGCTAAGGCTGGGAGATCAAAGAATATGCATGTGGTTATAGTCAAAAGGAATTAAGGCCTGATGTGATAAAGGAAGGTGCCCATGTCTACACTCGTCACCCAGGAACTTGACAGGGGAGGGTAACCATGAATAGGAGGCCAGGCTGAGGTACAAATTGAGCCTCTGACATAGAACATTGAAGAGAAAGGGGGAAAAGAAGAAAGAGGGGGAATGAGTAGGGATGGGGGAGGGGAAGGAAAGGAAGTAGAAGAGGAAGGGAAGGAGGAGGACAAGAAAGAAGAAAAGGGGGCGAAAAAGAAGAAGTGGAGGGGGAAGAAGAGATGGTGGAGGCGGAGGAAGAGGAAGGAGTAAAAAAGCACATGGCTTAGGACATTTCAGTGATCATAGTGTCTTCCACAAAATTACTGCTTGCATTTCTAAACTCTTGATATGAAGATAGTCAGTCCTCAGAGCCAAAATAAATAAATAGAAGCTGAGGGTCCTCTAAAGGAATTCAAACAAATAGGAAAACTTAGCTACTTAAAATTGACACAGGAAGTTGATGATTTCACATTCACAGGCTAAATAGGCCTAGGAAGTGAGACTGTATCATTCACTGATGGTGAACCTGAGAAAACATCTGTCAAATACCTAGAACAATCCCCGCTGCACAGCTTTTGTCTCCTTTAAAGCAGTCTTCATAAAGACAGGAAATCCGCAAGTCTGCTCTCTGTCTGGTGGTCAACCTTACAATTCTTGAAAATGTCCTCAGCTGGGCTCACATTACTTCAAAGCACAGAAGGACCAATTTCAGGCCCTGCTTTTGTACAGTTTACAAGAAGAAAATGGATTTGACCTTTGAAATGATGAAAAAATTCAAAGCAAAAATACTAGTGTATATGATATGAAAACTGATTGAAATTCAAATCTCAGTGCCAGCAACCAAACTTTATTCAGAACATAACCATGACCAGTGTTTCCATATTATTTGTGGATGCTCTAGGACTCCTGGTACATAGTCAAGTAGTTAGGGCGCGCGCGCGCGCGCGCGCACACACACACACACACACACACACACACACACACACACACATTCCCTCTGAAAAAATATTACTTAACTTTATGGATATGCTTTGCCAATTTCTGCTCTAATAGGCAAAGACTAATTTAAATCTGAGGGTAAATGCAGGAAAACATGGAGAAAAAAGAGAATGCTCTGTTCAGAACTAATTCTTCTAGCTAAATGTGATGGTGTGTGCTTGTAATCCAAGCATGCAGATGGCTTGAGACCAACCTGGGCTACATAGTGAGATTAGACCCACTCCCCACAAAAGCCAGATGTTTAGTCTTCTTACACAGCCTCTTGAGCCTGTGTGGTACACCTCAATCTCTTTTAGGCCATCCTGGCTCTATCTAATCAGAATATTATCCTTTCATGAAAATATTGCCAAATTCTATACAGGATTAGAATTAGCTCTTTTTTTTTTCTCATTGGGGTTACCTAGGTTACACAAGAAACCTAAAATAGCTGAAATCTTCATATAAGTGTAAAACAAATGTATACAGAGAAGGAGGGCTCATCACTTTCCAGAAGACAGTGAAATGGTCTTTAGGAAGGACACCCACACAGAGAGAGAGACCCTTTTCATTGCTAACGCATTCCCTGGAGCTAAGGGAAAGGTCTTCTGTCGGTCTCAGGAAGACCTTCAATTAGTCAACAGAGTAGAACTTTGTTGAGGGGAGGCCTAGGAAAAAAAATTAAGGTTGCCTGTTTTGTACTGATGCTTCAAGTTCAATGGGTATTGTGGTAATGAGCTCCCCTGTAGCTTCACCCATGATACGGTGTGTGGGGTTTTTTTCCACAGGTTTTTTTCTGTCTAGAACACTTTAGACAAGCCAAGAGTTATATAACTAGATATAGCCTCTTGCTACTACAAACAGAGTTTATGGAGCAGCAGCATCAACACCCTTTTGGAGCTTATTAAATATGCAGAATCTTGGGTCTCAGAGATACCTCAGAAGTCTAATGTGCTTACTACCAAGGCTGAGACTCACAAGGTGGAAGGAGGGAGCTGATTCCCACAAGCTGTCCTGTGGCCTTGATACATAGACCATAGTACATGTGTACACACACACTCACACACACACACTTTTAAAATTTAATAAATTAACAAGTCTCTTGTATTCTCCTATCCATATGTGCTGAATCAGAATCTAAAATATTTTAAACATTTAATTTTATTTAAGTGTATGCATGTGTCTGTGTGTGTGCAAGCATGTATACACACACAAGTGCATGGCTGCATTACATTTGCTGAAGCTGGAGTTGCAGGCAGGTGTGAGCTTCCCGACAGTGTGGGTGCTTGGAACTAAACTTGGGACCTATAGAAGAGAAATAAATACTCTTAACTGCTAAGCCATATCTCTAGCCTTAAAATCTAAATGTTAATAGGATTCTTGGGTTATCTGAATATTGATTAATTTTTCAGAGGCATTAATCCAAGAAAGGGTGCTAGACCTGGGACCCTAGAAATACAACTACACAATTTCTGGTGGTAATTCTTGGTGCCTATGAGCAAAATTCTATCTTTTCTCTAAAGCATGGCTAAATTCGATGTCTTAGTCAATTTGAGTTGCTGTAACAAAAATTCCCGAAACCAGGCAATGTAAACCATTTGTCATAGTTCTGCAGGCTTCAATTTCAAAATCATAGCTGGGCCCTGGTTGGAACTCACTTCACTGTACAGAGTGCTGATTTCTTATACTTTCCTAAGGAAAATGGAAATGGGGAGGGTGTTCCCTTTGTAAGATCACCAACCACTTTCATGAGGGCTCCACTCTCCTCTAATTTCTTCATGAAGTTCCCATCTGCAGTATTATCACATTGGAGGCTAGGATTTCAATACATGAATTTCAGGAAGCCACAAACTTTCAGAAACACACTTGTTTGAGCCCATCATGATTACCCGGTCCTACTTTTTGAACAATGCTCTCTGTCTTAGTTAGGGTTTCCATTGCTATGAAAAGAAAAACATATATAAAGGAAAACATTTAATTGGGGTATTTTACACTTTCAGAGATTCAGTCCATTATCATCATGGTAGAACATGGCAGCATGCATGCAGACACGGTGCTGGAGAAATAGCTGAGAGTCCTGCATCTTTCAGGCAACAGGAAATGGTCTATCTCATTGGGAATAGCTTGAGCATAGGGGATCTCAAACCTCCACAGTGATTCATTTCCTCCAACAAGGCCATACCCACTCCAACAATGCCATACCTCCTAATAGTGCCACTCCATTTGGAGGCCATTTTCTTTCAAAACACAACATTGAAAATAAGAGAACAAAGTCAAGCATGGTGTCTCATACCTGTAATCCTCACACTCGAGAAACAGAGGCAGAGTGATAAGGATTTCAAGGCCAGCCTCAGCCACAGAGAAAGTTCAAAACCAGTGGGGCTACTTGAGAATGCATCTCAAAATGAACAAATTAAATTAAAGGAGATAATGAACATAAAATTGCTTGGGACAGTATTTTCTCCCCCATGGTTTGAAGATAACATGAAGGATAATGGCTAATGTCTGCAGTAGTCTGTCTAACCTTGCTTCACCAACTTCTGAAAACCAAACATTGCTCAATGTCACTAAAAGTCTTGGATGACAGTACTAATATCACCTTAGATTCCAGATGAAGAAACTAAGCAAAGAGAATTCAAACTCTCACAAATGACTAAGCCTGTAGCTCAGTTGATAGAGGTGTGCTTACCACACACAAAGTCCTGGGTTCAATCTCTAGTACTGCATAAATTGGGTATGATAGTGTCCACTGTAATTTCAGCACATGGGAGATAGAGTCATAAGGATCAAAAATTCAAGGTCATCCTCAGCTATGAGATGAGTTTCAGGTCAGCTTGGAATACACAAAGCACTATCTGAGATCAATTTTTTAAAACCAAAGATCACGTATTACCTTAGTAGCAAAAGTAAAATCTTTGAACTAAAGTTATTTCCTTAAACTTGCACCTAAAACATAGTATTGAGCATAAAAATATCCTACTGAGCTACATGATGTAGTATGCTAGCTGGGGAAAGTAATAGAAATGAAATACCACATTGAGGCCTGTCAATAGATAAAATTATCATAGATAACAGTCTCAAAACCACCGTACACTCACAACAAAAGTATGACTTGTCTTAAGTTTCTTTCTTAAAAAACACAAAAGGGGATGAAAAACAAAAAACAAAGTCTCTTAGTGATTAGTGACTAGATATCTCAGTGCAACATACCAGTCTGAATGTGCTATGGAGAATGACAGCCAGCTAGGTTCACTAATACAGTAGGTAACATGGTTGATAGCTTTGTATCTTCTTAGATTCATTCTTTTTCAGTTTTAATTTTTAAGTGATTTTATGAGAATACACTAATTATACATAATAATAGGTTTCAATATGACATTTCATGTATAATCATATTCATCCCCATTATCATCTCATCCCTTTCCCAGTCCCTTTAATCCCTTTCCTATTCCCTACTAGTCCTGGTTTTACTTTCACATTGTGTGTGTGTGTGTGTGTGTGTGTGTGTGTGTGTGTGTGTGTGTGTGTGTGTGTATGTGTGTGTGTGTGTGTGTGTGTGTGTGTGTGTTTGTGTGTGTGTGTGTGAGAGAGTTTCATTAATTACTTATAGGAGTATGGTGAGAGTTTATTTACATTATTCTCTTTCTTCTAAAATAAAGTTGAGAGCTAGGGGTAGAGAGCTTACCTACCATGCAAGAGTTTCTTGATTCCATTTCCGAAACTGAAAAGTAAAAAGAGCTAAAATGAAAGCTAAAGGAAAGCCAAGAGCTTTAAACATTTCCCTTATCTGTTTACTTCGTGGGGGTGGGGTGTGCATACACCAGGGAGAGCATGTGATAGTCAGAGGACAACTTGAAATAGCTGAGGTTTTCTTCTTTCATCATGAAGATTCTGGAGGTCCAACTGAGGTTGCCAGGCTTGGTGACAAGCACCCTTCCCTTCTTGCATCAGGTCGTCTTATTGGCCTGAGGTTCTCTATTTTCTTTGAGATAGGATCTTGTTCCACACCCCAAACTAGCTAGCCTTGAACTTGGAATCCTCCTTTTTCAGCTCCCCCTATCCAGTGCTGGTACTACAAGCATGGATTACATTTAATAGAAATCACGTCTTAGTTTAGGTATTCTTCCTTAATAGTTTCAGACTTTTGAGATGGGGTATCAAGTTAACCTCACACTCACTATGCAGCTTGGGTTGGCCTTCAACTTCATTCAAACTTCTCCACCTCCTGAGTGCTGAGATTACAGTTGCTACTCAAGTCTTAAGAGTAGAGTCTTAAGTTGATTATACCATCACAACTGGGCTGCAGTGATAGAGATATGGAGATGCTTTGTACATTCCCACGGGATCTAGTCTGCTTCCTTTGGCATCAGAATCCTAAGGCTTCAAAGTATTTCTAAATAAATGTTCTTAAATCTTCAGACTTCTTGAAAATCCACGTACTGCTCTGCTTCGAGCCAAGGATCATGGCTTTGTTTGCTTTGTGCTGGGAACTGTTCTAAGAGCTTTAGAAATGTTAACTCGGGATGCTGGAGTGATGCCTCAACAGTTCAGAGTACTTGTTGCTATTGCGAAGGACCCAGGTTTGATTCCCAATCTGAAACCTCCAGTTCCAGGGCATCCAACACCATCTCCTGGCTTCCTCAGACACCATGGACATGTGTGATATGTGTACATGTAGGCAAAACACTCAGACATATAAGATTTTAGAAAATTAAACTAAATATTAAGTGAGATGTCAACTTTCCCAGTGATATTTGGCATGTGTGATTATTATTTTTCTGGGTTATAATTTAGATTAATTGGGTTATAAGTCACTGAGAAGGCACAGAGAATTTAAGCAACTTCCCAAAGATCACACAGGGAATAACTGGTAGAATTAGATTTCTTGTGTTTTGAGACAGGAGCGCTGGTGTACCAGCCTGGACTCAAACTCACTGTGTAGTGGACAGTGAACTTGATCATCCTACCTCTACCTTCTGAGTGCTGTAACTACAGAATTACATCCAAACACCACCATGCCTGGCTCCTCTCCTTCCTTCTCCCTCTCTCTCTTTCTTTTCTCCTTCTTCTTCTGTCTTCTCCTCCTCTTCTTCCTTTCCTCCTACCTATTCAAGACAGGATCTCATATTGTAGCCAACCTGCCTCAGATTTACAGTAAACCTCCTGCCTCAGTCCTCTGAATGTTGGGATTGCCATTGGGTACCACAGTCAATTGTACTCAGTTTAAACATTATATTTCAAATTGAAATAATTCATTCCACATTATTTAGAGAATCCATGAGTAAACTGACTTCCTAGACATACTTTACAGAAAATAGGAAAGAAAAAGAATCTTAGTTTCAATGAGATTTTAAAGATATAGATTTAAATCAGAGTGTGGACACTGCCTTGGTAAAACATTGATGCTTTCTTCTAAAGTAGAAAAATCATGGTAGACATACTTGTGTAAGCTTCCAGATGTTTTAATAGTTGGTAGTTGGGGAGTATGCGTATGAGTAAGGACTACATGAATAAAACAACTGAACCTACATTTAGGGCTAATTTAAAATATTATGAGGGGATGGAGGGATAGCTCAGCCATTAAAGGCTAGGCTCACAACCAAAAATAATATGAGTAGGTCTGAGGGCGTAGAGTGTTGACCTAGTTTCCATGAAGCCCTAGACCCTACTTCCAGCACTGCATAAAATGCAAGGTGGTGGCACAGAGCTTTAATCCTAGTACTTGAGAGATGGGATCAGGAAGATTAAATGTCTCAATTCATCCTGGCTATGTATCAAGTTTGTGGCCCTCCTGTCTCAAATCCCTAACAAAAGCCTATAAACAGGTAAGTATGATCTTCATCCCTTAACAAGTAAACTTTACTTTGAAACAGCAGAAAAGCAAAACCAATCAAAATACAGAGCTACAGAGTTCAGTTTCAGTTGATGCTTTTACAACATTCCTAGACCACGGCTCAGAGAACTTTGCAGGAAAGGGGACAGAACGATTGTTAAGAGCCAGAAGATCAAGGAATTTGTTGTGAGATTGTGTCTCCTAGTAACATCAGAAGTTACACCCACAAAGTCTCACCAACATGACAGCCTGAACACGAGCTGAACATTAATGACACCAAATGGACATGCCAAACTGAATAGTGGAAAAGCCCACAATGCCTTCATGCTACATAAAAACATTATAGGCAACTAGGAAAACTGGGAGTAGGAGAGGTGGGTCCCTCCCAGGGAAGAGCACACCAATTGCTTGTCCAGGACTCAGCTGTCAGCCATGAAAACATATATAGGTAACATTACAAGTAATAAACAGTTTCTATTTAAGAATATATATGTATGTAAGTATATGCATGCAATAAAAATTGGGGAAATCAGAGGCTATGAATTTTAAGGAGAGCAGGGATAGGTATATAGGGGAATCTGAAGGGAATAATGCTGTAATTATATTATCAAAAAACGTAAAGTAAAAGAAAATCAGACATATCTGTATAAACACACACACACACACACACACACACACAGTTAAAAATTGATTACAGAAGCTGGTGATGAAGGCTTAGGTCTGTAGTCTCAGCATTTGGGAGGCAGAAATGGGAGGTTTACTGCAAGTTCAAGGCCAGTCTGGTCTACATAGTGAGTTTCAGTCCAGGCAAAATTACAGAGTGAAATGCTGTCTCAAACAAACAACCACATTATATATGCATAACCTAGCAAACTTCAAAGTTTAGCAACACAAAATGCTGCATGGTAGTGGCTGTTTCTGATGCTTAGCCTCACAATAGAAGATCACACATATATCATTGCCCTTGGAAGACATCCAAATTCAAAATTTGAAGGACCTGCTGGTGCACAGCATTTGGGAGATGGCAGTAAGAGGACACAAAGTTTGAGGTCAGCCTGTTACCCTGTCTATAAAATTCTTTTGTAGGATAGTTTTCCTAAATTGAATGTGTAAATGAATTTTCCTTTATAAGTCAGGAGCCATCCACATTGTCCTATAAATGTGATCCCTGAGCCTTAAAGAGATATTTGGCAATGTCTGGAGGCATTTCTTATTTCTGTTTGTTGTTCTTAACATCTTGAAGGATAGGGATGCTGCAGTGCCCAGGACAGTTCTGACCAAAATAGAGTAAGTTGAGCATGATGGTGCAAGTCTGTAATCCTAGCAGCATTAGGGAAGTGGAAGCAGGAGGATACAGAACCCAAGCTCAGCTACACAGTAAGTTCAAGAGGAGCCTAGCCTAAGAAGACCTCATCACAAAAGAAAATAATTGAATTAAAAAGCATTAGTGCCTCCCTCTAAATTGGACTAGAGAGATGGTTCAATGGTTAAGAATGTTCGCTTCTCTTCCAGAAGGTGCTGGTTGGAGTCCCAGCACCCATATAGTGGCTCACAACTGTCTGTAGTTCCAGTTCCAGGGGATCCTATCACTTCTCTGTTCTTCTTGTGAATCAGGTTCACAGACATACATGCAAGCAAAGCACTCACACACATAAAAATGAAATTTTAAAAAAATAACAGGAAAAAGACTGTGAAACTCTGTTAATAGAAATAAGAATAAGTATCATTAATTTACCACTTAAAATAAAAGGACTAGTTAAGAATAATCAAGGAAAAGGCAGAAGTTATGGCATACACTTGAAAACCTAGAACTTTCAAGGCAGAGGCTAGCCTGGACTATGTCATAAGATCTAGGCCAGCCAGGGATGAAAAGCAACACACATACATAGACACAAGCTACAGGAGAGAGGAATGTTGGATGTTAGAAGTGACAGACAAGCAGACAAATAGAGAACCACAAGAAATGTTCTGGAATGAATACGTCAGGGTTCTTAAAGTTATATGGGAAGGACAGATACTAGATTAGTGTTCACAGTGTTTACATTCAGCTAGGGCTGAATGTTCTAGAATGAAGTGTAGATGAAAGTTCCTGTCCTGCCCAGTCCCACAGCCATTTAGTCCCAAATAAGCACACAGGGGATTATATTAATTATAAACTGTTTGGTTGATGGCTCAGACTTCTTATTGGCTAGCTATCGCTTAATTATCAACCCATTTCTATTAATCTATATACCGCTACATAGTCTTGGCTTACCAGAGAATGCCTTGGCTCCTACCTTCCCGGTACCTATATGGTGTCTCTCTCCTGACTCATTCTTTTCATTCCTCTTCTCAGAATTCTTCTACTCTAGTAGCCCTGCCTATACTTCCTGCCTTTCAATGGGCAGAAACACCTTTATTCATCAACCAATAAGAGAAACATATATTCACAGCATACAAAAGGACATCCCCTATCAATGATGTGGTCATGTTCTTCAGCTATTTAATTTTCCAAAGCAGAGGAAAGAGCAACCCATGGCTTGGGTTCTGTTTTATTTGGCTGTGACTCTCAAACATCTTGCGTGGTGATGGTTTGCCTTGTTGTCTGCATTCTGTCTGGGACCCTAAGGCCTTCTTTCTTTTGTCTGTAAAAAACATCAATGGAAACCTTTGGAAAACAGGATTCCAAGTTACATGCAATCATGATTTTTTTCAATACAGAATATCTCCATGGAGTACAATGACCTCTCTAACTGTGATCTGAAGAAATGAACTTGAAGCCAGGCATAGTGGTGTACACCTGTAATTCCAGTACTCGGGAGGCAGAAGCAGGAGCATCACTGCAAGTTCCAGGCCATCCAGGGTGGAACATTCTGTCTTGATGGAGAGAGAGGGGTTGGGGAAGGAAATGAACTTAGCATGGTCATCCCTGGTGTAGTAGTTTGAATGAGATTGACTCCCACAGGTTCATATATTTGAAAACTCAGTCCCCAGTTAGTGAAACTGTTTGAGAAAGATTAGGAGTGGTTTTGTTGATGGAGGTGTATCACTGGGGGCAAGCTTTGAGGTTTTAAAAACCCATGTCATTCTAGTTGCTTCTTGCCCTCCCTCCATCCTTCCCTCCTTCCCTGCCACTTGCTCCTCCCCCCCACCGCCTCAGATGAGATGTGAACTCTCAGCTTCTGCTCGGGTGCCATACCTGCCTGCCTGCTGCCATAATCTCTGCCATGATGATCATGGACTCTAATCCCCTGGAACTATGAGACCCCAAATAAAATGTTTCCTTTTATAAATTGTCTTGGTCATGATCTCTCTTCACAGCAATAGAAAAGTAAGTAAGATACCCGGAGTTTGGAGAGTGCAGAAAGTAACAGTGAGAGGTAAAAGCTCTGCTTTACTTAGGGGCAATAATAATATTAAGGGAACAAAATATAGCACCAAAATATAGAGCTAAATGATAATAAGAGAAGGACTGCCATCCTTCCTGTCAGGTTTCTGAAAGCAAATGGAAGATTACCAAGTCTTCTGATGCTAAATGTTCCCCATGAGTCCATTTGCTTTTCAGGTTCCAAAGGAAAGAGATTAAGCCAAAGGGGGCTTAGAATCTAAGCTACAAATGCAATATGGATAGGCACATGGCTAAGTCACCTGAGCATCATGGTGATAACTAAATATGACATCCTCTTCTTTAAAACCTCTAATTTTATACAAGTTTTTTTTTTGTTGTTGCTTGCTGTTGTGTTTACTGAAAAGTAGTTTTATGAATTCCATGATGCCTTTGAACTTAGAATGTAGCTAGAACTGGCCTTGATCTCTTGGTCCTCCTACCTCCATATACTGAATGTTGGCATTACAGTCTTGCACTATCACATCCAATGTATACGGTGCTGTACATTGAACCTAGGGATACATGTGTGCAAAACAATCACCCTGCCCAATGTGCCCAACCCTTAGCACTGTTTGGAAGACAGATTCTCCTTTAAGGTTCCCCTGCCCTGGTAAAAATTGAACAATTAATTATAAAGAAAATAATGAGACACAAAAATGATTTTATTAAAGCAAAGAGCACTGCCCTCTCCACTCATTGTAAGACTGGTAATTGCATCTGCTAAAATAAGTTATCAATGGATGGATTAATGGGACAAAAGGTACACATGTGAATTAATTATGTGAGCAATTTGAAGGGAGAGTAAATAATTTATAGAGAAGGATGGGACCCAGGGATATACAAGAGGCCAGGAAAATTTTTACCTAGATTTTGGGAGCACTGTCAATTCTAATTTTCTTTCCTATATAACCAGATGTAGATGCCAATAAAAAGAAACCAGATCTGAATTTTTAAAACTGAACTTTATTCAGCTAGCTGGAAATCTCTGAGAAGACAGGGGATTGGTATCTGAAGAAGTGTGTCTCCCTGGCTGCTGAGGTGATTCTTTGGTAATGCACTTGCTTCACCACCTTGAATTCAATCCCCAGTACCTGCTTCCTGGAAAGAGAGAATCGACTTCAACTCCTTCCAGGCTGTCCTCTGGCCTCCACACATATGTGGTAGCATGATCTCACCCACACACATTAATAATAATACATTTTGGAAATTAAATTTATCTTCCATCTCATCTATAGCTTGAGGATTATCAAGTAAAGGGGTAGATAAAGCTATTTATTCTTGCCACTCTAGCCAATTATAAAATGTTGAGCCCCAATGTTGATTATAAAAAAGAATTTTATCCATTGTGTTCCCTGTTGGACCCCTTTGCAGTACAAGACCACACATTCAAAACTGTACGGGCAGCACAAATTGAACTTGATGGTTTAAAAAAAAAAAACAACAAAAAAGAGAGTAAGACAAAACGATGGGCGTATAGGGAAGGAAGTGGGTCTGGGAGGAGCTGGAGAAGATAGGTGAATATGATCAAATTACCCTGTGCAAAATTCTTAAAGAACTAATAAAAACTGCCTCAACAATATTAAAGCATTTTATCCAATTCGACTGCTGGGGAGAGTTGGGAATGGAGCAAAATTGCTACAATATGGAAGAGAGTCCATACACCTTTGTCATGTTTTATTTTGTGAGGTTTTAGGGGGAGGCAGGTAGAATTCAAGATGTAGTCTCATTCTGTAGCCCCAACTGGCCTTTGAAGTTAAAGCTGCATTCAAACTTGTAATTCTCCTTCCTCGGCCTCCAGATAGCTCAGATTATAAGCCTATACAACCACAGCAAGCTCATTGGTATTTTTTAAAGTAATAGAAGATGGCACAGTGTGTGACATACCTTTAATCAAGGCACATGGAAAACTAAGACAGGAGAATTGCCACTAGTTCAAAGCTAGCCTGTGTTACTTATGAGCTCAAACTAGTTTATGAAAAAGAATAAGGTGTTGTCTCCAAAACAGACCTAATGGTAACAATTAAAGAGAATATAGTAATAGAAGTCAGATCTCTCCCATTTCCTAGACTATGTTCCAAATTTTAAATCATTTCATTTCCACAACAGCCCAAATAAGGAAAGAGAGTGAACACATTCCTTCTACTTTCTAATAAAATAGCATATTTCATTGCAGATCCCTTCCAGTAGAATTAATCAGAATTCTGGGGGATTAGCAGGATCCTGTTAAACCCAGAGTAAAAATGTCGTTCCAAGAGATGAGCTTCATTATTTTTAATTTTCTTGAGATTTTATGGTTTTTTATTTTATGCATATGAGTGTTTGCTTGCATGTATGTCTGTGTATGCAGTATCCACAAAAGCCACTTAACCACTGAGACATGTTTGGCACCTTCAATAAATGAACCTTGAAGAAAACTTTAGTGCTTTTGCCAAAGCCTGCTAAGCACTTCATCACACTTTGATTGCTGGAGAGACACAACTTCATGGTAACCAGGTAAAATGAATGCCTTACTGATAAGCCTAGGCCCTACCCTGTCCTTTCCGGTAAAAGCAGAACATTAGACCAGTGTGATGGTTCAGTGGATGCAAGCAGCTGGGGACCTGAGTTTGATTCCTGGAACCCACAGTGGAAGGAGTTGTCTAAAAGTTGTCTTCTGACCTTCACTCTCACCATGGCTTGCGTGTGACTTCGTTCACAATGCACATTATATAACACATGCACACACACACACACACACACACACACACACACACACACACACACACACACTAAATTTTTCTAAAAAGAAGCAGATCATGTTTAAGGAGCCTCTTTCTCCTCCTTTTGTTTCTGCTGCTGAATACTTTAAATCGCAGCTGATTCTCCTATGTCTGCCTCCCATCTCACTGCATGAGTGCTAGGATTCCAGATAAGTGCTACCACTTCAAGCTTTTTTAATGTGGATACAGTCTAGGTATTTAATTTGTGTTTGTGCAGCACTTTATACACTGAACCATCTCCCCAGCCTTGTGCTTCAATTGAGACACATTCTCACTATATAAGTTCTTAATGGTTTGTTGTCATTTTGTCTTCCTTCCTTCCTTCCTTCCTTCCATCCTTCCTTCCTTCTTTCCCTCCCATTTTTGTTGTTGTTTTTGAGAGTCTTGCTTTATAGCTCTGATCTAGAACTTGCTAAACCAATTATCTATATGCAGACAGATACAGGGACTCTTGTACAAGTCCATCCATGGACTGTAACATAAGTCAGATCAGAGCTATAACACATGACTGTTTCATCTCCTTGGGGTACCAGAGACATGGCTCAGTAGTTAAGTGGCTTTCATGGGTACTACATACACTTGGTGCAGGCAAACATTCAGGTAAACACTCATACACATAAAATAAGAATAAAATCTAAAAAAAACCTTATCTCTTGAGACTACTGCAATGAAATCTGCTTCTGCTGTTTTGTTTTGTTTTGTTTTGTTTTGTTTGTTTATAGAAAGTAGAAGGAATGTGTTTGCTCTCTTTCCTTATTTGGGCTGTTTCCTGAGTAGTAGCTTTTCTCTCTCTCTCTCTCTCTCTCTCTCTCTCTCTCTCTCTCTCTCTCTCTCTCTCTTCTCCCTCTTTCTCTCTATCTGTGTATGTGGCTGTATAGGGGGAGTATTCTTTTCTCAAGACAACAATCATAGACAGAGTAAATTCACTTACGGAAACTGTCTGGCTTTGGTCGGTCACCTGTGTTTTTAAAATATACTTGAGTTATTCTACTACCCTCCTATTTAGCATCCTCCTGTATGTGGAATGCTTCCATATTGAGTGACAGACATATACATTTTTTTCTCTTCTTCCCAATATAGAATTTGGTTTAGAGTTTAAAGTTTGTTATGCAGGCTCCAGGATGGACAGAGAAAGATAATACCAATGCTTTCTGTTGTTTTATCTTTTTTTTTCAAGACATGGTCTTGTGTGTCTCAGGCTGGCCTCAGACATTTGTAGCTGATGATGACCTTGAACTTGATTCTTTTGTCTGCATCTCCCAAACACTGGGATCATAAGTTTGCTTCACCAATTCTGCCTAAAGACACTATCTTTTTTTTTTTTTGAGCTAGGAAATTGGCTCACTGTGTAAAGTGCTTGCTGGGTAGGTGTAAGGACCTATGTTTGGATCATGAGTTTCCACATAAAAATCAGACACGGTGCTGGTGTTTATAACCTAGACAATGGAGGCAGAAATAGGGAGAGCCCAGCGAATTACTGGCCTGTCAGTCTAACCAAAGCAACAAGCTTAAGGTTCAATGAGTGACTCTCTCACTCTCAAAAATAAATAACAAATAAATAAAGTTCAAGTCATGCTTGGCTACATACTTAGCTGGAGTCCAGTCAGAACTACGGGAGACCATGTTTCAAAATAAAACAAAAACAAACAAATAAAAAATCCACAAAATCCAACAAACATTTTCAAAGTGGTGATGTACTGCTGTAGTCAAAATGTTTTTATTAGCTAATAGGATTTTACACTAATTGTTTATTCTTTCACAGCTGCCTTACTTTTTAAAATAGAGTTTAACTTATTCATTGAAATATGCAACATAAGCAATCAAGTAATTATACAGACATATGTGAAATATGAAACTGAGAAACTTCTCTATTATTCATTTCATCTGCTCATGTTATAAACTGTTGTGATAATGGAAGAAATGAGAAACCAGTAAATCAAATTAAGCCCCTCAGAAAGTCGAGGCCAGCCTGGGCTACACGAAAATCCTCTCAAACAGAAGGTTTGAGAAGGAGGGGTGGGAGAGAAAAGGAAAAGAAGCATTCAGAAATGTCTCCAATAGCATTGTTCATAACAGCAAAACAAACAAACCCTAAATGCCCATCAAAGGTTGAGTGGATAGATATGATATATATGATTATAATGGAAGATTACTCAACTATCAAAAGGAACAAGTACCAATATGCAATATAATACTGATAACTTTTAAAACGTGAAACATGAAAGAAACCAGTCATCACAGGTCACATGGATTCTTCCATTTACATGGAATTTCTAGAATCCACAAATCCATAGAAAAAGATAGCAGATTGGTTGTCACAAGGATCTATGAAGAGAAGGGATTGAAGACTAAATTCCATTTTTTCTTTAGGATGAGTACACCACCACAAGCAATATGAAATGATTTTTTCTGGCTATGTTACAATAAAACTTTATTTGTGGACACCAGTATTTTACTTTGAAATATTTCCACATGTCATGAAATAGTTATCTTTTGTTTTGTCTTTTCAAAAATATTAAGTCTTTGAAAAACATAAAAAGCATTATCATGCTGGGTGGTGGTGGTACATGCCTTTAATCCCAGCACTTGGGAGGCAGAGGCAGGTGGATCTCTATGAGTTTGAGACCAGGCTGGTCTACAGGAGCTAGTTCCAGGACAGCCTCCAAAGCCACAAAGAAACCTTGTATCAAAAAAAAAAAAGCATTATCATTTGGAAAGCTACATAAATAGGCCAAGACCAGAATTTACTAGGTCCTATCCTTACTGGAAGGCAGGCAGCCAAGGAGGAGATTGTAGAGAGAAAAAGTCAATTGTATTTTTAGCTAAAATATAGAGTAGAAGATGAAGGGAGAAGGACAGGCAGCACTTTTCCTAGAGTTAGTCAATATAGGGAGCTCTATAAATTCCTGTTCTCTGTAGACTGAGATAACAGCTCCAATAGAAGAGAACTTATCAGCCCATGGCATGGTGGAACGCTTTTGAAAGCACACTCAAATCCTAAGGCTTCATATAAACAAGCTAGACAGTTACAGAGAGGAACAACAGCTCAAATACCTCAAATTCTTTCTTTTAAGATTTGTTTATTTTATTTTATGCGTATGAATGTTTTTGCCTACATGTATGCCTGTGTAGCACATGTGTGCCGGGTACACCGGGGTCAGAAGTCTATTCCCCTAAAAGTGGAACTACAGATCATTGGGAACAAGCATGTGGTAGATGGGAACTGAACCTAGCTCCTTTGCAAGAACAGTAAGCGCTCTTAACTGCTTAATAACTACTCCTAATATCTGAGCCATCTTTCCAGTCCCTGAATTATGTTTTAATTTCAGAATGTGATGTGATTTGAAATCAACTGAAGGACCCATTCAAGCCATGTGCTGGAAGAGCTTCCCTACAAGTCATTTGATGGCACACTAGGTGCCAACCTTCTTGCTATGAGAACATCAAACATCTGCCAACATCAGAGAAAAGGCAGAACTGCATTGATACCATTTTACTTCAATTCATTTATTCTGATTTCATTGTTAAAACTTTTATTTATGTTTTTTATTTTTACTTTTTTTTTTTGAGAGGGTCTCAAGTAGACCAGGCTACAGACTGGCCTTGAACTCCTGTACTTTCAACCACCATCCCCCTGAGTACTGGGATTATAGGTATGTATCACTAAGGCCAGGTTCCTTCTTTTGAATGCAATTAAACTCAACTCTGAGTGTGATGCCAGTGTGTCATTGAATGGGTTAATAAACCCCTTTGCCTCTCAATGTACATCCTATAGACGTAAGTGAATATATTCAAGATAAAAATGTAAAGGATGAAAATTATTTGGATGATACATTACTTTCAATCTCTTACTGTGCAAGTATTTTGATGCTTTGATTTTATTCGCAGGCATAAGAAGCCACAAGAAAAAATGTTTCATTAATTTTTAACTCCATATATTAAAGTTAATGACTTCTATCTGATCTTTTTTGGTTTTTGAGTTTGAAATGAGGTCTCATGTTGCCTAGGCTGGCCTCAAACTGGTTATGGAGCCAAGTCTGAACTTGAACTCCTGATACTCTTGCTTGGTCACCTGAGTGATGGGATTAGAGGACTGAACCACTATGCTTAACTTCATTTCTTTCTTTTAAAAGTGTACAATTTACGGGCATTAGTGACGCATGCCTTTAATCCCAGCACTCAGGAGGCAGAGGCAGGCGGATCTCTGTGAGTTCGAGACCAGCCTGGTCTACAAGAGCTAGTTCCGGGACAGCCTCCAAAGCCACAGAGAAATCCTGCTCGAAAAACCAAAAAAAAAAAAAAAAAAAAACCAAAAAAAAAGCAAAGACAAAAGTGCACAATTTCAGGGTGCATTGGTGCACACTTTAATCCCAGCATGTGAGAGGGAAAGCCCGGGAAACTTAAGGCCAACCTGATCTACATAGCAGCTCCCAGGACAGTCAAGACTACATAGAGAAATCCTGTCTCAAAAAACATAAATTAATAAATATATAGACATATAAATAAATAAATAAATCTCACAATTCTGTGCTTGCTAGTCTACTCACAGACACATGCAAACATCATGACAGCTAACTTAAGAACATTTCCTTCACCCCCAAAGGAAACCCATACCTATTAATAGTCACTGTCCCTTCAGCCCCTAGCAAACTCTAAGGTACTTTCTGACTCTGGCTTAACCTATTCTGGACATTTCTAATAAAGAAAATCATACAATTTGTGGTCTTCTGCGACAGGCTTCTTTCACTTAGCCTAATGCTTTCAAGGTTAACACACATAACAACTTGAATTAGTACTTGATTTTTAACACTGATTATTACTTGACTATTATCTACCACATTTTATTTACATGCTCATCTGCTGCTGATGGGGGTTATTTCCTCTTTGTCATGGGTAAAGTTAATTGTCAACTCAGCAGAATCTAGAATCCCTGAGAGAGGAATGTCTAGGCATGTGTGTGATCTTGATTACATTAATTGATGTGGGAAAACCAAGATTGACTATAGGCAGGACCCTCCCCTGTGCAAGGGATACTGGATTGTATAAAGAAAGAAAGAAAAGTGGACAATGTGCATCCAGCACTCTTTTTTAATCGTGAATGTAATGTGAGCAGCTGCCTTATGTTCCTATCACCTTGTCTTTCCTACCATGGCTACTATCTCCTTGAACTGTGAGCCAAACTCCTTTCCCCTACAATATACTTCTTGGCTATCACAAATAATACTGCTGTGACCATTTGTATAAATGTTTCTGTGCAGATGCATATTTTCATCTCTCTTGAGTGTAACTCCCAGGAGAGGAATTGCTGAGCTAAGTCGCAGGCAAACAGCTGGAGAAAGCGGCTCTGCCATTTTGTATTCCTAGCAAAGTTATGAAAGCTGGGCGCAGTGGCTCATGCCTAGGATCCTAGCACTTGGGAGACTGAGATAAGAGGAATCCCACTGAGTTCCAGCCTAGCCTGGACTACACAGTGAGAGTAAGGCAAATCTCAGCTACATAGTAAGACCTTGCCTCAAAACAAAAGAGTAGGTAACACAAAACAACAAACAATGTATGGGAATTGCAGTTTGTCTACATCCTCACCAACACTGGGGTTTGTGCTTTGTTTAAATAAGAGCCACTCTTATGGGTGTGCTTTTGATTTGCATTTCCCTACTGACTAATTATGCAGGGCAACTTTACATGTGGGCATTAGCTACTTGAAAAGCTTCTTTGGAAAGATGTCTATTTAAAATCGTATTCCCTCTTAATTTGATTGTTTTTCTGGTTTTCTTTTGAGACATAGTTTCCCTATGTAGCTCAGGCGGGCATAAAATTCACTTTTCTCACTCAGCCTCCCAAGTACTGGTACTACCAGCTTTATATATCTTATTTGTTTATTTATTTAGAGCTAGGTCTCAGGTGTATCTGGCCTGCTTCAAACTCAATATGTAACAAATGACAGCCATGAACTTCTAATCCTCTTGCCTGCTCCCAAGTGCTGGGCATAAGGATATCCCACCACACTCAGTTCAATTCCATTCTAGGGATCAAACCTAGGGATTCACACCTGCCAAGCAAGCCCTCTAAGGTCTGAGCTATTAATCCATTTGAAGAATCATAATCACACTGTATGATGACTTCTATATCTTCCCTTTCTTCTCTTTACCGAAAGCCTCTGCTTTCCACCTCTGTAATTTAGAAGTTTAATGAGGTGACCCCAACGAGGGGTCAGGAACATGGTAGACACCCATCAATGCTATGACTGCTTGCATTATCTGCTTCCTTGCTACGTTAACTAGAGCCTTCAGAAAGAGCAGGAAAATGGATGCTTTCATGTACAACATTCTCTCTTGTGAGCTCATTGAATCTCTGTATGACCAGCTTTGACTTCTAGTAAGATCTCACTCGAGTTTAACAAAGACATGATAAAGATATTTTCATTTATTTTTGGTGGTGCTGATGTAAGAAATGTTAAATATGAGCCATTTCTATCACATACTAGAAAACTTGTGTTTTAAGACAAAGCATTCAAATACTTTTATCTTCTATACCTTGTGAGAATTTTATGCAAAAGTTTTAAGCCCCTCCACATCCAGTAAAACCTTTGTTCACACAAAAGCTCTCAGCTACATTCCAGGAATTTGGTGGCCTAGAGCAGTGACCCATTTCCCTTTGGAGCAACATTTCCTGTGGACAAATTCTTTTCAGGTTAGCCAATCAAATAAGACTGTGAGGTAAGACCCCCACCAATGAAGAAATGACACAGAAACCACCTGTCTTAGAATAAAAACCAAGTGCCATTCCTGTTTCTGTGTTTGCTCCTCTGAGCACACCCTCTTGATCAAGAAACCTTACCTAGAGTGGTGGTCTCTTTCTTTTTGACCCAGAAACTTATCCATAACACCGAGGATGGAACTCAGGGCCTTTAGTATGTTAGGCAGGCATTTGACCATCTAACTACCTACGTTTTTTTTCAGATTAATATGGCTAGAGAGAGAGAGAAAGACAAGATTGAATGATATTTGTTTAGCATTTTTATCCAATAATACGACTACCACATTTAAAAGAGTATTTCTCACCATTCTCAAATAGAAGACTACATAAAAATACAAGAAGTGCTTTCTTGAGTTGTTCTTAACATCAGGAACAGAGTTGCTGCTTGAACTTGTGAAGGCTATCCCACAGAATTTTTCAAAACATCTGTGAAGCTCAATCAGCTAAAATAATTGGACACAACATTTGGCTCTTATGGAAAAAAATGGAATTCCTTTCAACCATTCAACAGTGATCAAAAATATATTAGAATGCTCTAAATTTACTTTGAAAGTCAGATCTCACCCCCACTTGTTATTTTTTCTTTTTCTTGCTGGATGGCTTGGGCACTTAAAAATCTATGAGACTGGATCAGCAAGATGCATAATCAAGCCTGATGATGTGCGTTCAATCCCCAGGACCCACATGGTGGATGGAGAGAACCGACTCAAGTTGTCCTCTGTACACACACTGTGGGGGGTACAACAACACCACACACAATAAGCAAATAAGTGCACAAATGCACAAATGAATATGTTTGTTTTTAACTTCAATTAGGTCATCTGGAAGGAAGATTAACTCAGTAAGAATCAAGAATTCAATGAACAAAGGGGAAACTGAGTACTAGTTAAGATCATCTAGGACCATTAATAACCACTACTATTTGATTAAATGCTTATATTTTTATAATAATTCTTATGATGGTCATTTTACTTTTACTTGAAGTGTGAGCCTACTTGTATGTTTGTGTACAATGTGTGTGCCAAAAGAGGGAGTTGAATCCCCTAGAACACAGTTTCAGATGGTTGTGAGCCATGTTATGGGTGCTGGGAATCTAACTCAGATCCTGGGCAAGAAAAGGAAGTGCTCTTAGCACTGGGATGTCTCTCCAGCCCTTGATCATTATTTTTCGTCACTGCTGTTTTAAGCTAGGGTTTCAGGTACCCCAGGCTAGTCTTGAACTCTATTTGCACACAGGATGATCTTATGTTTAAATGATAAAGATTCTCTCTAGGTTTGATAGAGAGATGCACTAAGAGATTTCAGGTGAAATGTCCTTTACACTTGTAGCCCACCATTTGAAGCTGGGCTAGGAGATCCAACAACAAAGTTAATTATTTACTGTTAAATACACCTAAAGTGAGAGGTCTCTGAGATTAGAGGGTAGGAATTTATCGATTTCATGAAAGTACTAGTTAGCATATAAGGTTGTAACTCAAGAAACTGGCCCTCCTGGCATTTCCTTACCTTATGGTTGCATTAGGCTAAGATCACAGACATGGCTGACCCCTTCTACAGGGGCAGTATTGCTATGATCAAATAAGTTAACACAAGTAACCTAGTGGAGGAAGAGTTTTATTGGGTTCACAATTCTAGACTACATAGCAGGGAAGCCAAAGTAGTGGGAGCTTGAATCAGCTTGAATCCATCACATTCATAACCAGAAAGCAGAGTCATAAACACAGGCTGCTAAGCTTCAGTGCTCCATTATATAAAATTCAGGCTTCCTGTTCAGGCAACAGTCCTGCCCACAGCTATGATAGGTCTTCTCACGGTGATTAATTTATTCAAGGCCATCCCTGAGAGACGTTCTGAGAGATTAAACCTAATCTAGACAGCCTCTCACAGCTGTGCTCAGAGGCCTGACTCCCCGGTTTCAGATTGGCAATTAATATTAACTGTCACTGGCAGCGTCTTGATTTAACATGTTCAACTCCAGATCCTCCTCTGCCCCGCCCCAGTGCTGGGATTATACATATGGTCCATCACTCCCAATGTAATCTATTCTGGAGACTGAACCCAGAGTCTCTTGTGTGCTGGGCAAGCACATTAGCAACTGAGCTTCTGCCTTCGCCCGTTTTCATTATTTCCAATAGTTGTGTAACACGGCATTATAAGAATAATGACATAATTATTTATCACTGGGTGGACACAGGCAGACAGCAAAATAATGCATATAAAATCAACCCATCATGGCGGTGCATGAGACACTGTCAGAAAAACAAACAAACAAAAACTGAGTGAAAACAATCAAATTGTGTAGAAGGAATGAGTTCTTGCACAAGTTCTTATTAAGAGTGTTGGAGGTGATGGGTGGTTTTAGTTTACATCCTCCTCTTTCTTTTACTTCTTTTGATTTTTAAACGGGGGTGGGGTGTCTCGCTGTATAGCCCAGGCTAGCTTTAAATTCACTATATAGCTCAGTCTGGCCTTAACTTTCAGCAATCCTCCTGCCTCAGCTCCCTGCATTCTATAATTATAGGCATTCAATACCATGGCTGACCTTTTTCTTAATAACATGTGCACTTCAAATTTTTCTACAGTGAAAGGATATCAATTGTACAATATTTTATGGAATAACAATGATATGCAGACATTGAGAAAGAAGATCCTGTGTTCATAGTCAGCCTGTGGTGCCTGAGACCTAGAGCAGAGAGCGCCTGCTTTGCTCTGCTCTACTTGCAGCTCCTCCCTCCTTCCCCCTGCCCTGTTCTGTCTGCTGATCTTGTGAGTCATCCTTTGCTCTATTTCCCACCACACCCAGTCCCCTGGGTGAGTGACTGCTCACTTCCTTGACTTAAAGTTGATGTCTAGTTCTTCATCGACAGTAGATCAAAGTTCAGACTGTAGCAAATTTACGAAGCATTTCAGTGACTGGACTACTCTTTTCTACTATGGAGTTGTGAGTTGTCTACTATGGAGATGCATGCAATCCTTGCAATCCCTCCTCCATCCTATAGCATTGCAAATACACCTTCTGCACACACCTGAAAAGCCCCTCTCTGTAGGGAATTTTATGGACTTCCCAAGCTTCCATCAAAAGAATAAACACCACCTAATCTGGTCTTAGCTGAAAGAATGCCCTCCTATGACTCTCTTCCTGAAAGGTCAACCACCATCAATGCCCCTTTAGACTTTACCCAACACCACCTCTCTTTGAGACTGCAGTGGTTTAAAGTTAATCTGCATTGCTAAAACAATGATGTACTGGAAATAACCTAACTGTCCAACCAAAGGGGATGAGGTGATAAACAATATTGCTTAGACTGGGTGGGGGCAGGGGAACTAGGACAGAAAGGAAAGTATTTGCCTTGCAAATACGAGGAGCTAAGAGTTTAGCCCTGGGAACCCACGTTGGAAAAAAATGGCTGAGATTTGAGAGTGAATATGATCAAAATACATATGTAAATTTCCCAGTTAATTAAGGAAATATGTTTTTAAAAATTGAGTGTAGTGTGTGCACCTGTAATGCTAGCATTAGAAAGAAACCAGAGATAGGTGGATCACTGAGACACTTGAGACAGCCAGCCCAACCTCCTTGGTGAGGTCTCAGGCCAATGACAAATTCTGTCTCCAACACATGGACAGTGCCTCAAAAATGTCAAAAGAACACCCCAGTCCCCCAAACCAAACCAAAATGAAATGCAATACAGAATTAAAAGAACAGATTTCGATTTGGGTATTGCAGAACAGCACCTACAATATAATTATTTTACTTGTATATTACTGAGACAGGGTCTCACTCTCTAGCCCAGGCTGGTCTGAAATTCATAATGTCACCCAGGCTGATTTCAAATTCATGGGCAATCCGCCTTCCTCAGTTTCCCCAGTGCTAGGATTACAGGTATGTACCACCACACCCACCTTGGATGCCACTTTACACATAAATATATCATTACATAGGTATTGCCATGAATAGTTTTACTCAATGATAGTTTTTAGAGTTTTCACTTATTGATAGGACTTTTCTCTTCATTTCTAATATTTCAATGTTAATTATGCATGACTTAAATGTTTTAGAATAAAGAACATAGTTTTTTGCTTGACATAGGACACCATGGCCTCTGGTTTCAGGTCCCCTTTATGTGGGAGGCACATATGGTTCAGGCTGCTGTTTATTTGCTTGCCCTGCTTTGGGGGTGAACTATTTTTAGAGAGAGCTTGACCATTTTGGTTTTAGTCTTCTTACAAATTTGTCTCCTTCACTATCTATTGTCATGTAAGCTTAAGGAGGCACAGTTCAAATTTGGCAAGCAAGAGAACACAGGTATTTTGCTTACTGGTTCATCGAGGAACAGTTTTGGGTCACCTATATTTACTGTAATCCAGAGTCCTTGAGTTACTTTAGATCATTTGGTAACAGTACATAATTAATGGAAGCATTCAAGCTGAGGATGTTGCTCTCACTTGCCTAACATGCATGAGTCCCTGAGCTCTATCTTCAGCATCTTGTAAACCTAGCATGGTAGCTGTCTATAATCCAAGCATTTGTAGAAGCAGGAGAATCAGAAGTTCGATGTTGTCTTTAGCTACCCAGTAGCTCAAAGCCAGTCTAGAATACATGGGACTATACAAAATACATACACACTTGTGTATGTATATACAGGTGTGTGTGTGTGTGTGTGTGTGTGTGTGTGTGTGTGTGTGTGTATTAGAAACCTACCTCGGGATTAAAGTGACATGTTTTCAAAACAATTGTGTCAACACAGAAGCATCAACAAGTTTGAACTACAACGTTATATAGATTTCCATGAATAATCAGGTCAGTCCCAGTTGGCTCCTGGTGGGAGATAAGACTTTCATCATACGGCATATACTCATGGGATGCCACAGCAGTTTGTCAGATTCAGGAGCAGTTCCAGGTCACCTGGCTGTCTGTTAGCACTCCAAATATCTACTGTGCAGACTTTCTAGGGCTGAGCATATGGTTGTTATTTAAATGTTTCCTTTTCTATTAAAATGATGATTGACACTCCAGCATCGTTCATTGATTTATATGCAAATAAGCAGGATAAGTTCTACTTTTGTCCAGAAAAATGATTGTTGTAAGTTCAAAAATGGTCCACAGTCACTAATAGGTAATGTACACTGTAGCTCCCCCCTCCCCCCCCCATTAAGACATGAAGACTGCTCCTATCAAGATGAGCTAAACTTGTCAGGAGCAGTGGTGGCACAAACCTTTAATCCCAGCAGAGGCAGGTGATTTCCAAGCCAGTCTGGTCTACTGAGCAAGTTCCAGGACAACCTCCAAAGCTACAGAGAAACTATGTCTCAAAAAAACAAAAGGAAGAAAAGGAAGGAAGGAAGGAAGGAAGGAAGGAAGGAAGGAAGGAAGGAAGGAAGGAAGGAAAGAAGGAAGGAAGGAAAGAAAGACAAGAAAAGGAAAGAGAAGAAAAGAAAAGAAAAGAAAAGAAAAGAAAAGAAAAAGAAAGGTCCTGATGACATCCTATAAGAACAGAACCTGGGGAAAATGTACCAGAACCCTTTGCAACCCCACGGCTGCCAGCCTAATTCTTTATGGAGAGATTATTAAGGATGCAGGTTAAGAGCTGACTGATACTAACGTTGTGTTGTTGTTTTGTGACAGGGGCTCACGTCACTGAGGCTAGTCTTCAACTCACTAAGTAGCTAAAGATGACCTTGAACTTCTGATTCTCTTTCCTCTCTCTCTTTAATGCTAGCACTGCAGGCATGTGCTACCATGCTGGGGACTTTGAAACCAGGCCTCCTGAGAATTAGGCAAGCACTCTAACAGCAGAGTTACTTGCCCAGGCCCTACCTTTTCAATATACTAAGATATACATATGACATGTGGGCTGGGAAGATGGCTTAATTGGTGAGAGTGGTTGCTGTACAAGATTAAATCCCCAGAACCAACGTAAAAAGCTGAGCATGGCTGTGTGAGCCTGTAGCTCCAGCAACAGCCACAGCCTATGTTCATGTTCAGTGAGAGATCCTGCATCAAGAAAATAAGAAGAAAGTGACAGAGAGGAACACCACACATCCTCTCCTGGCCTCTCTGTATATACACAAACAGGCCCACATACAGCATATACATATGCCATAAACATACGTGTATACACACACACACACACACACACACACACACACACACACACACAAGGCAACAAAGGTTTTTAAAAATCACACCTAAAAGCCACTATTTTTAAATTTTTTAAACTATGTTATTTTATTGGTTTTGGAGACAGTGTCTCATCTAGCTAAGGAACAGAACTCTTGATCCTCCTGCCTCCACGCCTCCAGGTTACTGGCCTGAACCACAATATTCACTTTTGTTTTGTTTTTAAGACAGGGTCTCTGTAACCCAGGAACTCACTATGCTTCCAGGCTGATATCAAAGTCAGTGATCTTCTTGCTTCAGCCTCCTGAATACTAGGATTCCAGGAGTAAGCCATCGTGCCACTTTATAAGATAAGCCACTTTAAAAAAGATGTCTACTAAGGAATGGTAGGATGGCTCGGCAGGTGAAGGAGCCTCCTGCACAAGCCAGAAGACCTGGGTTGAAACCATGGAGCCTATATATAGGCAGAAGGAAGAACCTCCACACATATGACATGGCATGCACATGCCTATGCATCACTAATAATTTTTAATAGAATTTTTCCCATATAAAGGGTTTTAAATACCTGCAGGAAGATTAGAAATTCCAAGTCATCCTGGGTTACACAACAAGTCTGAAAAGTTTGAGGCCAGCCTGGGACCCATGGGACCCTGTCCCAAAACAAAACAAAACAAGCTGAGATTAAGACCACAGCAGAGCAGAAGATGGATGAGGAAATACCCTGAATGTTCAGTAAAAATTTCCCACCATTCCTTCAATTCTGGGTGCTTCTTTTCTTTTTCTTTTTTTTTCTCTTTTTTCTTTTTTGGTTTTTGATTTTTGATTTTAGAGACAGTGTTTCTCCGTGTAACAGCTGTGGATGTCCTGGAACTTGCTTTGTAGATCAGGCTGGCCTTGAAGTCACAGCAAGATGGCCTTGAACTCACAGCTATCTGCCTGCTTCTGCCTCCTGAGTGCTGGGATTAAAGGTGTGTGCCACCACCACCTAGCAGTGCTTCTTTTCATTTTGTCTAGTTGTGTGACACCTCACCATTTTGTGTAGACTTCGACTTAGGTTTGGCACCCTGACAATTCACAGATGTGCCTCCCATATTTAATTTATTTATTTTTGATAGTCTCATGGAGCCTGAACTTAAAGAGAATGACGTTGAACTTCTAGTTCTCTTGCCTCTGCCTCCATAACGCTGGGATTCCAGGCTTGTACCACCATGCTCAACTCTAAGGAAGGACTAGGTTTTTGTTGTTTGGTTCTTTCTTTGTTTTGAGACAAGATTTCACTGCAATCCAGGCTGGCCTGAAACTTCTTACATGGATTAGGCTGGCCTAGATTTTATTACAATAATTTTTCCTCGGCCTCTGACTGCTGGGATTACAGGCATGCACAACCATCGCTAGTGCGATGGCATCATATAGTCTTTAGGATGCAAACTATATATCTTTTGGATTTTTTATTCATTATTGTGTTTGGTATGGGTATATTTATATGTACGTGTGTGCATTCAGGCTAGCACAAGACAAATCTTGTATGTGGGGAATCAGTTCCCGATGTCCACGTCATATTCCAGGTTAACTAGCCTGCAAGCTTTTTGATAACACTCCTGTTTTTGCCTTCCATCTCACCCTCAGGAATACTGGAATTTCACACATGTCACCAAATCTGGATTCTTTTTTATTTGGGCTCCTGGAATTTAACTTGGATTGCAAGGCTTGTGCAGGCAGCATATTTACCTGCTGAGCCAGCTTACCAACTCTGTAAATCTTTTAAGTTTTTCATAAATTAGAATACAACTTTGTAGTTGGAAGGTGTTCAACAGAATGGAAATAGACACATAAGAAATTTCATGGGGAGTATTGTTCATAACTGTCCCAAACTAGAAATAATCCAAATACTCTGTCAAGAGTTGAAAGTATAAACAGACCTTGGTACAACTATGCAAGGAAACACTAGTCAGTCATACAAAGAAACAAACAACTGATTGTAAGACAAATACGAATGGCTCTCAAAACCATTATGGAGAGCCTGGGTATGTAGCTCAGATGGTAGAGTGATTGCCTAGCATGGATGAGGAACTGGGTTTGATCTCAAGTACTTCATAAACCAGGGTATCGGTAAATACCTATAATCTCAGGACTCCAGAGATAGGGACAGTATGATTAGAAGTTCAAAGTCATCCTTAGCTACAAATGGACTTTTGAGGCCACCGTGGCCTACATGTGACTCCATGACAAAAGCAAAAACCAAACAATACAGAGTAAAAATTGCAGAAGGCAAGAAGTCACATATTCCACTTGTATAATATTCTTTAACAACAACAAAGCACTGGATATGGTGGCATATGCTAGCAAAAACAGTATTTGTGACTTAAGAGTGAAAAGCCGAGGATAGCCGGGACTACATATTTTGAGATACATAAAAAGAAAAGGAAACAGTTAAAGGGAAAAAAAAGAAATTGGTGCTTGCCAGGAACTGGTGGGAGTTGATGGGAGTGGAGTGACTTCAAAAGAGGCAAATATAAGTTTATGGGATAATATAAATCACCAGTATCTTAATTGTAGTGGCACTTACAGACTATGTTTGGTTCTCTGAACTCATAGAACTGTGTAGATAAAAAGATTATGATTTATACCTCATTAAATAAGACATTAACAACAAAAAGTTATGATCCTATCTACACAAAAGGCATTTGTAGTGATTTGCTCACCGTTTCTCAAATGAAGACTTAATTGTGCTAGTGTAACTACAATAATAAGGATGACTCCATAAAAAATATACTAGGGAAGGAAGCTGATGTTCCAGTACCATGGAGGCCTCTGAGGGTAGGTTCCAGTGGCAGGTTCACTGAACTTGAGACTAACGGAACCTTGGTCTGGGTTGCAGCTCAGTTGGTGGAGCACTTCCCTAGCAAGCACAAAGCCACAGGTTCTGTCCTCAATATCACATAAGCTGGGCTTCCTGGCACACGCCTGTAATTTCATTATTTGGGAGGTAGAGGCAAGAAGATCAGAAGTTCAATGTTGGCATAGTAAGTTCTAGGTCAGCCTAGCTGTATGAGACCAAATACCAAAAAGAAAAAGAAAAGAAAGGAACAAAAGAAACCATGAAAAGGAAATTAGATTTTTTTTTTTAAGAAAACCATTGTTAAACTCCAGGCCCATTTATTCAGCAACCCCACATGCTCTTTAGAGTAAGAAATAAATGAGCAGAAAATTGTGACAGATCTAGGTGAAGAGGCCTAACTTAGCATTAGTGCAACCTGTCAAGGCTGCAGACTAACAATGCTGGGATTAGGCCTTACCATTATAATAACCAGGAAAAACCACAGACTGTACCCTGCAGGGAAAATAATCAGAATCGAGACAAAGAAATACTAGATGCTCCAGAACATTCAGAATAGCTTACCAAACTTGTATATAGGTTGCCAATTTCTTGGCAGCAATGCCAGTACCAATCTCTTTTTGACAAGACTTCAGTTACCTCACTCCTGTTCAATAAGGAGTTCGACCCCTATTTGAATCCAGAATTTCCCTAGCCCCACATCCTTTAATCCTTAAAAACCCTGCCACAGCTGAGCTTGGGGCTCTCTGATCCAACCACTGTGTTGAAACGGACCAAGATCCCAAGCTTGAGTTTGCAATAAAGGCTCTTTGCTTTTGTGTACGAACTCGGACCCCTGGTGGTCTCTGGGTGACTCATGACTGGGCATAACACTAGGAACAAATGTATTGAAATACCTCACAGAGGTTGAAGTGAAGAAAAGCAATATGAAAAGCTTAGCAGCAATTTCCATTGCATGGTTCTCCAGCTCTAAGGAAATCATGGATTTGGTCTCAAAGTCAGCTCCAGAACAAGCCATTCAACAAGCTTTCAAGTGGTCAAGGAGGGGCTGGGGTGGGGGGTAACTCAGTGGAACATGGAGTCCTTGGCATGTGTGGCATCCTTCTCTGTTGCTTTCCCAAAGCTTCTTGGGATTTCTAGAATTCAGAATTTCTAGAGTTCCATGCCCAGCAACAGCCTCATCCCACCCCACGCTGAAAAGACAAAAAATATCAAGTAGCAGGGAATGTTGTTTTTGTAAAATAACAATTTACCCAGCAGGACAATAATGGAAAAATAAACGTTTAGAAACAAATAGAAAGAAAAATACTAGATTACTCTATTGTTATTGACTTCCTGGAACCAAGCACAAAACCTGAGTGATTGACATTTCCCATTTGCTGACTCAGCCAGACTATTTGGTGTCACATGGATGTGGCCAACTCTTTCCCTGTATGGAAAGAAAGGAACGAAGGAGAGTGTGGGGTCTTTAGGGAAATTCAGTAAATGGTGAGTTAAGTCTGGAGGAGTCCAGATCCCTTGAGCAGCATTTCAAACTCTGTAAGAAAGGACAAAAGATATATTACAGAATCAAGGTATCTATGAGGAGGAGTAAAATGCACCTCACAGAAAAAGATCCACTTTTAAACAGAAGAAAGAGTATGATGGGTAACTTGGACACAATGAAACAATGATCAGGAGTGAACCTTTGTACATAAGGAATGTTGCTCGCATGAATGATGGCTGCTGTCATGTCCACTTTGTGGAAAAAAAATGACCGTGGGCATTCCTCTTTCCCCAGAGTGGTGACAACGCTACTACACTCCTTAAAATGCCTTCTCCTTCTCTGGTTGCTTTCCCAAAGCTGCTTGGGATTTCTAGAATTCAGTGGCACTCCAGTGGGGAGCAGCTGGCATGCAGGAATTCACTTTTGAAGGGCTCTGGCAGCTGGGAGAGCAGGAGGGGCCGCTCTCTTTGTGCCTGGGCTGAAACGGAGCTGTCACTTGGCAGGAGATGAGGTTTCTTCAGTTCCCCCTGTCTGCCCTCTGCCACATAATCCACATACTTCTCACTGCCTGCAGTTGTCATCTCAACCGGGGCCTCAGCACTAAGCAAAGTTTCCTCTTGAAATATTTGTCTTCCTAGCACTAGGAAAGACCAGCTAAAAAGATACCACTTTGCCCAAAGTGATGCTAGGCATGAGCTTCTTATGCATATGTGTCTTTTCACTTCTTCATGCCCAGTGTCCTTTTAACATCCAAGATTGCTGGTTTAGTTAGCCATGCATGTGGCACAGGAAAGGGCTTCTGTTTCTTCAAACACCTGAGGGCTAGAGAGGTGGCTCTGTGGGCAAAGGGCTTGTTATCGAAGCATGGGGACCTGAATTCTGATGCTCAGAATAGACATAAAAAGCCAGGCTCATGCCAGGCAGGATTGGCGCATACCTTTAAATCCTAGCACTCTGGAGGCAAAGACAGGCAGATCTCAGTGAGTTCAAGGCCAGCCTGGTCTACATAGTGCGTTCTAGGACAGCCAGGACAGAGAAACCATGCTTCGAGAAATCAGTAAGTAAGTAAGTTAGTAAGTAAATAAATAAATAAAAATTAAAAAGCCAGGCTCAGTATCCCTCATCTGTAATCCCAGTGCTTCTAACATAGTTATGTAAGGAAAAGACAGGAGAATCTCTGGGAGCTCACAGGCCAGCTAGTTTGGAATAAACAGTGATGAGCAACAGATCCTGTCTCAAACAAGGAGGATGGCAAGGACTGACACTTGAGGTTGCCCTCCAACCTTTACATGAGCACCATGACACATGTATATGTGCGTGTAAAGCACATATGTAATAAGTAAATAAATGTTTTTAAATGTTAAGAGCACACAGCTAGGGCTAAAACTTCGGCTCAGTTAATGGAGTGCTGGCCGAGCATGTACAAAGCCCTGAGTTCCACCCCAGCACCACATAAAACCAGATACAATGATTCACACCAGTAATCCCAACACTTAGGCAGTGGTGGCATGAGGAACAGAAGTTCAAGATCACCCTCAGCTACATGATGACTTCAGGACTACTTTAGGCTATATGAGACCCTGACTCAAGACTGAATAAACAGATGCGAAAAGAGAAATGCTACATGGTATAATAGAGGACAGGTACATGTGTGCATGTGCATCTGTGCATCAGAACTCCAGATCAAGTGGGATAGGAGACTCTGTGGCTTTGAACCATATGATGGTGATGCCATATGATTAGCTGTATGGTCAGTGGACACTATTGGTGGGTAGAGGCAGGTGCCACATATTAGGCCAAAACAAAGGAAGTTTCCATGTCCTTTCTCTGGACTCGTTTGCAGCAAAGTTTGCCCTGCAACCCCAGTGGATGAATTTGAGACTGTAGGGGTATCAAGGTAAATTAGTCTCCTGGGGCTGCTGTAACAAATAACCACTGACTGTTAATTTATATACAATTCTGGGGACAAGGGTTTTGAGATCAGTATCTCTGAGCCAAAAATCACAGTGTGGATGGATTGGGCTGCGTGCCCCAGGAAGCTCTAGGGGAACATCTGTGCCTTATGTTTTTTTCCAGATTCTGGTGCCCATATTCTTCGGCTTGTGGCCTCATCATTCTAATGTCTTCGGCTTGTGGCCTCATCATTCTAATGTCTGCTGCTATCACATTGCCTTCTCTGCTGTGCATATTACAGTATCTCCATCTTCGAATAAAAAGATACTAGATGCATTTTGGGCCCTCCTTCATAGTGCAGAAATATTGTCTTAACATCTTTAACTTCAGAGCTGGGATTATAGCTCATTTGGTAGAGTGCTTCCTTGTGAAGCCATGGCTTGGATCTCCAGCACAAACTGGTTGTTTTATACATTGTTTGTAATCCCAGCAACCAGGAAGTGGGGTTAGGAGAATCAGTAATTTAATATATAACCCTGTCACAATGTGTGTGGGGGGGTGGGGGTGTCTTTAATTCCATCACATCTGCAAAGACTGTCTTTTTTCACATAAAGTAATATTCACAGTGTGATACCCTAAGATATCATCTTTTCATCTATTACACAAGACCAGCCCCTGCCTTGGTCCTGATGCCTATCAACAAAAGCAAACACTGACCTCTCTCTGTCAGGAAGAAAAATATAGTCGGTTAAAAGCCCTGTGTGTGGTTCTGTCTGCTCTCTGATCCTCCTCCTAGTTTCACAGGCTACTGGCTTCCTGCTTGCACAATGACTCTTTGAAGAAGCCCCAGACAGAGCTTCCTGTGAGTGGTAAGCTACAATGTACCAAATGAAAAAGACAGGGTTTCTCACTGGGAAGGGAGCGACTGTATTGGGGGCCACATCCTTCTTTGTGTTGGGGGCTATGCTGTTTGTTACAGGATAGTTAGCGGCATCTCTACCTTCAACAGGTTGAAACTGGTGTAATCCTTACCTCTCCATCCCAGCTGTAGCAACTAAAACTGACTCCAAACATTCCGTAGAGAGAGCTAATTACTCACTCACGAACCTCGCTGCTATACTGAGTGATGAGTGATGAACATTGTGGGTCCTAGAGGTTAGGCTGCCTTGCATTCCTCTTCTTACATTTACTCTGCTTTTGAAATCACAAAAGGACTATATTTTGATGTCTCTGCTCTAGACACTTTGCCATGCTTCGAATTGGGGTGGCTTCAAAAGGTCACCCTAAGACTGGAAAAACTTGAAACCCTAAGTGAGTGGCCCACAGGGTGGGCAAGTGGTCCCAAGCTCCTATCTGAGAGACCCTTCTGGATATGATCTCCTGAAGTCACAAGGAACAAGCCTCGGGTCTCAGACAAACTAATATTTCTCAGTTTTTTTCCCTTGGAGCCCTAAGAATTGATGGAGGTTAGTATCTTGGCCACATGAGTCCCCCAGAAGGTGGAAATTTTAAGGAACTATCTCAGCAGAGTAGAGCAAAATGTCACAGGCTAGGGCCTTTGCTATCCCTCTGCTCCAGGTGTTTTCTTAGTTTTGCTTTTACCAAGTTGGAGTATCTTGAGCAAGTTATATTATCTGTCTGCCTCAATTTCTTTTTTAAGTTATATACATACATATATACATGGGTTTCACTGTGACATTTTCATACATAATTATTTTGATCATGTCTATCTCCCCATTACCCTCTTTTGTCCTTTTCCCATTTCAGTTAATTTCTTTTCTCTTCCAAGTTACCTGGCCATCTACTTTTGCATCTTTGTTTTCTAACTCAATGAGTTCCATTTGTTTACAGGACCATGAGTAAGGGTTTACATAGAGAAGAGTGGGTATGAATCTGTTTACATGGCCATGCATACCTTTCCAATGGCTACACCACTAAAGAAAATTGTTTCTTCCATCAATGGCTCTCTTCATATAAGCCCTTAGGGGAGAAGTGTAGTTCAGGAGCCCTTCCTCCGGCCACAGTTTGTCATCTATGAATGGTAAGAAGAGAGCCTCTTTCCCGAGCTTGTGGTAGGAATGAAGTGGGTGATATAGGGCAAATAGTATTCACTTAAAACTCCAGTGAGACTCATCACATTTGCACGTTCCCTACAAGATTTAATCATCTTCCTCAAACAGCACTTCAAAGTCAGGATTGGTGGCTCATGCCTGTCACCCCAGCACGCAGCAGGCTGGGACAAGAGGCTAGTCTGGAATCTCAGGCCACCCTGGGCTCTATGGGTAATTCCAAGCTAGCTTAAGCTACAGAAGGAAGACCCTGTCTCAAAAACCTACAAAAAAGAAAGAAGAGGCAGATGCATTTATTTCTTTGATACTCTGAAAACCCATCTCCAAATCAAATATCATGGGTAAGGTACAGTAATGTGTGCAGCATTCTGTGTTCTTCAGCATCCCATAATTTCATAAATCTGCTTCTGGTTAGAATTACATAGGAGGAATTGACTGCTGTTTTATATACCTCTTTCATGTAAATAGTATAAAGTCAGAAGCTACAACTGTAGTCTGTTTTTGTTTGCTTAAGTGAATTTTTGACACTGGCTCTCTCTCTCTCTCTTCACTTTGCAGCCACACTGGAAGTTCCCAGGCAGCTCCATGTGCATAAATATAAGGCTCCTTTGTAATAAGGAGAGATTAAAAAAGAAACACATACGGAAGTCTTGCTTTTCAAGTACGTATACCATAAACGTAGCTGAATGAAGCAAGATTATAGCCAAATATAGACAGGACAAGCTACGAAACCTCAGTCATGATTGGCTCCCACCTTTGCCCCAAAAGAAGAACATTGTGGTTTAAATGCTGCAGACCCAGGAAGTCTTGAAATCAACTGAAGGGGTTTTCAAATTCATTTTTCATCATTTCAATTGGGCCCCAGCCCAATGCAATTGGTGGCTTGAGTGGACTGAGTCTCAAGTCTAGGGCTGACATTTTCAACCTTCATTTGACAGGACATAATTAGAGGAGAAGCCATACCCCAGTGTTGCTGACATTTGAACCTCTGGGGCTTTCAATCCCAGTCATGGATTGGATTTCAGTTTCTTTCTTGTGGCACTGCCAATTTGTACTGTTGTAAACTGAGTGGCCGGCAACCTCTCAAAAGCCAGCTAGAGCTTGACTGGTTTTCAAAGGCTCATTGAAAGCTCAGAGCTTGTAAAAGGATGTGTTCGATGGAGCTTCAGCTGGCCCCTCTAGGCGATGGCCTAGGCTGATAAAACGCTTTGCAGCTTTAGTTTCCACCAAGTGTTTTAAAACATTGGTGTTCATTTCAGGCCTGTGTAATTGTTTGTTATCGGTCCCACAGCCGTTCTTTTACCCTTGTGATCAGATCATAAGTCCCTTGCACAACCAGCACAGAAGCTCTGTAAGGATGAAGGCTATTAACCCCTCGGGGCTTAGTTTATGAACAACTCAAAGCCTCATTAGATTGCCATCTGTGAGAGATGTGTGCACCCAAGCCAAGGCTGCACTTCCCTTTCAATCGTTTGTGCTTGCCCTCCCGTGGCCTGGCTTCCAAGCTTGGGATAAACAGGAATTGAGCCCCAAGTCTCCCTGGAGAAATGGGCGACTATTATTATCACCATTGGAAAAACAGACAATGGTCAGAAGTTGCAAAGAACCTAGCCTAGTTAACTCTTCACCTTTCGGACCAGATGACCTCCAAGTTCAACTATAGCACACTTTCCTTTTAACAGGAAGGAAGTACACACAGAAACTTCAAACCTTACCGGGACCACCTTGTCACAGACTGTGACTTCAATAGACATGTGTGGGTTGGGGGAACATGGAGAAATTTAGAACTTCTATACTGGTGTCACTGTAAAAATCAGTGGTCTGGCAAGGTGCTCATTTCTTTCTAGAAAATACCATCAAGCCCACGTCTGACAAGTTTTCCTTTTAGATCTAAAAATCCCACACACAGAGCTTTTTGCCCTCATCTAAGACCACTGCATGATCACTATGTGCCCTAAATCCCAATGATTCTTTACTAACAGAAAGAAAGAAAGCCTGATATGGCCACAAATTGGTGGAGTCAGTTTTGTAGATCAGGAAGACAATCCATTAACCTGAAAATGTTAATTCAAGGATGTAGGCTTGCTTGATATTCATAAATACAGTAAAAAAAAAGCAAACAAACAAACCAAAACAACAGCAACAAAGCTACAGAGAGAGATTCATTGGAGAAAAGTTTTCTGCCTCTTAAATATCCTCCAAAAATAATTGAACACACATATGACATGTTCCTACAATAAGCATAATTACTAATAGCCATGTTGCAGGAGAATGGGAACATATGAGTAAAATTTCATACAACATGAAAAAAATAAGATGATCTGGGTTTGTCGAAAGAGAAACATGTGTTTAAGAAAGCATATAGATGAGGACCCTTAAAATATGTGCCAGCATCTGGGAGGCAGAAGCAGAGGATCAGAATTTAGAAGTCATCCTCAGCTACATGTCAAGTTTGAGGCCAGCCTAGTGTACACGAGACTCTGCCTCAAAACTGAAAGAAAAAAAAAAAACAAAAACAAAAGCATCAGAACAGCATCAGGAATTTCTCAGTAGCATAGGACAAAGCTTATAAAGGGTTAATGCCCTCCTCAATGATTGATTGTTTCTATATTGTTCGAATTCCCTATACAGTAAGTGCTTTTGTAATGAAAAAAATCCTCTTGGGAAAGTAACACCCTACCCAAGCTTGTTCTTTAATGACTTAATAATATGAGAAGGCAGAAGGGCAGCATACTAGCGGTCCAGAAGACAGGATGGAGGCAAAAATATCAGCCTTGAATTCATTTGAACTTTATTCACTATTGCTTAAAAAAAGAACTTTCATGATTGCATATTCCATGCACTCTGCTAAAAGCCATGACTTTCACACTCAGACGCAGTGAATAAAAAGCTCACCCAGGCAGACTGCAATGGAGGTGGCTGCTCTTGCATTCTAATTGAGGGACTATGTGCCTCAATCAGTCTCCTGACAGACTGAGAAAATGAAGAAATCGCCAGCTGCCAGAGCACAAAGAAGGAAAGGCACCAGCGAGGGAGGCTGGTGTCTGGCTAAGACATCCTTCTGTTTTCTCGGGTTAGCATAGGGGAAGAGAACGCCTCCAGCCATTGCATGCAAGTTAGAGGGCACGCAGGCAAACATTGCAGAGTTGAAGGGAGGGGCCCTGCAGGCCCAAAGAGAATGCCTATTTTAGGACTTGTGGTTGTGACCACAGTGTTCTACCTTCAGTTTTCTGCACATGTTGTGATCAGAACTTTGACACCAATGGTGGCTGCATGACCAGATGCTAATTCTTTCTTTTTTTCTTTTTTTTTTAAAGAGACGGGGTGTTTTGAGACAGGGCATCAAATGGGTAGTGTAGCTGAGGGTGACCTTGAATTCCTGATCCTCCTGCCTCTACCTCTCAAGTGCTGAGATTACAACCCCATACTACCTTGGGTATTTGTTCTGCCTAGATACTAGATTCAGCAGGAGTGGTTGAAAGTTTTCTGGACTCACATCCCAACTACCCACAGCATTCCCACATTTCTGTTGGTCATCTACCGTTTCCTATCTCAGACAGTGCATCCTTGTAAGTCCTTCTGTTAAATTGCATTGATTTAGTTCACAGAGGTGTCTCAATTTCTCCCCAAGGCTTACATGCAGGGGCCAAACCAGATAGATACAGTCTCTTCCCCATTGTGTTCTATCTGCATCTGCATACTGTGGGGGAGATCTAACATATTCCTAAATACCTTCAATAAAAAACCTAAATTCTCCTTCTTTTGCTAGCTTGAAAATAGAGGGGCAAGGAAACTTATATTATACTTTGCAAGCTTTATCATGGGCCGCATGAAACAGGAAGGTCCTAGGCTTTCTCACAAGTAACTGATAAATAGCACTGGTTTAGTGTAACATTCAGGTAGATCTGCATTCAGAAACATTCACACAAGATGCAATGGCTTACATAAGACTCTAACACTCATCACATGCAAACCCTTAACATATGAACAAAGGTCATTTGTTTCTCATATAATATTTCTGGTTTTTTGTGTGTACCATCTGAAGGTACCACACAAAGGCTGGCAAGAAGAATCCAGTTGACAAAAGGCCTGATGTAGATCCTTTTCTCCACTGCTCTTAAAGATGGAGCACTTTCCCTTGAGCAGGCATTCTTGTGGCTCCACTTTGGGAAGGGAAGGACATTTTACACTCTCATAGCTGACAGCAATTGCTTTGGGGAAATGAAGGTAAAGGGGAAGCCTTTTTAACTGTCCTCTGTTATTAATCTGCTCTCAGTTCCAATCAATGTTATTTACCAGTGCTGAACAAGCATTAACAGAGAGTCTGAAAGGAATCTAAAGTCACTTGTAAGATATTCAGATGTCTACACACAAAGCTTTCAAATCCTAGTGGTTTTGAGTGAGGCACTTCCCTCCAAGGCAGATGATGCTCACACTTTAGGATGTATCATGCAATATAAGCTTTGCAAGCAGGTTACAGTTCCATTATGAACTAAAAAGCAAGCCAACAAAAGACTTCCTGTACCATTAATGTGAACTGCAACCACACTGTAAGAATTCAAGATGGCACATCTTGTGCAAGAGGAGGGGCAGCCTGTGTAAAGGCGTTTATATTACCCCATTGGATATTTTTTTGTTTTCGTTTCAAAACTTGAAAGTGTAGGCAAAGGAAACAGACCTAACCCACAAGGTTGTAAATAGAAGAGGACTTCTCATTCTCCTTCCATTTTCTAATTTCTCATTTTCAAGGGCATACAGTTTAACAAATAACCTTAGAGATACTTAGAAATATTGCCCAGTTAAAACGTTATTTATGCAGAACATAGTAGCACAAACCCTTAATCCCAGCACTCAGGAGGCAGAAGCAGGTGGATCTCTGAGTTCAAGGCAGCCTGCTCTACAGATTGAGTTCCAGCATGGCCAAAACTACTCAGAGAAACCCTATCTCAAAGAAATCATTTATGCAGTTAATACTTGATTAGCAAGCTATAGCCACCTTGGTAGCCTGTCTTAACCATGTCTGTCATCATATTAACTTTTTATATTCCTCTATTATAAAAATGAAAGCAAACTGAGCCAGTTTTGTTTTTCAGGTCTAGGTCATAAAACCCAGGACCCAGTGTATGCTAGGCGAGTGCTCTATCAGTGAGCTGCACCTCTAACCCCTTACATCAACAAATGAATGAATAAATACAACAGGTTTGAGATTCAATGCCATTTGCTCTTGTGTCCCATTGAAATTCAATCCCACCAAAGAGAAAAAAGGCAAGAGAGTCTTGGGTAAAGTGCACACAGCAAAATCATAGCCCAACTAATTGCATGCAGCTGCAAAGAATAACCTATGTCGTCAAATGCTGTAGGTTGGCCCTGTGGACAGGGGAATAAATTTGGTAGAGAAACAAGCAGAACTCAGTGTCCTCGGGTTCCTTCCGGCTTAACAAGGGTGCGTCCTTTCCTGCAAGGCACCTGCATACTCTGCAGCATGACTTCCGGCCAGAGACTTCCTGTAAAGGGAAAAAAAGAGAAAAAAAAGAAAGAAAAGAAAACCGGGTAGTGCTGCTGCTTGCCTCCCGTTTTTGTGCTCATGTCTAGTGTTTTGTCCTGTTTTCAGCTTTGAAGAGCATCCCAGGCAGTGGTATGTACTAGCCTGTGCTTCCTGGAAATCTCTTTGACATACAGATTTGCTTGGAAAATTTTAAATTAACTAACATTTGATGTTAAGATCGAAGTTCTGTGTGGTGGAAGGGAAGAATCTTCAGGGTCAAACCACACCCAAACTCACGTATATAAATACCCAAGTCCCCTCATCATGGAGTGAGTCATAAATAGATCTGAACGCTGGAGAATTACCAATTCTCTGATATAGACATCATGATTTCATTTGTTCTGCCAAAGAAAAAAGGCCTTCATTATCTGCAACGCTGCTGTAGCAACATACTGCTAGTAAATATTTTTTCTTCTATTGGATTAAAGGGCCAACCCAGGGTTTATGAGCTGTTATTTTATTTCTAAATTGGAAGAGCTTACTAGAGTTAGTTGGGCTTAGTGAAAATTTTGACACAAACTCACGCTTAAGTATGTTAGTCCTATTGTTCTTTTCTTAAAAGCCATGGTGGAGGTCATAACCTAGCACCCTTGTTCTGCAGATAAGGAAAGCAAAGACCAAGGTTATGGAAGTAAGTGCTGACACCAGTTGCCCTCAAGTCTACCCCCACCCTGTTATTCCACCAATGCTTTTTGTGCAAACCATACAAGTGGTGGTCAGGGCTTTCTGTATTTACATTTTCAAAGGATCTTGGGCTTCATATTTTTAATAACATTCAGTTTCCTACTAGGAAAGACCCCAAGGTGTTTCCTCTTCTGGACAGCAGGTCAACAGAGCCACTGCTGAGAAACACTGCAGCCTAAGTGGCTTCATGAACTGGGAAATTTTCATATCACTCATTGTCCTGCATGCTTTTAGCATACGTTTTGTTCTTTTCCCTCAAACTGTAGAACAGCAAATGAATGAGATAGTTTTTTTTTTTTTTTAAATGATACAACAACAACAAAAACACCTTTTAATGTTGTTTCCCTTGTAATTTTAATAAGTTCAGCCAATTGATACTTAAGCTCCTCTCAATTTTCATTATTAAGGCAGTTTTGGTGATTTCACTGGGTGTATAATAATCTCTAAAACGACAGGAATTATAGTAAATGTATTTGAGGAGATTGTTGGAAAGGTCTTTTTACTTGAATAGATTGTTCTTACATTTATTTGATGGGTTCTATGCGGTGGGACAGAGGAAGGAGGAAGCACTACTAATGGGATCATTTAGCTATTGTTTTATCAGATTATCGTTCTGGTTAGTTGCACCAATGGGGAAATGTTTCAAATGGCTTTATATTTAGGACTGTGGGTAGGATAAGGATTTCTTCATCTGGACCCTGTCAACAAGTGGCATTTTTTGCTAATTCTGTATTGTAGGGGCTAGGATGGACGGGATGCTGTTAGGAGCAGCCGTGGCTTCTACCCACTCAGTGATAGCTCCTCCTCTCCGCCTCTCAGCCCAATAGTGACAGAGTAAAATAGCTCCAGACCTGGGCAAATGTTTCCCCCACCCTTTTGCCCTCCTCTACCTTCAGTAGAGAGTCTCTGCACTGTATGGAGTCTCCTGGAGAGCACTCATGCTAGATTGTAGAAACTACCAGCTCACCTGGCCAACATTCAAAAGAATTTATGATAGTCTGGGCGGGGGGGGGGGTATTTTATGTACCTGCTTCTTAGCAAATGAAGGAATTTTGTTTTTCACTTTCCAACAAATGGTTGCCAATTGTTACTAAATGCAAGGATGCATGAATTTTTACTTCTAAAACATTTTCTAGTTCTAAACAATAGAACTCTGCCCTAGAAATACAATGGCTTTCCCGGTGGCTACTAACAGAACACTCTGACTATGAAACTCAATACTATAGTGAGAACTACCTTGAACTATGGGCCAAGCTTGTTTTACACTGTCAGAAATTATAGGATTCAGTCTCTCTGTCTCTGTCCCCCCCCACACACACACACACAGAGAGAGAGAGAGAGAGAGAGAGAGAGAGAGAGAGAGAGAGAGAGAGAGTATGAGTCACAGACATAGACACACACAATCTCACCCTTGCTTCTTGAGCTTTGCTTTCCCCCAGGTGGAATCCATGTGAGTGATGGATAACAGGATATTGGGATAGAGAATCACGATGCACTTTCTTTTCTTTGCATTTTTTTTTGTTTTTGAGAATTTTCTTAAGTAAAGAATGGTAACTAGGGGACACTGCAATCCTTCCTTGTTCAAAGATGAAGCTAGATTCTCAAGAAGCCCCCTAGCAAAATTCTGCAGTCCATTTTGCTGTTTGCTTGTGTGGCACTAGATATTGAACCCAGGGCTTCACACATGCTAGACAAGTGCTCTATCACTGAGATATAGCCCCAGCCCTTTCTAAATTATCATTACCACCACCAGAATCTAAGTAATCGTCGTCTATGGGGGTCTTTTGAGACAGAGTCTCTTTATGTAGCCCTGATTGACCTTGAACTTGGGAACAATCTTTTTTCCCTGTCTTCCAAGTGCTAGGTCTACAGGTGTGTAATGCCTGTATTATTTTGAGACAGTCTCTTTGTTGCCCAGGCTGACCTTGACCTTATTCTGCCTCAGCCACCTAATGGCTTGCACCATCAGGCCCAGCATGCACTCATTTTTAGAACCTTGGTGACCTTCTGCCACCATTACACTCAATTTCCTGAAACGAGGGACAAACAGAAGTACAGTTTCAGCCATAATGGCAGTTCTGAGGGAAAGGTTCTAACATGTCTTAATTCTGTGTTCTTTTCTTTAGCATCAGAGTGAACAATCTCTAACCACAGTACAGATCCAAATCAACAGAAACTCCATAAAATGAAACCAAGCAAACAAACGAAAAGCATAGCCACTTGAAGCTCACAATGCTGTTTTCTAATCCCAGGGCCCCTTATGCAAGGCCATGTGTAAGTCTGTGGCCTGGCTTTCTGAAAGCAACTTCCTGTACTTGTACAAAAATATTTCAGACAGTGATCCATTTCTAAACTCTTGCCCTTTCTTTTTCTCTGTTCCTTTTTACACCCCCTCTCAGACTTTCACTCATTTTATGTTAGCTTCAGTTGTCTTCTTTTAAGTAATTTCTTGTGCTCTTTGGACTTCTCACAACCATAATTAATACTTTGAAATTTATTTGACCTTATTTATTAGTCTATTTATTTATTTGTTTGTACACATGTGTGTGCATGTGTGTGCGTGTGTGTGTGTGTGTGTGTGTGTGTGTGTGTGTGTGTGTGTGTGTTATACATGCATGCATCCACCTACACTTACCACAGCACATGTGCAGAGGTCAAAGGACAACTTTGAGGAATCTGTTCTCTCCTTCACTTATGTGGATCTTGCAGAACTATCTCAGGGTATCAGCCTTGGTGACCAGCTCCTTTACTAGCTAAGCCATTACCCCAGCCCTATGCAGAAATTTAATGAATAAAGGAAACTTTACAAAGACATTTCTTGGGGCTGGAGAGATGGCCCAGTAGTTAAGAGCACCAACTGCTCTTTCAGAGGACCCAGGTTCAATTTCCAGCACCCATATGGCAGCTCACCCTAAAATCTGATACCTTCGCACAGACATACATGCATGCTAAACACCAGTGCACAGAAAATAAGAATAAATTATTAACAACCAAAAAAGAAAGACATTTCTGGGGTTGGGGATGCAGGTCAGTAAGTAAAGGACTTAACAAGAATGAGTCGTCAAAAACTGAGTGTTGTGTCTAACAGGTCTATAATCTCAACACTGAGGGGTGGAGGCAGCAGATTCAGAAGCTCAAGTTCATCCTTGACTACATAGTGAGGTCAAAGCCACCCTTCAAAAACAAACAAAAAAAAAACTTGTCTCAAAAAAAGAAAAGAAGGGAAGGAAGGAAGAAAGGAAGGAAGGAAGGAAGGAAAGAAGGAAGCACATATGCCTGTATTATCCCCTGCTCTGCTCTCAAGAAAGCTGTTAGAACCTAAATAGACCCTGGATAAAAACAGAAGCAACATTTTTTCTTCCTTCCTTTTTTTTTTTTTTTGAGATAGGGTCTCTCTGTGTAGCCTTGGCTATCCTGAAACTAGCTCTGTAAGACCAGATTGGTCTGAAACTCAAGGATCTGCCTCCTCTGCCTCCTGAGTGTTGGGTTTAAAGGTGTGTGCCATCACACACAGCTACAACATTTTACTTTAAGGTGCCTTATCTTAATAGAAAGTGTGTACACTTCTGCCACCTTTTTTATAACTTTCTTTTTATTACTAATCTTTTGACATTAGCATGTCAAATAATGTATGCCATCATAGCATCATTATATATGTGTGCCAGATTAATAGCTTTCAACCCAGATTCCTTCCTGCGGGCTCAAAGCTCATGTGACTTGTGATAAAAGAGACTAGTTTTAACTTAAGCCAAAATGATCTGAAGTCTCCATGGAATATATAAACATTAGCAGAGAATAAAAATCCATAAAGTTGCCTCTCTATTAGATTTGAGACTTCATTTTCTGTGGATATTTCCCTCAATTGATTCTGTTGGAATGTATAATTCCTTGTTATTTGATTTTGTAGACCTTTTTAAAAATTAACATAAATCAAGCCCAGAATGCAGAAACTTATTAAAATCCTTTCTTGATGGAGCCACATTCAAGTCACTTGGGGAAGAGATGGAGAAAGAACATGCAGAATAAAGAGGTTAAAATGTACAGTTCATTAAGAAGGAAAGAAGTCAAGTAGAGTAGAAGAGAAGGAATGGTTAAAGATTGGTGTGATTGGAAAGAGGGTGGAGATAAGGAAGATAGTATTCTTATAAAATGAAACTTGATCCAAGAAGTGAGAGGGGCAGCCATATGGGTATTGAAAGAAGTCTCTTCCACTCTGGGGTATACCCTCAGTGATGGAAAATTTGTCTAGCTAGCCAGAGATCATCAGTTAGAAGATAGTGCCCTAAGTTTCTCCCAAGCTAAAGGAACAGTTAGTGCAGAGCAGTGAGAGATGATAGTGTGTCTGGCATGGTAGAGGGATGTCATAGGGCCCAGTGTGCCCAGTAGGGAGTAGAGGAAGTTGGGGAGATATTTTTTCATGTATTATTTCTTTGTGTGTAGGTGGGAGAGTGGCACGGTCACACCACTGTGTGCAAAATCAAGACAGAGGATGGCTTGCAGGAACTAATTCTCTCCTTCTGCCAGATGGGTTCCTGGGATTAAACTCATACTGTTAGGCTTAATGGCAGACCCCTTTGCACTCTGAGTTAGCTCACTAGTCCTTAAGAAGTGATTTTTAACATATATTAAAGCATGGGATATAATAGAAAGTAAGATACTAAGGGAAAGAATAAGACACATTCAAGAGCATGGATGTGGGTTTCATTGAGCTTAGATATTTTTTAATTGTTAATTGTCTTGATTTGAGCTATATAAACATTTTAGTGCATTCTGAAGTTATTATATTCAAAGGCGTGCTAAGGACTGTAAAGCAGATCTGAGTGGTTTCTAAGGTGTGTTGGTCAGGATTACAGCTGGGAATTAATACCCTAGCTCACAGAGGTGAAATTGTAAGACAGAGTATCTTTATTGTAAACAACAACTTATACTCTTGTTTATGAGCTTACCTGAAAACTACAGCTATTCAACTAGGAGAGAAGTGACATTAAACTCAAGGTCATATAGGTCTAGGCCTTAAGCATGGCTCACTGCTGTAACGTGAAGTTTTCTGGGCCAGCAGGGTCCTGCAGCCCTTCTCTGCCCCAAAGAAGTACACAGAAGCTATATCATGGTGGGGCAGTGGTGGCACATGCCTTTAGTCCCAGCACTCGGGAGGTAGAGGCAAGTGGATCTCTGTGAGTTCGAGGCCAGCCTGGTCTACAAGATCTAGTTCCACTACAGGCTCCAAAGGTACACAGAGAAGCCCTGTCTCAAAAGAAACATCTATATTATGAAACTGTTGGCTGGTGACTAAGGTTTCTTATTGGCTAGCTCTGTCTTAATTATTAACCCATTTCTATAAATCTAAGTATTTCCCCGTGGTCTTATTACCAGGGTATGCCGGACCTGCTACAAAGGGACTGTTAAGCGTCTCCACAAAGAAGAGAAGAGAGCAATTTGCTGTTTGGCCCTGCTTATATACTGATTCTGCCCAGCTATATCACCTGCTGCCTGTCTGTACCGACCTTTAGACCTCTATGGTTAGCTACTGGCAGTTTCTGTCCAGCTACGTCACTTCCTGGGATCACATGACAACTCCTCTCTGCCTACACTTCCCAGAATCCTTGTTTCCTAGTCCTACCTATCATCCCGCCTGGCTAATCAGTGTTTTATTCATCAACCAATAAGACAAACATATACACAGAACATTCCCCATCACACTGCTATTTTAACAACCTTATTTTCTGGAGAGATGATGAATACTGCTCATCCAGTTCTCAGCACCTACCGGGTAGCTCCCAAATACCTGTAATCCAGTTCTAGGGGATGTGATGCCTTCTTCTGGCCTCCAAGGAAGGGTATATACACACATGTGCATATACCTTCATACAAAGCTGTGCATATTTAAAAATGAAAAATAAATTCTAAAACATATCTCTGTCTAAAAGTAATATTGTCCCCACATAGGCAGCCTTCACAGGAGATGGTGATGGTGCTGGAATTCCTGAGTGCCAACTGGTGAGTGGTTTCAGCCAGACTCTGGAGTGAATGGCTGTAGGGGACAGTGGTGAAGGTGAGGTCAGGATGACGCTTGATAGGGTTTTAAGGGGCTGCAAGGCACATGGGATCCTTCTCTCTGGTCTGCCTGCCTTGCTACCCCTGACATGTTCTGGCTTGCATTTGGCTGGTGTTTTTTTAAATAAAGGTTATCTTTATTCCAAGCTCCTTTTACTTCTTAATATTTGGCTTTCCTCCTCTAAATCCAACATGTGGTTAAATTGTTGTTAAATTCCCCTCCTCTTTCTCCTGTGCTTTTACCCAGCCTCAGTTCTTCCTCTCAAGTGCCTGATGCCTTTTTATTAGAAATTAGCCACTCTAAAGCAAACAATTCTACATTTACAATATTGTTCAATTCCATCTCTATTTAGTTCCAGAACATTTTCATCAACTCAAAGGGAAGCCCCAGACCCATCAACTGCCACTCTCCATCTTCCTGCTTTCCAACCCAGACAACAAGCAATCTTCCTTCCTTCTTTACAGTTTTGATTTTCCAAGACATTTCATACAAATGAATCCATACACTATGTTACCTGCCATGACTCATTTCTTTCATTTAGCACACAGTGTTGGTAGTTCATCCATATTTCAGTATACATCAATACCTCACTCCTTTTTAAGGCTGAAGACTTTCCCACTCTACGGATATACCACAATCTGTTTATCCATCCACAAGTTTAGGTTGTTTCTATCATGTGGTCATTCTGAGTTGACCTGTTACTATAATTACAGGTTTTTAAGTAGAAAAGAGAGATGACTTAAACTTTGTTTTACACAAGTATATTTTGGCTGTTTTAGAATAAGTAAATTCATATTAAAGTGGTAACCATAAATAGGTGAAAAAATAATGCTTCTCCTGCCTGATTCACTGGACTTGACACTCTGCCACATGCCACTACCTGTTTGGATGTTTAGGATATCATCTGCTCCCAACAGAACCATTTCTTTCATTCTTACTGAATTTTATTTATTGTTTGTATGTGCACATATGCACATGTATGTGCACCTATGTTCATGTATGTGCATGTATTCACATGCATGTGCACACACACACACACTCCAAACAGTTTACAGGAGTCAGTTCCTTCTGCCATGCAAGTTTTGAACAACAATATCAGGTCTTAGAGCCTGTCACAAATGCCTCTACCTGATAAATTATCTTGCAGGCCCCATTTCATTAATTCTCAAAAGTTTTCCATTCTGTTGGCAAATAAAGGCCAATCAACCATTAAATATGTGTCCTTGGTATCTGAAGAGGGAATATTTCTCACAATTTACATAAGGATTCTTGTGAAAGATGGACAATGATATTTTAAGAATGAAATTGAAAGAAAACACAGGTAAACTAAATGCAATATGTGGCGCTAGATTACATCCCATACGGAGAAAGTGGGCCCAGGGAAGGCAATTCCCATGCCCCAACATTTCTTCTTTCATTTGAAAAGAGTTCCCATCCCACTGGCTATTCTGCAACCAAGAAGCTCTGCATGATGGAAATTACTCATGTAAGGAAATGAGAGGTGTTCCAGGTGGCTCTGCCTCCTGACTCTACATGCACTTGTTCCTGTTGGAAAGTCAGGGAGGCCCTGCTGAACTCCCAATTCAGGCTGGAGGTATAATTTTACCTTTGCAGCAGAGAACATTCTACAGATTTCCACCCTGCCGTGGTTCTAAAGAAACCAGAGATTGAAGCAGAAAAAGATCTGTGGGATGATTAGCCCTGCTGTTTCTCTCTCCCAAGATCTCCATCAACTCCAGGGAAGTTGAGTTAGTTGGCTTTGTGGTTTCTGGAACATGATGGAATGTGGGTCAGATGGCAAAAGGAGGTTGAGAAGAAGAGAAGGAAGAGAAAGAGGGTGACTCAGGACATCTGTAATAATAAAATCAGCTTCCTCCATCCAAACATGGTATCCATCTACATCCTTGGTACCTTCTTGGCTGGATAGAACAAAGACAGGTGAGGGGCACTGAGAAAGGCTGGTGTGGGGTTTATAGTTTATCACAGAATTACTCTCCATATGCATATAATTTGATAACGAAGGGGCTTGTGGAAAAAAACTAGAAATAAACCAGCACTTGCTACAGGTGTTCTTTCCTCAAAAAGAAATTCTATTCTAAGGCAAGGTTGTTTGAAAACTTGGTAAAATACAGCTTTATGCACTATTCTGTTATTGTGGATAACACACACACACACCACCACCACCACCACCACCACCACCATCACCATCACCACCACCACCACCACCACACACATGCGCATACACCCCCCACACACTCAGATGCATGCGCACACACATATGCATACATGCACACATACCTTTGATGAAATGGGACTTTTAGAAGTTCAAATGTGTCAACTCCACTGCCCTAAGAGACTTCAGTTATCGTTCTGTCTTGGCCATCACCCTTGCTTGGTCCTGTGCGCCCCACCCCCACCTTCTCTTCCACCAGCTTGGTCCTTGGTCAATGCTACTTGCAAATCTCAGCTTTTCTATCAACGCCTCATAGAAGGACTTTCTTTCATCCAAAACCTCCAGCTATATTAGCTGCCTATTCTGATCACCCTATACTTGCCTTTCTTGGCACCTTTGTCACACTCTATCCCATTTTACTGTTTGAGACAACATCTCCTGTGGCCTAGGCCAACTTCAAATTCACAGTGTAGCTGAGGATAACCCCAAACTCCTGATCCTCCCCCTCCCTCTGATATCACATTGTATTCTAATGCCATACCTCCATTCATGTAGAACCAATCAATTTGGGGAAGGTATGGATAGCAGGAGGGTGGATGAATGGATTAAATTTGATTATGAACAGAAATGCTTTATGCAGTATATAGATAAAAATCAATTAGAGCTGGGCAGTGGTGTACACACCTTTAATCCTTGTACTCAGGAGGCAGAGGCAGGTGAATCTCTGTGAGTTGGAGGTCAGCCTGGTCTACAGAGTGAGTTCCAGGTCAGCCAAAGCTGTTACACGGAGTAACCTCTTCTCAAAAAAAAACAAACAAATAAATAAATTAGAGTTTTATGGTTCTCCAAAGAACTAATATTCTTTATTTTCATTTCCCTAAGGTTAAATAAAATCATATCCAGTGATCAAGTGCTAGGCCATGGAGATGCTATTGTGAGTGCTCTTTCCAATTTTCAGCTTTGTTTTTACTTGAAAATAATATTATGGTAATAACTTCCAAGTCTACAACACTAATTCTATAGAGAGCACGTAATGAATAGAAGAATATACAATTTTAAAGTTAGAAGCAAGTGTGTCTATATGGTCCCAACCAACAAGGAAGCTAAAGCTAGAAGGGGCTAAGTAACTTCCTTGTCCAGGGTCACATATCTGCTGGGGCTGGGATCCAGATATCTGAAATCGTAGATTCAGTACTGTCTTCTTCCATCTCTCTTTTTTTCTAAAGGGTTTCATGTCACCCAGGCTGGGTTCAAACTTCATATGTAGCCAAATATAACTTTGAACTCCTGATTCTCCTGTCTCTGTGTTCCAAGTGCTGGTAGCATAGACATATGCTGCCACACCCAATTTTAGTTCTTTCTTTACTATTTAACAAAAATAGTTGGTATATAAACAAATTCTTAGAAAATGGCATATGTATATTATATGTATATGTATATGTATATGTATATGTATATGTATATGTTTGGGTCCTGCTTGTGTTTGTAAAATCACTCATCCTTAGATATTCTGGAGTCATTCCTGTATAAATATCCCATATCTCATTTCATAGCATGGGGTCTAGCATAGTGACAGGCTTAAAAATAAGTCTCTGAGGTCAGATGACCTAAATTCAAATTTTCATCACGGGACATTTCTCAAGTCTCTTAGCTACCCTATGCTTCAATTTAGTACCTGTAATGTGAGTCTAACAATTCTTCCTTTAGTAGGTGGCTGTGGATATTAAGTTATTTACTAGGTATGAAGTCATTAGGAGAATGTCCGACTCATACTAAATGCTGGTAAATGTCAGCTGAAAAGATCTTAGTTGGGGTCAGGGAAATGGTTCAATGGATAAACCAAATAACCCCAAAGCAGGAGGACCAGAGTTTAGATACCCAACACCCATACAAATGACAGATGTATATGGCAGCCTACCTGTAATCCCAGAACTCGAGAGGCAGAGATAGGGGATCACTAGAACAAGCTAGCTTGCTAGATGAGCCCAATTGGCAAGCTCTGGGTTCAATACATAAGGTGGAGAGTGATTAAGGAAGGCCCCAACATCAACTTCAGTAGACTTCTAGCTAGCTGAAGAACCCAAAATGTAGGGAAGCCAATTTTTTCCCCTAGGGAGAAATATTACCTTTACAGTGGTGGACCAGGTTGGTAGACTAGACTAATCTTTGCCCTGGACAAAGGCTCTCCCATTCCTTGTAAAGCTTACTACTAGACAAAATTCCTTGAGAAGCCATTTAGGAACACATATGTGGAAAATGATGGTGGCTCAACAACATAGGCATTATTCTGATGTACCTTGTGCTCCAATAAAAAGCTGATTGAAAGCACTACATTAAGGACTTGTGAGTCACTCTCTACCTTATACCATTGTGACAGGGTCTCCCATGGCCTAGAGCTTGCCAATTTGGCTCATCTAGCAAGCCAGCTTGTTCCAGGGATTCCCCCATCTCTGCCTCCTGAATTCTAGGATTACAGTCGGGCAGCCATGGCATTCTGCCATTTGTATATCTCCTAGGGGGGACCTGAACTCTGGTCCTCCTGCTATGGTGGCAGGTGCTTTCTCCATTGAGCTGTCTCTCCATCCCCAGTTATGATCTTTTAATAAATTAAAAGAGTTCAATAGTCAAATATATTTTGGAAAATCTAGGATAAACTGAATTCTTTATCATTGAACCTAATAGAACCTTCCATGTGCCCATACATATTATGTACGTTCAGAAAAAGAATGCAATTTGAAGCTATCAGCATTTAGTGCTTCTCCAACTCTCCCTACACATAATTTGAGAGTTATTTGGAGAGCTGGAGATGTAGCTCAATGGTTGAACACTTGCCATGGATGCATGAGGCCCTGAGTCTGATCCCCAAAACTGAGAAGGAAAAAAAGAAATATGTGGGTATCTAGTCAAGTGCTGATTCATTGGGCCTGCAGTGGGACAAGACATTCTTAATATCTAATTCATTCAAATAAGTTTAATGATTTTGCAAATGGGGGCCACTTAATCTAATGTGGCAATGGATGAATGGAGGGTAAAGCCTCCAAGTTGGTTCAAGTTTTTTTAAGCTTCTTATAACATGATCTCCTCATCTTGATTGTCTATTCTCCATGAGTGATGGCCATGGACAGAAAGCAGATCTCACATGGCAAGAAGACATCCAGAGCACATGGAAATGATTCAGCTGCACCTTGTCTTGCAGTCATATATATATACCTTAAAACTGGTTCCATGGTCTGTATACATGTCAGAATCCAAATCCCACTGTCAGCAATGCTCTTTAAACTCCTGATTGCCAGGCCTCTTCCAGCAGAGTAAACAAAGAATCCCCTGGGCTGGGGATTGTGTGCCAGTAGATTTGCAAAAGTTCCCCCAGTGATTCTAATGGAAATTTACCCTTAAACCTCTGACAGACATCAGTGAAGGAAGTGAAAGCCATAATAGGCGTCCATGGAGCATAAATCCCCTAACTACACCTGCTTTCCTCTCTTCCGCATCCCCGATGCTGCCACGAAGAACTGAGAGAAGAGAGATGAACACGCAAGCACAGGTTCATTTCCTTCTAAGCATCACCATGGCTCATCTCTATGGCTCATGTCTGGAACAAATGATTATACTGTTTGGAAAGCACAGAAAACTCCTTAAGTGGGTATTTTGACCAGGATGAAATGAGTTACATTGTATTTATGATAAGTTAAACACAGCATGATTTCAATTATTACACTGAATAAAATAATACTGCAGTAATGTCCTGTGAAGGTAATATTCCTGCATAGCTCTCTGCAGTTACTAACTTGGGTACCATGGCGAACAAGTGATGCCAGTGCACTAATACTAATTTGTCATATACAGTGTGTGGAAAGTGAAAACTTCATGGCATTTGGAGGTGTACTAGCAAAATGCAATCCATATGAATGAGTGCATGCAGCATCTAAGATACAGTAAGTCTTGATAAAGACCAGATATCTTTTAGGTTGATTCAATAGCATTTAATGTCTAACTACATGATCAGTAGTCATGCATGGGCTGTTTATTATTTACCTTCAATGAAACATGTTAATTTAGATGGAATGCTCAGAAAATTTTATACTAACTTAATAGAGTAACTCTGACTATTGAATCTAATAATAAAATTTAGTCCTTGGATTTTGTGTGCCTTTATTGAATTTTTGGAATAATTCATTTTATGAGAACATTGGTCCATGGGCTGGTATTTCATATGCCTTCCTCACTTAATTTTTTCATAATTCACTTTTATTATATTTATGAATGTATTTCTAAGATAGATTGGAGATTAAGTCATTGATTTCATAGAGAAGGCCTGAGAATAACTAGTTTAAATGTAAGTTCATAAATATTGTGTCACGAGAATGTGTGGAAAACCACTGTATCTGTCTTCTTATGCTATGCAATAAATGGACACAAATCCAATGGCTCTAAATCCCACCCATTTGTTAGCTCTCAGTTTCTGTGAATGAGAAGTGTGACCACAGTGTGGCTGAATTCTCTACTAGGGTCTCATGAAGACAAAATAAGGATGCCAGCTGTGCTGCCATCTTACCTAGCTCTTGGACAAAGAATGGCAAAATTGAGTTCCCTGAAGTTATAGGACTTGGGTTGTGATTTCTTATTGGCTGTCAGCAACACATTGAGGAGACAACACCCTTAGGTTTTGAAGTAGGTCCATAGTTTCTTGCCTCATAGCCCTCACATGGCTTATTCAGAATATGACAGTGAGAGAGGATATATCACATCCATCTGATAAAATAGGTGTACATGATGCAATTGAGCTTCATATCCCATCACCTTTGACAAATGTTGTTGATGGCAAATAAGTCCTTGCAAGCACTATAGGAGTGTTAGACAAGATTCTCACTGTGGGATGCACCCACCATACGTGTGTGTGTGTGTGTGTGTGTGTGTGTGTGTGTGTGTGTGTGTGTGTACACATTAAGATATTCTAGCTGTTGGGCCTTCCAATTTTAAGTAGCCAGTCACCAGATCAACAAAAGTGAGCAGGAAGAAACACACATCCATCTAGGGGGCATGGGTTAGAATCACACTGTGACATAGTGTTTACTATTCCTAGAACTTCAGACCAAGAAGTCAATCTCTGGATTAGTTCTGCAATGTGTTTTCAAATAATACACCATACCAGAAGGAAATTTTTCAAAGTTTCCAACCCTTGTGTTGCTAATTTTCCTGCAATTATTTCCTGAGGAATATAGAAGCCAATATCACTGCCATTGGAATGAGGTCTTTAGTGCTGTGAAAGCTAATGGCTATGCTAGTGATAATTCCCAATAAAGACTTATCTCCATTAAGTCCCTGGAATATACTGTGGTAGCTTTGGAAATTCCTTCATAAACTTCTTTTAAAGTTAGTTAAATTTTTAAAAATAGCCTATTGGTTTTAATTTATACGTATTTGTTTTTAAGGCCAAACTCCACCTGAGTAAGTAAAAGTCACAGTGAGTCTGAGGTTGGTGTCTGCAGTAGAATCGCTCTGTATTTGGTACAACCTCTGCCTAGTTTGGCAAAACAACAGTGGAAGACAGTGTTTCCATCCTGATGGTGGGCACTCACAGCTTCAGAGCCTTTTAGAAAGTGCTTCCTACATAAATATCAAAAGAATACGTGAGTGAGTGAATAGAAAACATGTTACTTCCAAAGAGAGAAAGCCATCACTAATGGAATACAATGGAAAATGTCCCAGCCAGTAGTTTTGCCTCAGAAGTGCTTTGGTCACCATGGCGTTGTTATGATTTGAATGTTGGCCCCCTCCAGAACTCGCAATTGAATAGCCAACATAACAGTATTAAGAGGTGGGAACCTGAAAGAAAATTAAGCTACAAAGCTTCTGTCCTCGCCAGGTGTTGGTGGCACACGCCTTTTATCCCAGCACTCGGGAGGCAGAGGCAGGAGGATCTTCATGAGTTCGAGGCCAGCCTGGTCTCTAGAGCGAGTGCCAGGATAGGCGCCAAAGCTACACAGAGAAACCCTGTCTCGAAAAACCAAAAAATATTCTGTCCTCAAAAGTAATGTTATCACAGGTCCATTAGAAAACAGAGAGTATGGGCCAGAGAGATGTGACAGTGGGTACAGGTATTTGCCACCAAGTCTGAAGACCTGAGGTCAATCTGCAGTTTCCACTCCTGCAAGATGTCCTCTACCCTCCACAGGCTCACTGTGACATAGGGTTGAATGGCCACTGACATATACACATGGAAAATAAATATATAAATGAAAGAAAAGAAATTCCTAAGTTTGTTTCTCCACCTCCACAGTTTGTTTCTGCTATGTGTGGACACACATTTCCTCCCCTTTAGAAGATGAAACACTCAAGGTGAAAATCTTAGATGTGAATGCCAAGCTCTCACCAGACAGCAAATCTTCTGGCACCTTGGTCTTGAATTTCCTTGTCTCCAGAATTATAAGAAATAAATTCTTTTGGGTGGGGGTTGAGACAGGGTTTCTCTGTGGCTTTGGAGGCTGTCCCACAACTAGCTCTTGTAGACCAGGCTGGTCTCGAACTCATAGAGATCTGCCTGCCTCTGCCTCCCGAGTGCTGGGATTAAAGGCATGTACCACCAATGCCCGGCAAGAAATAAATTCTTATTCTTTACAAATCTCTTTGGCTTTCTGTTGCAGAAAGCCAAAGACTGATGGCACCTACTGAATTTCAAAACCTTTTAATGGAGTAGAAAGGATATGGAGACAAGTGAGACTTATAGGGGAATAAGTAGGGATCATTGGGGGTACAATTTGTATCTAGATAATAACGACATTCAGGTTTTAGAAGAGTACAAGTTAATACGTCTATTATGTGCCTTCACTGTTTAAATGCATACCCCACAAATACCTCCCTTCCAAAAGTTACAACTCCATCCATTTTACTGGGATAAGTGGCCAGAAACTGTCCCATAGAAGAGGCTTTCTATCTCTAACATGCTAATGCACAGCCTGTCTTTCCCATTCTTATCGGTTTGGAGAGGTGGGCAGTATTAAACATAGGGCCTTTCCCTCTGCACTCCAGGGAGCCTCTGGTGGTGGATTAGTATTTTTCCCTGGTGCAAGAAGGGACTTTGAGAGCCCATCCCATGTGAAGGGTTACACTCTGGCCCTGGACACATGGTGAAGGGCCCAGGACCAGCACAAGAAGATTTGGTGGACTTTGCAGAGCCCCCATTGAGGGCCCTACCCTGCCTGGGGAGTGGTGGGTGGATGGGGTGGGGGGTAGTTGGGGGTGGGGGAGGAGGGATGCGGGTTAGGGGAGGGAGAGGGAAAAGGGACTTACATGTGAAACAAGCTTGTTCCCTAAAAGAACTAATAAATAAATTTTAAAAAAAACATAGGGCCTTTCCTATACTAGATAAGCGTGTTACCACTGAACTAGATTCTTAGCCCTTCTTACATGAATTTTGCTTTTTTCATTTTGCTTATTGTTTGCTTCGGTATTTGTTTGTGATGAGAGCTCTTATAGCCAAGTTGTCCTATAGTCAAGGATGACATTGAACTTTTGATTATGTGGTACTGAGGTTCAAACCCAGGAATTCATGTATGCCATGCAAGAAGTACTCTCTGAACTGAACTGAGCTACATCTCCACTCTCCTGTGAGAAACTTTGTAGAGCTCATATCCCATAGAAGGGCTACTAAGATGCTTAGGTTAAGGGATTTTAGCTTCAAAGCAGGTGATAATGAGCAACTGTGGAGCTTGGGGAGATGTCTTGAGAGGAGAATACTGGGTCAGTTCTCCAGGAGGCATTTGTGACTTATGACTAACAGGATGTAGCCTAAAGTTGAGAAGAGAACAAAGAAATGAAGCATCCAAGGCTCATGGTCTTGATTCTGCCATCTGCTTGCTCTAGTTCATGGCGTCGCCAAGAAGAAACCTATTAGAACTGTAAGACTCTTAATAGCTATTGATTGGGGTCCCAGGCAGTGTCACAGAAACCTGAATTCAATTTCATAGAGAAGAGTTCTCCATTGGAAATATAATTCAAACATCAAGAATGGGCCTAGGCCCTATCCCAAAGGATATGATAGACTCTGATGACACCCTATGGAAGGCCTCACCATCCAGGGGAGCAGAAAGGATATGTGATAGGTAGGGTTTTAGTTGGAGGGGGGTGGTAGGGGAGGAGGGGAGGGAGAAGGGAACTGGGATTGTCATGTAAAACAATCTTGTTTTAATTCAAATAAAAAAAATCTGCAAAACAAAGAGTGGTAAAATATCTGTGTAAAAAGAAAGAAAGGAAGGAAGGAAGGAAGGATGGCAGGAAGAAATTAAAGAAGATACCAGAAAAAAAAGAATGAGCCACATGTGTCATTTAGAAATATCACCAATTTTCTTTCATTTTTTGAGAAAGGTTCTCATGTTGCCTATTGGACTCAAATTCACTAAGTGATTGAGGGTGACCCTGAACTTCTGAGCCTTCTGCCTCCACTTTCAAGTGCTGAGATTGCAGGTGCATGCCCCACACCAGTTTATGAAGTGCTGGGAATGGACCCCTGGGCTTATACATGGTAGACAAAACTGTACTAGGTAGAGCTTCATCCCTAGCAACTCCAGTTCATTTTGTTTTTGTTTGTGTGGTTGTTTTGGTTTGGGTTGTATTTTTTTTGTTGGCTTGTGTTTGGTTTTGTTCTGTTTTTGTTTTTTGAGACAAGGTTTCTCTGTGTAGTAATCCTGGCTGTTCTGGAACTAATTTTTGTAAACCAGGCTGGCCTCAAACACATAAGAGAGTCACCTGCTTCTGCCTCTCTAGTGTTGGGATTAAAGACACGCACCACTACACCCAGTTCTTAATGTAATATACTTTATTTGATCCAACACATCCAAAATACTACCATTTCAGTGTGTAATCAGCTGAATGTGATGCTTCACGTCTGCAGTCCCAGTACTTATGAAACACAAGAAGAATCATAAGTCTGAGGGCAGCCTCAGCTACAGTGAGTTTGAGGCCAGCCTAGACTACAGAATAAGACCTTGTCTCCATATGTATGGTGGAGATATTTTATACTAAGTTTTCAAAATGAGCCACAAGTGTCTGATGGCTGCCATATAGAAAAGGACTGCTATTAAAAAATTATCTAATAACTCCTTAGCGGGATGCAACATGTTCAAGTCCACAGGTTGGTACAGTTGCTGTCCATCTAAAACACATGAAAATAAGCCTAAAAATCTAGAATGTCCCTGATTATTTGTGAAAAAGTGACCATCAAGGAATTTTCTCCACAAAATTGCCTAGTAGGAAATTACCTATCATCAGAATAGGAAAGTGACTTTGTGTATGCTGTTCTAAAATGGTTTCTGAGCTCCTAGCCTAATAATGTAGTATTAATGTTTCATATACAGAGACAGAGACAGAGACAGAGACAGAGGGACAAAGATGGAGACACAGACAGGCACACAGACAGAGGTAGGAAAGAAAGAGAGGGAGGAGGGAGAGAAGATGGAGGAGAGAGAGAATTCAGTCCTTCATTTCAAAAGCTGATTGTGTTCGGAAAACTGAAGACATCCTCGTCATAGGGGCAGAGTGTGTTTTCTAGGTAGAAAATTTGGCACTGCTTCTTCAGGGGAACATATGGCTTCTGGCTTCTTTTCCTTTTGGTTCCAGAATTCAGCATCAGAAATGGATCTCAGTGGTGGCTGTCTCCAGACAGAATGGGCCTTCATTAACACAACTGCTCTGTGCAAGCAAGCAGTCTCCTGATTTCTCACTTTCAAGCTGCAGAGCCGATTCGTCCTCAGGAAATGCACAGACAACTTCATTTTCCCAGAAAAGGTCTCTCTGTGTCTGTAAAATTATATCCCTTCCTGCTTTTCTCTCCACACCAAAGGCCCTTTTCAACCGCCATTAGTCTCTCAAAGTGCTTTAAAAATAAATGGAGAGCCACTGAGATTCTTCTGTGGGTAGAAGTGCTTGCCGTAAAGCTGCTTACCTTCAAGCCTGATACCTTGAGATGCATCCTCAGGATCCATATTATGGAAGAAGAAAATCAATTCCTGCAAGTTGTCCTCTGACTTCTACATGCACACACACACACACACACACACACACACACACACACACACACACCATACCAATAACACTTTAAAATTTTGTTTTGTTTATTTTCCTGTGTATGTGTGTGTGTATGTGAAATTTCATATGTTTATTGTACCATGTGCATGAAGGTAGGTGCCCTTGGAGGCCAGAGACCATCAAATCCGCTGGAATTAAAAGTTACAGACAGTTGTGAGCACTTGATATGGGTTCTGGAAAGTAAATCCAGGTTCCATGAAAGAGCAGTAAACACTCTTAACCACTGAGCCATCATTCTAGACCCCAATCCTTGTTTTTGACAGGAAGGATTGACCACAGGGTGTCATTATGCAAAGCACACATTCTACCACTGAGCTACACACCTATACTAAGTGAAGAATTTATTGGAAAAACTCAAGTGTTTCATGTAAAACAGAGGCTCTCTTCTACATGACGTTTCCACATGGCAGCTTGGGCTTCTTCACAGCACAAAGCTTCTTCATTGCCAGATCTCTTATATCAACTGGTACTCAGAAAGAAAGTGAAAGTTGTTATTCCTGTTAAAGCCACTGCTTAGGACTGGGGATGTGTTCTGGGTTAGAGCACTTAGCATGCACAAATGGATGGGTTAATAACAAAAACAAACTCCAGGCCGAGAATTGGTATAGTTACACTTCTGCAGGCTTCTGGTGGCCAAGATAATTCAGGCCATTAGCATGTCTGCAAAGGAGATAACACTACTTCTGAAGCATGTGCATAGGAGGACAGAAGCAACTTATAGACATTGTCTTGAAAGACTACCACACAGGTGTAAGAATACTGGTGTTTGAAACTTGCCTTAGTTAGGTTTTCTGTTGCTGAGACCATGACCACAGCAATACTTACAAAGGAAAACATTTAACTGGAGCTGGCTTACAGTGTCAGAGGTTTAGGCCATTATCATCATGGTGGGAAGCATGGTGGCCTGCAGGCAGATATATGCTGGAGAAGGAACTGAGTGTTCTACATCTTGATCCTCAAATAGCACAAGGAGACTGTGTGCCACAGTGGGCATAGTTTAACCATATAAGACCACAAAGCCCCCACAATGATACACTTTCTCCAGCAAGGCCATACCTACTTCAACAAGGCCACATCTCCTAATAATGCCACTCCCTAGGAGTCTGTGGGGGGCATTTTCTTTCAAATCACCATAAAATTCTAAGAAAAATAGCACTTTTTTTCCTTTAAGACAAATCATATGCATCTCAGGCTGACCTCAAATCCCTTATTGTAGCCAAGGATGGCCTTTACTTTGTGATACTCCTGCCTCTGTCTTCTTTTTTTTCTTTCTCCCAGTTTTTATTTAAATTAGAAACAAGATTATTTTACATGTCAATCCCATTTCCTCTGCTTCCCCTCCTTCCCTGCCCCTCCCCAACTAACACCCTACCTATCCCATACCCTTTCTGCTCCCCAGGGATGGTGAGGCCTTCCTGATAATGAGATTGATGACTGACTTATATGCCATCCTAGAGCCTTCACCCAGCAGCTGGTGGAAGTAGAAGCAGACACCCACAGCTACACACCGAACTGAGCTGGAATCTAGTTGCAGAGAAGCAGGAGTGATGAGCAAAGGGATCAAGACCAGGCTGGTGAAACCCACAGAAACAACTGACCTGAACAAGGAGTTGCTCATGAACCGCAGACTGCGTCATGAGACTGATCCAGACCCCATGAATGTGGCTGTCAGTGAGGAGACCTCGGAAATCTATTGGGCCTTTTGTAGTAAGTAAATCAGTACTTATCCCTAGCATGGGAATAGAACTTGGGAGCTCATCCCACATAGAGGGATACTCCCTGAGCCTATACACAAGTGGGTGGGCCTAGGCCCTATCCCAAAGGATATGACAGACTCTGCCTCTACCTTCTAATTGCCGAGATTACAGGAATGTGCTACCATACCTAGTTTATGTGGTGCTTTGTGTGTGTTGGGCAAGCAAGCTTCCATCTGAGATCAATTCATGCCCCCTATTTCTTTTTTCTAGTTCTGTACTTTAAAATTTTCTGAATATCATTTCAATTATAATACTATTATTTTTTTCAGCAAGTAGCCCTGGCTGACCTGAATCTCTAGATGTATTCCTGGCTGACCTCAAATTCATAGCAGCCCTCCCTCCAGCCTCAGCTTCGTGAATGATAAGACTATAGGTATGTACCATCATGTCTATAAAATAACCATTTTTAAACCCTGAGATGTTGTACTCATAATTTATTCAACAGAGCCAATTTGAATGTTGGGAATAAACAGATCAAGGGAGAGGTGTCAGTAAAAACATAACAACTGTCATGTCTCCAAGATATATATATATATATATATATATATATATATATATATATATTGATTTGCCTCTAAAAGAACAACTAGCTAAAGCAGTAGCTGATGAACAAGAGGAAAAGTGTTTCTTGCTGTCCATGGCAAATGAACCCTTGCCTCCTCAAGCATTCAACTTGTTCATCATTTAGCTTAGCACGTGGCTACTTTCTCTTACATTTGAATGAGGGATGTAACATTTTCAAGCATAAACGAATTTACCTTTTCTGTGGTCACGGGCTTTCTTCTACTTGAGACTTCATTCCTGCCGATCCATGTAGTAGTCACTATGGAAACAGGAAGCTCCTGAAAGATGAGATTCCTTGGCCATAGCTCATGAAAGCCATTTTCTTCTCACCTGAAAGGCCAGGACCTGTAATTGCTTGCTCTGCATCAGGTATCAAGCTCACTTAAAGCCTAGCTCTTCTGCAGTTCATAGAGGTTGAATTGAAATGAAGACCTTCCATTCTAGTGAATTCTTGTCCATGGACCACCATTTATTTTCTAAAGACCTTCCTCCAACTGCTTCTACCACCTACCTCTTGCCCCAGGAGATGTTCCAGTCCAAGCTCAAACTGTTCTCTGCTTTGTGCCCAGGCCTGGTCCTTTTCTCTTTCTCCAGAAAGTTTCCCTTCATTTTCAGATCATATTTTGTTTTCTCTACTGCCATGCTCTTCAGCATTTTTTTTCTGCTTCTCTGCTCTTCAGCATTTTTTTCTGCTTCTCTGCCTTATACATTGCCAACATGACGAGGGTAAATTCTAAATCCTTGTCCTTGGGGAACACATGTCGTTGGGTAGAGGAGACTCCTGTAAAATATTGCAGTAAGATACAAGACGGTGGTGTGTCATCTAAGCCTGGTTTTCTGTGATGTTACATGAACAATCCATCAGGAATGGTAAAGAACAGAAGTGCAGAGATCAGAAGCTGTGGGGCCAGTCCATAAGTTGATTTTATTTGACCACAATCCCATCATAGTCTATGTATCTGGTGAGAAAAGGATATATGGGTCATATCTGCAACATAAAAGTCTCTTGGAAGGAAATAGCATCCTCTGGCCCCCATCACTCCCCAGAGGCCACACAGAGAGGAGATTATGTATGGAAAATCATATTCAAAGACAAACAGACCCTTAAGGATCTCTGAAACCCAGGATATCATGCCTTCTTCACTCTCACTCTCTTATAAACACACAGTGCAGTTTCCTGGAGAGTACAGGACATATAGAAAGAAACTCAACACAGAACTGATAGGGGAATCCAAATGTCATTCACTCAAATATTGAGGGAGATTGGCAATCATGTAAACAATATTTCCATTTATAATACTATAGTTTTCAGATATATAGTCTATGTGTTACTATTACTATTATTTCTTAGAGAGATGCTCATGTAGTTTTAAGCTGGCCTTGAATTCTTTATGTAGTAGAGGATGACCTTGAACTTCTGACTCTTCTGCCTCCACATCCCAAATACTGATATGACAGGTATGACTTGGTTTCTGTGGTGCTGATGATTTAATCTAGGGCCTTATATATAATAGATAAGCACTCTATCACCTGAGCTACATCCCCAGCCCTGTATTATTATTATTATTATTATTATTATTATTATTATTATTAAAAAATCATGACACATTGAGGACCAAATCAGGTAAAGGTAGTTGCCACCAAACTTCACGACCTGAGATTGGTCCCTGAATTCCACATGGTTGAAGGAGAGAACTGACTCCTCCAAGTTTTCCTCTGATGTCCTCAAGTATACTGTATCATGTTCATGCACATATAAAATAAATATTAAGAAAATTAAAAACTGTGACATATCGACAAGCAACTGGCTTACTTTTATATTTGAATACTTAAATTAGTAAGTGTATCTAAATGTCCATGTATTAACTGCTTTTACTGTAAACTTGGCTTTAACTCCTTTAGGTATTAAGAAAGACTCCTTAGTGGGGTGTGTTGGTGTGTACCTACAATCCCAGCATTCAAAAGGTAGTGATAAAAAGATTACTGCAAGTTTAAGGCTAGACTAGCCAGGGCTATAGAGTAAGATCCTATCTCAAAACAAAAATGAATAAACCACAAAAATAATAACAACAAAAAAACAAAACAAGTCTCTTTGAGGTGCTCAATTCTAACATTCTTAAGGGGGTTTGAGACCGAAACTTGAGGCATCACTGGAATGGTTATTTCCCCTACATTCAAGCCCAGCACCTTCCCATTCTAGCTTTGTAATTTTGGTCTGGGTTAAGTGTGTCTGCACCCATTTCTTCATCCAGAAGCCTATGGAGTGACAGTGAGAATATCACTGTGAGGGCGTTAAAAGGATTCCTCAAATAAACAGCTTTAGATGCTACCTGGTGCCAGTTCTGTGTTTAACAAGTGTTACTGAACACTTCCATCAATCAAAAACACAAAAGTGTTCATCCAACAGTCACTCACAGAGCCTCTAATGTCCACCAGGTACTGTACTACTCTCCAGTGACACCAGGTTGAGAACTTCACCGTCCCAATTGTCAAAGGGCCCTGCCAAGGCACCGGAGACCCAGAGAATCAGGTCTTATTCATGTGGACTTGGCTAGTCAGAGGGAACCCTCATCAAAGAAGGTTAAACGTTTCACTTCTCCAAGGTATTGCTGCATCCTGCACGGCATGGTCCTAGAAAACTGACTGGGGCACCTTGGGAATGGAGAAAAAAGACTGAAGAAATCATAGACACTCATGGAAAAGCTGATGGGCTATGCTGGTTGTGATGGAGGGCACCTGATACAGAACCTGGAAACTCCATGGGTGTATTAAGTGCAACACAAAGAGGAAGAGTTAGCTAATCTCAGTGGGAGGTCTCTGTAGAAAAGAAATCTCAGCTTGCAGTCACCTAGGAGGAAGCTGACATTGCTAGTTTTTGCACACACTGGTCTGTCATTCCTAAACACTGGTACTTGAACCAGAAGAAAGCTGTGCCAATTCCGAGTCTGACCTGAGGGAGGCTTTGCCATTCCCGTGATTCTGTGGTAATATGCTTGTGTTATCAATACACTTGTGTTATCAATACACACTCATTCAGGGCTTCATTCACTCTTTACACATTTTACTCAGGGCTTTCTCTGCTCCCCACAAGGTATCATTGAATCAAATCCCTCCAAGAGTCCAGAATGTTCTGAACTGACATATTTGTCCAGAGTGTTTACAGAGCTGAGACTTACTGTAGGGAGGGCTGACTTGGAGTCTGGTTACCAAAGACACTCATTTTCCAACTTGCCTTAACAACTTATTTAGGAAACAGCAAACATCTGCAGTGTTCCTGGCACTCTGCAAGGACAGAGGGGGCATCAAGATGTCTAACATATGCTCCCTGCTTAGAAGGAGTTCCCACAACTGAGGAAACTTAAGCTGATCTTGGTTCCACAGAAAAAACATAAGAGATGGTGGAGCCACTGAATTTCTGATTCCATTCCATCCCCATGAGAACAGCACCACAAAACTGGAAGTTTCTTTGAGGTCTACACTCCAAGTACTCTGCTCTCATGTTATTGTTTCTCTGTAAACCACACTTAGAATTTGAAGGTTCCTCTCTCTTTAGGGTTACTGTGCTATGGCGACAAATAACACCCCCACTGTGTAAGTGGAGAAACTAAGAACACACAGGGAAGACCAAGTCTTGCCCTAGTGGGTCCTCAGTTGGAAGAACTCAAAGGTGGACAGGGCTTCAGGTCTCTTCAGAGTTCATTGGAAACGGGTTTTGCAACAGGAGATGAATTTCACAAATTCCTCTTTGAGACTTAAGTTTGTTTTGTTTTCTGAGATAGGTGTTAATGAACTAAGGCTGGCTTCAAATTTGCTTTTGTATGAGGATGTCCTTGAACCTCTGATCCTCCAGCTTCTGTCTCCCAATTACCGACATGTATTACCATAGCCAGTTTGCATAGTGCAAGGGACTAAACTCCCAGCTTTGTTCATGGTCATCAACTTCTACATCAATTGAGATACACTCTTACACATGGTTGGTTTTGTTTGTTTCTTTGTTTCTTTGTTTAAGACAGTCTTGCTTTGTAGCCCAGACTGGCCTTGAACTTATAGTACCCTCACCGGTGCTAGGATCACCAGGTGTTACTTACCACACTCTGTTGAGATTCAAGTTTTAAATTCCCCTACTTGATTATTTCTAGCAGTTTTCCAACCTTTTCTTTAAAACATTTTTGTCCTGTTAAGACAATATATGAGCATAGGCAAACTAAATCAACACAGCTATTGCCTTAAATGTTTCATTTTCTCAGTTAACATTTACAGTTTTTTTCTTAGCATAACCAAAAATATGCATTTTTATTTTAATTATTGTATGTGTATGGTATGTCTGTGTGTGTGCTTGTAGAGGTCAGAGCATAACATGTCTCTCCTTTCACATTGGGCTCCAGGGATAGGACTCAGAGGATCAGTCTTGGTCAGCAAGCGCTTTTCTCACACCCCAAGCATCTCGATAGTTCATAACCTCAAATATCAAACTGATACTATCAGGTACCATAGTAGTGAATTATATTTTAGAGTTTGTATTTTACCTTTCTTACCTTCTGATGGCCTAAAATTAGGTAGTATTTATCAAACTATGCCAGAGCATGGCTTTATTTTTTCCTTGCATGCAGAAAAACATCTGAGCTATCACTTTGCTTTCATAGTGAACATTGATTCTAATTGCTGGAGTATTGGATTTCTGGCTTAAACGTCTTACACTAGTGAGGAAGCATTTGGCTAATGCTTTGGTAATCGGCCAAAGCTAGAAGAAATCTAGGTCAATCAAATAGAAGAGAAACTGAATGTTGATTTACAGGCTGTTGCTTTCCCTTTACAAACAAAATCTTTAAATTCAGAAAGACTCATTCAGAATTGAATTCCAACCCCTAGGTCATTGACTGACTCAGATCCGTGACCTATGGAAAGCCCCTTTGCCTTTTATTGCCCTCTACTTCCCCATTCCAAACTAAGCAACATTATACGTCATCCCCAGCACTTAGGATTTTTCTTAAACACTAAAATACTCTTAAGGTAAAATCTGGAAGTTGAAAATATTCTATTTCAATATCTAGTTTGTTTCTTAGTTTTGTGTTCTTTTTAAAGACAAAACTGAATTCCTAATTCTCCTGCCTACATCTCCCAAGTGCTAGGATTTTAGGCATATGCCAGCAAGGCTGGCTCAATTTTTATAACATTATTTTCCCACCTAACATATGTGTTATCATCATGGTGAGTTCTACAAAAGCAAAGTTTCCAGAATTCGACACTCTGGCTTCTCAGGCCTCTGTCTGGCACCTGTATCTGCATTTCCCCTTGTTCTTGCAAACTGCATCTAATCAGCAGCTTCCCCTTCTCCCAGCCCTGACTAATCATATAATCTGTGTTCTTGGAATTATTCATGAAATATAAGCAATCAAGGCCAGAGTCTGGGCCAGTCCCAATCTGCTTGGAGAATGCATGAAGTATTTGACAATAATATGTGAAATCTCAAGAACAAATACCACATAACCAAGGAGATAACCAATGTGACTGTCTGGCCATTCTGATATCAGTAAATCATATGTTTCATCCTGAAACTATTTATGGGCCTAAGAACATGGTTCAACTTAGTTGGTCTGACGTTGCCGTCTCATTTTAGGCTAGCTGACCTCTTCACCCTTTCCATGGATGACTCAGCCTATCTATGTGTCTGCCTGAGTCTCAAGATAGAGCCTGACAGCTTCCCATGAAAACTACTTTGTATCACCTTGCCTCAAAGCACATTGAAAGATTACACTCCTTCTTAGGAAAGGGCACTTGATAACCCATGAAGAAGGTACATTCTGAGTAGACAAGATAGAGAATAAAGATGCTGAAAAATTTGCTGGGAGCATAGAGTAGACCTTGGCTGTAAGATAAGGACATATTGCCCACACTTGGATATGTTTTCTGTGAGAATGTGATTTCCTTGACTCCTTTGTTAAAATGCAGATTCAAGTCAACCATGGTGGCTCATGCCTGAAACCCCAGCACTCAAGATGGAAGAGGGAAGACTGTTATGAGTTCAGCATAAGTCAGGGCTACAGAATGAGACTCTGTCTCCAAAATGGGGAGGGGAGACAGACAGACAGGAGGGAGGGAGGGAGGAAAGAAGGGAGGGATGGAGGGAGAGAGGGAGGGAGGGAGGGAGGGAAGGGAAGGAAGGGAGGGAAGGGAGGGAAGGCAGGCAGGCAGGCAGGAAGGAGGGAAGGAAGGAAGGAAGGAAGGAAGGAAGGAAGGAAGGAAGGAAGGAAAGAAATTTATAGTTTAAAAATAAGAAAATGTAAGTTGGGGATGGGCAATTCAGCAATGAATCCCAAGATTTTAAAACAGACTCCAAGTGATCCAGTTACGTTATTCCTAGAAATTTATACAAGTGAGCATGCACACTGGCTAACCTGATCTGGACAATCCATCATTGAGATGCTCTTCCCAGGAGATTCTGGGAGTGTCAAGTTGACAATTAAAACTATCCATCACAAGAGTGTTTATGCCAGTTGGGGGAGGGGATCTGGAATAAATGTACCTATCAGAAAGCAACTGGTTAAAATATTGCAGATACAACAGAATACTGAACCACCATTTGGGATTTTTTGTTGTTGTTTCTCCATTTTTTATTTGAATTAGAAACAAGTTTGTTTCACATGTCAATCCCAGTTCCTTTTCCCTCCCCTCCTCCCCTGCCCCACCCCAACTAATACCCTACTATCCCATACCCTTTCTTCTCCCCAGGGAGGGTGAGGCCTTCCATAGGGGGTCATCAGAGTCTATCATATCCTTTGGAATAGGGCATAGGCCCACCCTGTGTGTTTAGGCTCAGGGAGTATCCCTCTGTGTGGAATGGGTTCCCAAAGTTCATTCCTATGCTAGGTATAAGTACTACTTATGATCTACTACAAGAGGCCCTATAGATTTCCGAGGCCTCCTTACTGACACCTACATTCATGGGGTCTGGATCAGTCCCATGCTGGTTTCCCAGCTATCAGTCTGGGGACCAAGAGCTCCCACTTGTTCAGGTCAGCTGTCTCTGTGGGTTTCACCAGCCAGTTCTGGACCCCTTTGCTCATCACTCCTCCTTCTCTGAACCACAATTTGTTAAGGCCCATATATTAATAACAATACACATGGATGCTCACCATATGCTATTAGGTTACAAAAGATAACATCAGGTGTTTAGTATGGTTCTATGAGGAAAACAGGAAAGAGCCAGGTATGGTGGCACACTCTTGTAATGGCAAAACTTAGTGGTAGGGGGAAGCTAAGGCAGTAGGATCGTAAGTTGGAAGCCAGTCTGGGCTATACAGCAAGACCCTGTCTCAAAAACAAAAGAAAAACCAAAACTAAAACTATATGTCAGTTGGCATAAGCTTCTACTAGGAGGGTGACTGAGGAAGGAAGGGCCAATGGCAGTGATGTTTTGTAAGTATAGCAGAAATATTCTGAAAGCTTATATAATGTTAACTTTGCTCTAAGGACTCATGCAGAGCACGGCTAAACCATCATCATCTATCCTGAGTCCACTTTATTTTTAGAACCAGGAAAATGCTGTGCCTGTAGCAAGTCGAAAACCCTGATGTGTCTGAGCACTACTCAGAAAAGTCTTCTGAATGAGTAATTATTGCTCATAATTAGCGTCATGAATGGGTTGCACTGATTTTGAGCAAAACTAATTTGTAAAGCATTATAACTTTGATTTTATAAGACTAAGCTGTAACCTTTTGAATTTTTGATGGTTTACAGTTATCTAGGTAACCGCCATGGTGAATACTAATAGCTACAGATCATGACTCTGACTCAATCCCTTTTGTTGATGAACTAATATGGAATCAAAGTACAAGTGAGTATATGAATCTCAGTTCTTTGGAATCCAAACAGAATGAGCTGGTGATTCAGAGATATTTGAGTACTAAATACTGATAGACTCTACCCGACTAGTAATCATTCACTTTAAATCAGTAAGAGGACAGTTCACCTTTTGTGAATAAGCAGCTCTAAAATGATTCTATATGGGCATACAAAAGCTTTCTAGGTGGGCATGGTGGTAACTCTCAGGAGGACTGAATATGGAAGCCAACCTGTACTATGTAGCAAAACCCTGTTTCACACAAAATATATGATAGCTTTAATATAGGAAAAAAATCTTTCTTTTGTTGTTGTTTTGTTTGAATCAGAGTTTTATGTATCTCAGCTTGACCTTGAACTCCCCTATGTATCTGGGGATGATTTTGAACTTCTGACCCTCTTAAGTGCTGGAATTACAGAGGTATACCACCACTCCCACTTTATATGGTAATGAAGATAAAACTCTGGGCTTTGTGCACTCTAGGCAAAAGCACTCCCAATTTATTAGCTACATCCCTATCCCTAGAAAATCTCAACCAAATCATCATTGGAAGCCTGTCGGCGAATGTCTGTATCCCTAACTGGTTGATAGATATTTCACAAAATGTGATTATAGTAGTGATGGCAGGTACTCCATCTCAGTCAGCTAAATAACTTTCTGGTATTATCACCAGGTCTCAAAATTAGCTGGCCCTCTCCTTGCAGTACTGAAGTTTTATACCTTCACCTGAATGTAAAATGAGCTTTCTTCCCCCTTGAGGTCACTTGTGTGATATCGAAGATACACACACACACACACACACACACACACACACACACACACACACACACACACACACTTCCCAGGAAACGCTGCAGGATATTTGTTCACATTGCAACATGCTTCAAGAAAACAATTACTTATAGGAGACTCAGAAGACACAAATTATGTAACTGCCACTGGAAAATTCTTATTCTGTGATTATCTACCTTGTATACCTTTCAAATTTAAAAATCAGACAACACAGTTTCCATATCCAATACGGTTCATAAAGGAAAATGTTAAGGTGATCTAAGCCTAAAGTCTCACATGCAAAAGAGATCTCAGAGAACCTTGACTTCTTCAAGAGTCTAACTGAGTCTAACTGGAGGGGCTACAAAGGTTGCTCATGTGTTAAGAGCACACTGCTTTTTCATAGAACACCACTTTTCAGGGGATCTGATGCCTTCTTCTGATGCACCAGCCAGGCATGTGGTCCACAGACATACACACAGGAAATATACTCATACATATAAAATAAAGTAAACCTATTTTTTTCCAAAAGTCTAACTCAAATTGTGTCAGAAGACCAAACCATTCCTGTCTGTAATGGCCACGTGGGTTTTGACACAAAGCTCAAGCCAGCATGTCTATTTCATAGTTTCTTTGGCCGTTTGAGTTAACACAAAGTAATCTTGGATGCTGTGGTGGTCTGCAAATTTTTGGTTCTTCTGTGGAGGCCTTCCCAGAATTCTGTCCTGAAAGATGTGATGCAAGTTGACTATAATCCTCTGACTTGGCACAGCAGGCCCAACTCCCCACCCCCCAAAAAACCAGCATTCTTGAATTTATTTGGAAAGCTTTCCAATCACATCAAAGTCATAGTTGTCAACATAGTGGCAAAGAGAGTAGTCCAGAGTGCAGCTTTCGTTTCAGAGTTGGATTATAGTAGCTAAATGCCATAATTTAAAAACAGACTGGGTCAGGCTGAGGATGTAGCTCAATTGGTGAAGTACTTGCTTAACGTGCAGGAAACTTCCAGTTTGATCCTCGGCATCACATAAAACTGGGTATGGTGGTGCATTCCTGTAATCCTAGAACTAGAGAAGTAGAAGGATCAGAAATTTAAGTCCAGCCTTCACTATATGGCCCATTCAAGGCCAATTTGAGGTACATGAGATTCCATCTCAAATAAAAAGAAAGGCAGGGGGCTGGAAAGATGTCTCAGTGTTTAAGAGTGCATACTACTCTTACAAAGGGCTTGGGTTCTGTCCCCAGTGTTCATACCAAGTAGCTCACAGTTGCCTATAACTCAAGTTCCAGAGGCTCCAATGTTCTCTAGCCTCCTCCGGCACCTGTATGAACATGGTGTGCATGTGCTCTTGTAGGCACACACACACACACACACACACACACACACACACACACACACACACACACACACACACATTTTCATAGACATATGCATATATAGACACATAAATAAAAATAAGAAAGAAGGGAAGAAAAAAGGAAAGAAGAAATGTCTAACAATGATCAAGGAAGAATAGAGTGGGTAAAGCAAATTATGGCCCCCTAAGAAGCCCCCTTTCCTGTCCTAATAGGGTAAATGGGTAGAAAGCTGATGTCAAAATATAAAAAACATGAATGGAAATGTCAGGACAGAGAACCACCCTTCCTTTTACCAAACTGCTGTTCCACCATGTTTGTGTGCAGCCAATTACAGCTTTAAAAATACTGCAGTGCTACAAATCTCTCCTAATTTCTCCATAATGACTTACTAAGAGCAATAAAGTCAAAATTAGAAAAGCTTAATTGAATTTTCAGCAAGAATCTCAACAGCATAACAACAACAAAACAGTGACAGGGAGCAGCAAGAAGAACACAGTGCAGAGGGTGCCTTGACGCTTTAGCATCACACAGTAAAGCAAACAAAGGCATTTGGAGCTGCTTTGGCTCTGGCAAACAGCCGTTTTTTGTCTTTGAAGCCCTCAGTGATATTGTGGAAATACATCTTCCAAAACAGGAAACGGTGATTTTGATTTTCTGACAACCTCTCCCTTTCTTGTGAACTGCCAAGCCAACCATGAACTATTAACTCTGATTCACAGTCAAATAGGACAAAGGCGGTCACAAAAGTATTTCCTTTTCACTTAAATCTCCATATTTTCTGCAATTATCATGACGTGATGTCCCTTCTACTCATTAATGTGCCCTTAAACATCGCTGAAGCAAAGGCTGTACAAAGGACAGAAGTGGGTTTCTATTAGCTTTAGTTTGTAACTAGAATGAAGAGGAACATTCATGTGGATGAGAGTACAAAGTCTTGACTAACTTTGTATTAGAAAAATACTATAAATAGGCCTTCAAACCCAGAAGTAAGAATGATCCAGTAGCAGGTCCAGGAGGCACTTCTTGTCAGAACAGCAAGCAAATGGCTGGGAACAGCAAATGGATTATCTGGTGGTTTTTGTTTTTGTTGTTTGCTCCATTTTTTTTGAGGGAGCTAACATAGAATTGGGTTAACTAACATTTACCAAAGGGGTGAAGAATCAACATTTCTCACGTTGCTGTTACACTTACTGAACTCTGCCCTTGGCTTTCAAAGGTAATCACCAAAAAAAAAAAATCCATCAATAAGTGAATACAGTTGTGTGCCAATAAAACCTTATTTACAAGTATAAGTGGCCAAAATTTCCTGACCCCTTATGGAGATTATTATATTTCATTCTCTTTGACTTTGAGAATATTGTTTTTGAAAAGCAACAGAAGAAAAACAGCAACGAGACAATGGCATGTTCCTTCACTCCCTGACCACTAGATTCTTTTCTTAAACTTCCATCCCAGGAAATGTTGTCCCTCTAGAGACAACTCAGAAGTAGCTCTGCAATGAGCCCTGGTGGTCTCCTGGTTCTCAAAGCTGGAAGTGGGTATCTTAGATTTAACCTCCTGATCCTCAGAAATCTTCCAACGCACTAAGCGTTCTCTAGCTATAAAACCCTGACCTCTTCAAGTCTGTAAACTCCGTTTACTAGCGTGTCCTCCCATGCATTCCCTTATGCTACAGACTATAGTGTTGGCTCCTTTTATTTCATTTTTTTAAGAAAAGCCAGCTTGATCCTTTCCAGTTCCAATCTTTAAAAGACCTATCAACCATTTCCTCTCACATTCTTTCCTTGGGGTGGTTTAGATAACCATAACTTCATCTTCCATGATCTTTGAGCTAAAAACTCTTAATCATCTTTGATACCTCCTCTTTGACCTGTATAAGCTATATTCTCACTTCAATGACGACCTTCACTCCCTGAGTCACTCCTTGTCATCGAGTAGATATAAAATGTCCACAGATGCCAGCTTCCTTCCAAAGACAGAACCAGGAGGTAACAGATGATCACACAAAGCTCTCTTAAAAAACTGAAATCCAGGCCTAAAATGATGGCTCAGTGGTTGAGAGCAATTCTTTCAGAGGACCTGGGTTTGATTCCCAATAACCGAATGGCAGCTCACATCCAGTTCCAGGATGCCAATATACACAGACATGCACATAAAGGAAAATAAATCAATCAAAGGAAAAAAATCAAAGCTGGCTGTGTGCTGATACAAATCTGTAATAATAGAACTCAGGAAGTATAGGCAGGAATATCAGGAGTTCAAACCTAGTCTGGGCTACTTTGAGACCTGTTTTAAAGAATGAAAGAAAAAGAACTGAAGGAGAAAAAAAGAAGGAAAGGAAGGTAGGAAGGAAGGAAGGAAGGAAGAAAGAAAGAAAGAAAGAAAGAAAGAAAGAAAGAAAGAAAGAAAGAAAGAAAGAAAGGTCAGAGGGAGGGAGGAAGAAACTGAAGTAATATTGTGGACCACCAATCAACTCTATTTCTTAACAGAGAAATTAATCCTGTGCTTTTTGTCCAGATGCTGACAAAAGTACAAACATTCTTCTTTAAAAATTGTTGGGTTGGGCAGTGGTGGTGCATGACTTTAAGTGCACGACTTTAATCCCAGCACTCAGGAGGCAGAGGCAGGTGGATCTCTGTGAGCCCCAAGCTAATCAAGACGAAAAGTAAACCTTGTCTCATAAAAAATCTAATCATTAAATATGCTCTATTTGATCCCTTTTATCCTTTTAAGAAGAAAATGTAATATTTACTAACAAGAAAAGAAACGCTGATGCAACTATGAAAACTACCTATGTGTGTGCCTTAATAATGAAATGAAAGCCAGCTACAAACATTTTTAGCTATTCTTAGAGAACCTATCAATTGCAGATGAAAATGCTAGACTTGTCATGTAAAGATCACATCCATTTGTTGCTTCTTGTTATGCTTCATTTACTTCTTTGATCAGCCACATTTCTCAAGCACAAGCCTTGTACCAAGAACTGTGTTGGCTTCAACAACACTCTGTATTAATATGGTACCTTCCCTTTTAACTGTGACATTTAATACTGTATTAATAGATCTGTCAGGGATTTCTGAAGTTGCCATTCCCACACGGTTGCCTCAATTATGTATAACAACAAAGAGAAGCCATAGTTCTGATACTATAAAGTAATTGATGTTTCTCCTTAGACAGTATTTGATGGGTTCTTGCTGAGCTGGGAGAAGGTGTCACTTGTTAATGTTCATGTTTGTATGAAACATCAGTTCCACCCTGAGAGAAGAGAAGATGGACTTGGCTTTCTCAAAAATGGGAGTTTGAGAAAACCTAAGGGGTTATTACCAATTGCATGTTAAAATACAAATTTATAAGATTTCTTAGGCAACATGTCTTCAAAATAGAAGTCAGTTCTGAAATTCTTAATTAAATATGGAATCTATATAATGAATATATCTTTCATTTTTTTCAATTTTTTTGCTGTTTTTTCTAGACAGGGTTTCCCTGTGTAGCTTTGGAATCTGTCCTAGTACTCACTCTTGTAGACCAGGCTGGTCCCAAACTCACAGAGATCCACCTGCCTTTGCCTCCCAAGTGTTGGGATTAAAGGCGTGCCCAGCAGCTTTCAAATTTTGAATCTTTAATATCTCAAGATTGTTGGGAGGAACATTATGCCCTGTATATAAAATGCCTAGTGTAAAGAAAACACCTATTGAGTGTCATTTGCTGGAGTCAGTCAGACCTATAACATCAACAGTTGACTCAGATGTACTCTGGAATACATGGGTGTGTAGCTGTTTATCTGAGCACAGGCACCATGTGTCCAGAGAAACGGAAACTGTACTGATATATTATTTATGATTTATTAAAGCTTGCCTTAGGATTCAGAAAACAAAATCAGCCACAAGCCCTAGAAGCCAGGCACACATCTTCTATCCCAACAGTCAGAAGCTAGGAGGTGGTGGTACACAACTTTAATCCTAGGACTCAGGACTAAGAGGTAGACCAATCTCTCTGAGTTCAAGTCCTCCTAGGGATACACGGGATTGAATCATTCTAAAAGAGTAACAGATCACACGCCTTTAATCCCAACATTAGTGGTATATTCAGTAGGAGGCATTTATTATCCAGCCATGCTGAGGAGAGGTTACATTCTGAGGCTTGGTGAGAATTCATGGAGACAGGATCAGCCCATTCATCCTGAGGTAATGGTAAGAGCTGGTGGCCAGCTGCTTTGCTTTTCTGATCTTCAGTTTGAAGTTTGAACCCCAATATTGGTCTCTGGGTCATTTAATTTATCGTGTTACAGGAACCAAAGGAGTTACCTTGACCAAGAAAACCTAGGCCCATCTTTCTCTGTTAATATGTTTCTAAAGGTACCAGTCACCCAACTTTGTACATTATGCATGGTAGGTAAGAGCTTTACCACTAAGTTTCATCTCCAGCCCTGGAAACTCCAGCCATGGACTCAGGTGTCTCAGTCTTAGCACTGTGGGCATTTCTTTCTTTCTTTCTTTCTTTCTTTCTTTCTTTCTTTCTTTCTTTCTTTCTTTCTTTCCTTCCTTCTTTCTTCTTTCTTTCCCTCTTTTCTCTGTCTCTCTCTCCCTTCCTTCCTCTCTTTTTCTTTTTTCTTTTTCGTCATAGTGTCTCATGTACCCTAGGCTGGCTTTGAACTAATTCTATACTAAAGAATGACCTTGAATTTGTGATCCTCCTTTCCTCTACCTTCTAAATGCTGGAATTACAGGTGTGTAGCACTATATATGTTTTATGTGGTGTTTGGGATTGAACTAAGGTCTTTGAACATTCTAGGTAAGCACTTTACCAGTTGAGCTAAAACAAAAAACAAAAAACCCAGCCATGGATACACTGTGTGTGTGTGTGTGGGGGGGAATCTGTTTAGTGTAGGATTTGGGGCAGCATTTAGCACCCTTCTTGTCCTCTACCAGCTAGAAGTCAATAGCACCCACTCCCAGGTGTGAAAACCCACTTGTCTCTAGGCATGTCAATGGTCTCCTAGGAGGCAAAATAACTGCCATTTGAGAACAGACTTTCATGATAATTTTGTACACTGGGAATGTAGTAGATCAATGGCTCTCAACGTGTGGGTTCTGACTCCTTTAGGAGATCAAATGACCCTTTCACAGGGACCAATATTAGATATCCTGCAAATCAGATAGTTACATTACAACTCATGACAGTAGCAAAATTACAGTTAGTTATAAAGCAGCAATGAAAACAATTTTATGTTTGGGGGTCACCACAACATGAGGGATGGCATTAAAGGATGGCAGCATTAGGAAGGTTGAGAAGCCCTGGCATAGACGTTCTTGAGAATCAAATGAAAGGCAAGTGAAAATGAAACCGAGGACCTGTGAAGCCTTAACCCAGGTGTTCTAGATGCTTTTAACACCCAAGAGAGCTTAACATCCTGCCACAAAGCAACAGTCCATCAAGAGCCCAGTGGGTAGGCCAGAGGCAGGCTTGAGACAGGCACACTTTGGAGTTACTCAGTGAGTGCAGGGTAAGCCAAGTGAGAGAGAGGTCCCTGCTCTAAGCTGCCATTTCATTCTCAGCATTTGATGCTTGACTCTCAGCATTTGATGTCATATGCTGATGCAGGGAGCCGAGGAAGCCTGATGTGTGTAAAGAGTGGATGAAGTCCTCAGTGAGGGTGAATTGTTGACATGGTCACGGTCATGTGCTCATGTCATGGACTAGTGCTTCAACCCCATGGGAAATGGGCAAAGCCTTCCTGTGGTCTAAGTTTGAATGTTGACAGTATGTGCAAGTACAAATATCTATAAAAGATTGACCAGTGGGTGTAAAATCTAGCCAAAAAAAAAAAAAATCTAGCAACTGCTGCGTCCTCCTCCTTCTCCAGGATGTTTACAGCCTTATACTTCGGGCCAACAGACACCTCCTACCAAGACTAGGTAACTCCTCCCCCTGTGCTGTTCATAATAAATGCACCCCTGAGGGTCAGGGTTGTGTGGTAGTTGGTGCCACTCCATCAGAGTGTGCAGTCCACTTCACCCCAACTTTTCTGTTTCTGTGTCTGTCACTGTCCTTTCTTCACTCCCTCATTGCCTCTAGTCAGGTTTCCAAGCACCAAGCTGTGTAGTGCAGATCTCAGAAATACTAATAGGGGCTGGACTTATGTCTGTACAGGTAAATAAAGCAAATCCATACTTAGACGAGGAAACATTTGCCAGTGGCCCATCACATCCTGGATGGTAAAATCAGCTGAGAATCTGCTCTCCTGCTGAGGGCATTGTAATCCAGTCTGAGAGACTCTCCCTCCACAAACCCATTAGGAAGAGGCCTGATCCATTTTACACAGAAAAAAAGCACAGAAGAGTAAATCAGGACAGTCTTTCTGAAAGACATAGGGTACTGTTTTATTCTTTTTCCTCTGGCTTTGTAGCCTAGTATGACCTTAAACTTCTGATCCTCTAGTCTCTTCCTCTGCAGTGCTAAATTTCATGAATGTACCATCATGTCTGCTAATTAACTATATATATATATATATATATATATATATATATATATATATATATATATGTATATATTTCCAAGAAAAGGTTTTATCAATTTTTTTAGTTTTATGTTTGCTTTCCCGTAAAAACCATTTGCTAAAAATCTAAGGATTGCAAAGAACATCAAAATGTAAATGAATGAAAAGCAGTTAAATATCTGGAAGATTATTGGCTGACATTCTATCACATGGACTATGGACTGACCACCTACAAAAACTCGACACTTTGGCTATTTAAGCTTAAGTCACTAATTCAGACAACAGGATATGAAGGTTTTTTTGTTGTTTTTGTCCTCACATTTTATTATTAAAAACATCCAACATTCAGCAAAAGTGAAAAAAAATCTCTAGAAAATATTCAGGGTCCCAACCTCTATATTCTACCAGTGACATGTGGCTATGCTGGTTAATTGTACCTTATGCAAAATGACTGGGTCCAAAAGTATTTTAAATTTAGGATTTTTTTAGAATTTGAAATAGTTGCATATACACAACAATATACTTTGGGGTTGGAGCCTAATTCTAAATATGAAATTTATTTATGTTTGATATATACACAGAGACCAAGGACAATTTTATGCAGTATTTTTAGTGTCCCTTCATTTTGGCTGTGGCAGATCACATTAGGTGAGATGTGAATATTTTGTGGCAACATGTCAGTGCTCAAAAAAATCTTAGATTTGAACAATCTCAGATGTTGAATTTTTGGATTAGGGATGTTCACCATGGCCTTGCTTATCACATCCACGTCCAAGCTTCTGTCCCTCAGTCTTCTTGTAAATCAAAGTGAGCATGGGAGAATGAACTTTTTTTCAAAAATGGTGTCCTTTCTACCTTTGTAAGTAGAATTCATTAATATTAGTTTGTCAGTTCACATTGCAAGGTTGAGTTTGGTGTTGGGGATGTGAGTGGGTTAGGTTTACCATTGCTAGCAACGAAGTCTCTAAATTACTGTACTTAACCTGGTCATTCTTGAGAAACAGCATCGAAATTTGCTTAAACATTTCCTGTGGGCTTTGTAGATAACCTCTAGTGAGAACAAGAAGGAAAAACTTGCAGGGCCCGTGTTCACTCTGATCGCTTTTGTTAGCTCATAAAACCCTTGTGAAAAATACATTTTGTAGTCTTTTTGCTTCCTCCCCCACACTAGCTTCAGCCAGACTTCCTCCCTCTATGGAGGCTTGAAGATTTTGTACACAGAAGGACAAAGTTGCTTCTTTCTGAGAGCCTTCAAGAATTCTCCTGCTAGGAAAAGAGATCAATGGCCTCATCTGAAAATTTAGAAAGTGTTGGGGGATGGGGTGGGGAAGCATTGTTCTAACTCAGCCTCAGTGTTCTGAAAAGAGTGTCTTGTTCCTATTGAACAACACCGAATCCTTTTTGGTTCCTTTCTTGTTGGTTATGCTAAGGAAGTCACTTTGCAAGCCTCATTTGTCTCCTCCTGACATCAAATCCCACTTTGATGGGAATTGTTCCTTGATGTGCCATTCTTTCAGAGGGGGGAAAAGTGGAGACAGCATTGAATTCTTAGCTGAATACCATTAGCTGTGTTGTGTGTGTGTGTGTGTGTGTGTGTGTGTGTGTGTGTGTGTGTGTGTGTGTGTGTGTGTGTGTGTTCCATGGCGAGCAGGGCCTAGGATAATACTTTAGCTGAAATCCTTGATGAAGCATTAGTAAATTGTATGTCCCCAGATGGGCTATAAAGCAATGAGAGTAGCAGCACAAGGCCTCCAGTAAAATTTGTCTTTTTTTCTTAACTGTTACATATCTGAGGCTCAAAATAGAAGGAAATCTGAGGCAATGATGGCTTCCAATTGCCCAAGATGTTTCATTGGCTAACTCAAGTACCAAAATGACTGTGGTAAAATGGGGACAGCTGCTGCTGTTTGGTGTGAGAAATTAAAGATTTCCTTCGGTGTTCTGAGAACACAGGGCTATGGAGGTGGGTGGGTGGCCTTGTGATCAAGCGGATGCTAGCATCCGCCCCAGCAAGCAAATACCCTGGTATGCTGCACCCTGACTAATCTCAACAATCAGTGGACTAGTGACAATACTGTGATAAAATGTCTGACAAAACCAACTAGGAAAAGGAAAGGATTTTGTTGTTGCTGTTGTTTGAAGCTCTAGTACCAAGTGTTGGGGAAGGCGGTATGAACGAAACATCTGGTCACACTGTGCTCACCATCAAGATGTAGAGACGGGTGAATGCTGGTGCTCAGCTTCCGTTCTCCTCTATTCAGTCTGTGAGCTTAACTCAAGACTGCAAACATTCAGGGTGGGTCTTCCCTCAGTACACACACGTAGGGATAGGTCTCCTAGGTGATTCCAAATCCTGTTAGGCTGCTGGCATTGAGCGGTGCATGTACCTGAGACAGGAGCCAGTGCTGGAGGAGAATCTGAGAAGCATGGGGACCTGGAGGGTCAAAGTAGCACCTGTTCAAGAAGCAGGCAGAGAAGCAGCCTGGGGTGCCCCAGAAATAGAGGAAGAATTGTGGCCATGATAATTTCAGCTCTCTGAAGCTAGGTTGCTCACAGTTCTGAGCAGATGCTCTGTATTTCCACTGGTCTCATCCCCAGTAGAACATAAAACATCTGGATTATTTCAAATCCCTCCTAGGCTTTGCTATTCTAGAAGGGGGAATGGGTTTTGAGCCATTTCCTAGCTAAGGGGATTCTGATTGTTTTTCCTCTTCGTGATCTAAGTCCTTGGGTCCTCTTAGATGCCAAAGACATTTGATTCTATGCTCTGGACTCCAGAATTTTTTTTCTGGAGGCCACACAAGTAAAATGTGGTCACTGGGATCAGCACTTGTGAGGGGACGGGATCTGAAATGAGAGTGGGTGAAGGAGGTGTGGAAAATGAAGCAAGACATTAAAAGACAGAGTGCTTTTGATGCCCCTGAATAGGGTTTCCGGCTCTTTGTGTCTTCATGAAACAATACAGTTTATATGACCGTAAATTCAGTGCTAAAGGGAAGCATATCCTAGTTGCAGAAAACCATAGGGTACCCCTTCCAGAACATTCTGTCTATCTCAGGCCCCTGACATCAATTTTTGTTGGGCAGGTCTTTTACTTTGAAGGATCACTACAGAATCAGGTACCAGATGATGTGAGCAAATGGAGGAGGGCAAGAATACAACACACTTAATTCCACAGAACTAAAGTACAAATAGTGACTGCTGAATCGATATTATTTGTGTGTATATGTGTGTAGGGTGTGTGTGTGCATGTGTGTGGGCGCCCACGGATACCAGAGGTACCTGATCACTATGGATTTGGAGCTACAGAACAAGCTGGAGGCCAGCCTGGAGTATCTGAGACCCTGACTCAAAGCTAAATGAATAAATAAATACATCAGTAAATAAGCATAAAAGCAAACTCTTAAAAGAGTGGAAAGTTACTGAATAGGTGTACAATGTACTTACAACAAATGCATTCCTTCCTTTGGCAAGCTTTGTACAGTCTGAGAGTCAAGCCCAGTTCCATGTTTTAAGGAATAAAACAGGCCCGGTCTCTGGATTGTGTTGTACCTCAGAAAACAGTGCCGCAAAGTGTGCTGCTTCTTCATGCACAGTACTTTTACCTAAAGACACTGGAAGGCCCTCAAAAGCAAAGCCCCTTTTGCGGCCTGCTCCTGTTCTTCTCCCAGCCCAGCTTCTTCTCTGCACAGAGAGAAGATAATCCCAAACTCCTTCTCTTCAAGGCAGGTCATAGGGATGAGAAATCCTCTCTCCTAAAGCTAGCCATCAACACTTTCTTTGGGGGAGGTGGCCCTAAAGAAATTCTCTGAACTACCTTGTTCCAAAAGGACTCATACCTTGGGATCCCTACAATTCATCTTGGATGTAACACACAGAGTGTAGGAAAAGTCAACTCATTAGTCCTGCCAAATAAACTTCCATCTCAAAGTGAAATTCGAAGCTCTCACATTTAATGTTATTTTAACCACTGGGAAAAATTCATTAAGAGTTTCATAATAGAGCTGATGAGATGGCTCAGTGGGTAAAGGCATTTGATACCAAGCCTAAAGACATATGTTCAGTTCCCCAGGACCTACATGGTAGAAGGAGAGAATCAACTCCTGAAGTTGTCTTTTGACCTCCACACATATGCATACATACACACAATAAATAAATAAAATGCAATATATTTTTAATTTAAAAAATTCACAATGTCAGGCATGGTGGCATAAGCATGTAATTCAAGTGCTTGGGAGACTGAGACGAGACAATCGTGAATTCAAAGTCAGCCTAGGCCGCGGAGCAAGACCATGTCTAGAAGGAAAAAGAAGATTCACAAAGGGCAGCCTGAATATTGTATTGATAGTGTTCCTAGGCAACTTAATAAAGATCAACTCCATATGCTAGAAAATTTTTGACCATTCAAAGCTAATAACTCTATTATCTCTAATCTTTTCTTGTTTCCCAATTCTGCCTACAAAGATTGTCTGTATTTTAAGTGTCTAATATGGACATTTAAAAAAGTCTGCCTCCTACTCTGTCAGTTTCTAATTTGAGAAATAGTTTGCAGTAGCACGTCTTTGAATTTCGAACACCAGCCATGATGAGTTAAAGAGCTCCTATCTCACCCAATTTCATCGTGTGCTACTTTTCTAAGTTCCTGGGGTGGGTGTCTTATTTCTTTTGTAAATTAAAATTGCTTTCTTTTCTTCTGTTAATGGTTTTGCTCTGGGTTTCTCTTGGGGTCTCTAATCTTTTCTTTGGCTCACCTTCTGTCACCCTCCCTTATTTGTAGATCTCTGAGGAAGGTTTCCTTTGAATGCCAATAACACTTTACAATTATCCAGGAAGCCAACAAGAACACCAAATGTCTCTTTCCCATCACTGGTGAACAGTTTTGTTTTGTCTTCTGCAGCCCGGGCAGGAACTGGTTGGGGATATGACGCCCTCCACCAACGGAGAGTGATTGATTCCACAGAAGCTCCTGACTGCCCTGGCAGGCTCGGAACTGAGGGAGCCTTTCTTTGCAGTCACGTGGTTAATGCTTTTGTGCTACACAGTTTATTCACTCTACAGCTTCCTCCTCAAATACAACAGGAGGGGACCAAGAGATCACAGGAGTGACAATAATGCTTCTGAGAGGCAGAATGCAAAAAGTCCCCAGCTCCAGAGTCTGGCAGACCGGAATGCAAGACAGGAATGCAAGATAGGACGTGGATAACATGCTTTCCTTATTGTAAGGTATACTTTCCCTATAGTCCATTTCACCCACAAGCCTGGTATTTGGAATTGTATTTTCTACGATCCCTAATGGAAATTACACTCTATTTAAAGCCAGGAAGTGGAGATTGTGCTCCCACTCCACCTTTGTCACAGTATCTTGGAACTTTGTGAGCTCTGTAGAATGTGAGCATGTAACAGCAAGCCTGGCCTGGTGGTACAAACTTGTAATATCAGCTACTGTGAAGGCTGAGGTAGGAGAATTTCAAATTCAAGGCCCTCCTGGGTAATTTAATGAGACCCTATTTAGAAAAAAAAAGACTGGAGGGTAACTTCAGTATTTTCTTGGCATGTGCAGGGACCCAATATCCCCCCAAAAAAACAATTCAAGAGCCAACCAAAAAAAGGATCCTTTCTGTGATACCAGTCTTTAGTTTTATGTTTCAAGTGCTTCTGAAGAGCCAGTGAAATGGCTCAGCAGATCAGATTGCCTGCTGCCAAGCCTGATGACCCAAGTTCAACTCCCAGGTTCCACCTGGTAGAAGGTGATACATGCACATGCTCAGACAGACAGACAGACAGACAGACAGACAGACAGACACACACACACACACACACACACACACACACACACACACAAACACACACACACACACACACACACACACACAGAGAGAGAGAATATGCAATAAATAAATGTTACTTTGAAGCAACTCTCTTCTTGAAAGACATTTAAGAACATTGTGGTTGAAAGGTCCTTTCTAAAAAAGAAATTTTTAAAAAACTAAATTTCTATAGCTCCACGTTCTTTGACAGTTGTTGCTAGAAGAATCTCTAGCCATGTTGGAATAACCAGTTCCCAGCTGGTGTTCCCAAGCTAACCCATGCCTCATGCTCCACTGTTTCTGTCAGCCCCGTCTTTCATTTGGCTAAGCACTGGGAACAGGAATCAGGCTTCTCAGCAAGTTCAGGCCTTCTTGGATAGGAGCCAGATCACTGTGACTAAAAGGACTGATAGCAGGCAAACACGTTTCCGTTCCCCTACTCAACAGAAAGTACCTCCTCATGTTCTTGTTCTTCTCTCAAAGATATCTCAGCTTAAAGACACTGAGAGGAAAGTGTCCATCCGACAGTTTTTGGGTATAGATTGGGGGCTGTGTTTCGTCAACATTATAGGAGGCATTTAGCTTAGTGAAGTGAACTTCTAGTTCATTCTGCCTTTATTGTAGCTCCTTACCCAAACCAAATCAGTGAGTGCCTGGAATGGGTGAAGTGAACTGATGTTTAAGTATTTGGAAGGTGTTACCCCAATGTAAAATCCTCCCTCCACTCTGATTTTTTTCAGAGTGAGGGAGGAAACTGGTACTTACTCTGTGGCCCTTCTCATCCAGGTGGACACAAAAGCCCAGTAGATGTGGAAGGGAATTTCCAGGGGAAGGATGACCTCATTCCTTGGGTTCTGGCTATTCATGGCAGCTTGTTTTTTCTTTCAAGTTTTGTTGAAAGTGGATCTCCATGGGGCCCTTAGGAATTTGAGAAAAACACACCAAAATCTACATTCACTCCCATTGTGAGCTTGTTGGAATCCCAGCCGAGTCATTAGGAAGACATCAGGTGGTTACTGACCTATTTCTGTTTCCACATCTTACATGGCACCTTGTAACAGTATAAGTGTTGTGTGATATTTTGATCGCATTCTGACGCTTCCAAGACTGACCACAAAATTTGCTTTGAATCAGAGGGCGGAGCTAGCTACTAGCTGACTAAAACTAACCTTAGAGGTTTCTGGAGGGCTGAAGACAGAGAAAATTTATGACCTTTTGGAAGGAGGAATGAGAGAGAGGAGTCGCTTCTCTGCCACTTCTATGATCATTCTGGTTCTGACTCAAGGTTTTTGTTTGTTTGTTTGTTTTTGTTTTTCGAGACAGGGTTTCTCTGTGTAGCTTTGGAGCCTATCCTGGCACTCGATCTGGAGACCGGGCTGGCCTCGAACTCACAGATATCCGCCTGCCTCTGCCTCCCGAGTGCTGGGATTAAAGGCATGTGCCACCAACTCCCTGCTATTTTTTTAGTTTTTTTATTGTTAAATAATAATTCACAGGTGAATATATCAAAATCAAAACTCCTCCTAGCACGTATTTTAAGTAGATGTCATTTCTTATATATCACTGCTGTCTCAATGTAGCTGAAAAATATATTAAAAACAGTACATTTTAATGTCTCAATCAAAACCTATCCTGAGAGCCCACTGGGCAGTTGAATTGATCATTTGGGTCTCATTTTTCTTTTCTCTTAATACAAGTCATCAAGACTGCATATGATATATTGGTGTGAGAAAGTATTTTTGTGCTTGTCATGGTAATATTTTAAGGTTTTATTTTAGGAGCCACATTGGTTAGTGCTTCTGTTTCTGTGACCAAATATCCAACAAAAGCAACTTAAGGAATGGAGGTTTTGTTTTAGCTCACAGTTTGAAAGTACAGTGCAACAGAGCCAGTAGTTCTGGCAACTGTAGTGTTAGGTGGATAGTCATATTGTATTCACAATCAAAAGGCAGAGAGAGCCAGGTGGTGGTGGCACAAGCCTATAATCCCAGCACTCTGGAGGCAGAGGGAGGCAGATCTCTGAGTTGGAGGACAGATTGTTCAACAGAGTTCCAGGACAGCCAGAACTGTTAGACAGAGAAACCCTGAAAGAAAACCAAAACCCCAAAAACCAAAACTAGAGAGAAATGAATGTATGGATGTTGGTGCTTAGCTTTTTGCGCTTGATTTAGTCCAGGACTTCAGCCCAGAGAGATATGTTTAGATACATTTAGAGTGGATCTTCCTGCCTCAATTAATCTGGAGAATTCTCCACAAACATGTCCAACAGTTTGTTTCCATGGTAATTGTAATTTTTACAAAGTTGATGATCACAATTAACCATCATAGAAACAAAATTACTATAACCATGGCTGGTAGACATTTGTATTTTGCTTCTTTTCCCCCATTTTGCTGCATTTTGTTTTATTTAGAGACAGGGTCTCATGTAGCCGAGGATGACCTTAAACTTTCCTTCCTACCTCCATCTCCTAAGTGCTAGAACAATAGATGTGCAACACCATACTCTATTTATGTGATTTTAGTGATGGAACCTAGGGCTGGGTGCACGCTAGACAATCACTCCCCCAACTGAGGTACACCCCAAGCACTTGTTTGGCACTGGGATACAGGTGTCATGTATCCCAGGCTGGCCTGAAACTCCTTATATAGCTATAATAATCTAGGAAGACCTGGCCCCACCCCTTGGCAATCTGGCACAGTGCATCTGCTTATGGCAAGATCTGTACACAGGTGCAGAGGTCTCTTTAAGAAAAAAACTTCGGAAGCATTTGGAGTACTACAGAGAAGCTGCACTGGGATGCCTTTCATTGGGTCCTGGTGATGATTCTTCTCAGCTAACTAACTGTACATCCTGAGGTCCTTTGGACCGTGGCCACAGAAAGAAAGATGCAGTGTGTGGCTTATCTGCAAATAAAGAAAACATAAACACCAATCTAAAGACATTGGAGTGGGAGGCACCTAGGACCCCAACGTTTCAAAACATGCCTGGAGATCCTCTGGCTTCCCCCCTTTCTTTACTGGAAAATGGAATCTTGATGGAAAATGAAATGAGGTATCTGGGCAGTCCCACTACTACAGTTCCAAAACTGAGTAAGAATCTAAAGCTAGAAGACCAAGAAGGGCTTTCAGAGGAGTCAGTGGAGTTTTCCCTGGAAGACCAAGATACCAAGGGCTTAAGTCTAAAGACTATGGTCTCTCTCTGTGGCATTAATGCCATTCAGATGGAGGAGGAAGAACCTGACCAAGGGCACCTTATTGGTGATTTCTCCAAGGTGTGTGTGCTGCCAAAGGTGTCAGGGAAACACCAAGATTTGAAGTACATCACCCCAGACACAGTGGCTGCTTTACCGTCTGTAAAGTTCCAGGGTCTGATTGAGAAGTTTTACAACATCGATTGCCACTATCCATATGAGTACCTGGGAGGACACATCCTGGGAGCCTTAAACCTGTACAGCCAGAAGGAACTGCATGAGTTCTTTCTGAAGAAGCCTACTGTCCCTCTGGACATTCAGAAAAGAATCATCATTGTGTTCCTCTGTGAATTCTCCTCAGAGCGAGGCCCCCGAATGTGCCGTTCTCTGAGAGAAAAAGACAGAGCTCTGAACCAGTATCCAGCATTGTACTACCCAGAGCTGTATATCCTCAAAGGGGGCTACAGAGACTTTTTTCCAGAATATACAGAGCTGTGTGAACCACAGAGCTACTGTCCTATGCACCACCAGGACCACCAGGTTGAGCTGCTGAGATGGAGAAGCAAGAGCAAAGCCCAGGAAGGGGAGCGGCAGCTTTTGGAGCAGATTGCCCTCCTGGTGAAAAAGGATGTGAACCCACAATAGTAGCCATGACAGTGGCAGTGAAGTCACTGGAAGACACTGGAGACCCTGAACATAGTCATCTCTGTCACTAACAACAGGATTGTTAAAAAGTGTCTGCAAACACTGGGGGTAGTCAGGTTCAAACACCTATAGTGCCAGCACTAAGGAGGTAGATGCAGGAGGATCTCTTGTGAGTTTTAAGGCAGGCATGGGCTACACTCGACCCTGTCTCAAAAACAAACAAATAAAAAGCAAACAAACCCATCAAAAAAAAAGAAAGAAAAAGAAAAAGAAAAAAACTTCCGACGGGCGTTGGTGGCGCACACCCTTAATCCCAGCACTCGGGAGGCAGAGACAGGCAGATCTCTGTGAGTTGGAGGCCAGCCTGGTCTCCAGAGCCAGTGCCAGGATAGGCTCCAAAGCTACAGAGAGAAACCCTGTCTCGAAAAAACAAAAAAAGAAAGAAAGGAAGAAAGGAAGGAAGGAAGGAAGGAAGGAAGAAAGAAAGAAAGTAAGAAAGAAAAAAGAAAAAACTTCCATTTCCTTTCTCTTATCTCGTCTCTCATTTCTCTGAGAAAACAGTGTCTCTCTCTCTGTGTCTCTCTGTCTCTATCTCTCTCTCTTTCCTTTCTTTATTATCCTACCTTCCCCAATTAACTTTCCACATAAGTTCTGTATGTAGGTCTGGGTCTGTTTCTCACCCACTGGTATGTCCCTCACCTTTGTACTGTATTATAATAATAGCCAAGAAACACTTTGGATGTTTGATTCTCCTGCTTCAACCTTCTAAGTGCTGGGATTACAGGCATGCACCATTATGACCAGTTTATATGGATCTGGGGAATGGACCAAAGACTTTGTGTATTCTAGACAAGTACTCTACCAACAGAGCTACAGCCCTAACCCTTCTCATTCTGCTGTTTTTAAACGAATCCCCTTTTAATTTCCTCTGATCTTTTCTCAATTCTGGTCCTGTCTTCCAAATACCTACTATTCAGCCCTCATTCTGCCAATTCCCATCCTCCTTTTTGTGCAATCTTAAAATGTGTTGGCCAGATTATTTTTCTGATAATCTCTAAATCACTGGTAAAATGATAGAAACTCCCAAGTCCATGAAAGATATGGAAGAGCCTCCAAGACTGTTTAATAAGAAAGCAACCTTGATCACTGGATTCCTGAAGCCATGCCTCAGTATAAGTTCTCACTCTAAAAAAGAAAATGTCAGCTCTTTTTTGACTCTGCTCTTTCTGCTCTTTTTCTAGTTCTCTCCCCGATGTTCCCTGGGGCAGACAGGATTTTTCCTGTCTCCCTCTTCTCTTCTGTCCTCTCTCTGTGTCTCTTTACCTCTTTTCTGTTTCCTTCCCCCTCTCTCCCCTTTCTAATAATACTTCTCACTTTAAAAAAAAGAAAAAAAGAAAATGTCAGTTTCTGTTGTTTTTTCTCTTGTTTTGCACCAATCAGCCTGGGATAGGTCATAAACAGGAATGACTGCTTAAAGTGTGTGTGGGAAGATGAGGAAGTGAGGTTGACATAAATCCGTATCACCTTTCTCCTTGGCATTTTTTCTGTGTTATTACATTTTCTCCCTGGAGAGAATAGCTAGCAATGTTTGGGCCATTTCTGTGCACATTGTGGTTTATGAGTTCATGTTCAATAACACCTTGACCCAATCATGAGCTGGAATGCTAGTGAACTATTTTTTTAATGGGCCTGTTTGGGTCATGTTTTTCTCCACTCTTGCCTCTCCTTTGCCCTTCTTTTCTTTTCTTTTCTTTTCTTTTCTTTTCTTGACAAATGTTTTCATGTAGCTTGGCTTTGATCTTGCAAAGCAGATGGGCATTAACCTTAAATTTGTGATCCTCCTGCCTTTCCTATCAAGTTCTAGGTTTGCATCACCAGCCTTGGTTTTATGTGATGCTGGGGATGAAACCCAGGGATTTCTGCATGTTAGGCAGATGATCTGCCAACTGAACATCCTTATTTTTTGATAAGTATTGGGTTCCCAGTTATTGGGTATCCTCTGCCGATGCAATAAGCCTAATCAGACCGAATTAATAGGACCAGATTTAATGAGTAGAGCAAGGAAAAGAAGAGCACCCCCACATGACTCTAGGAAGGCAGTAGAGAGAGCACGTGGCAGGTCTTAAATACCCTATAGGTGTGGTCTTGAGCCGCTCTGGGGTAGGAGCTGATCCTTGGTGAGCTTTCTGAGGGTTGGGGTCTGGAATGGGAGGAGTGAGGCCAAGTTCCCCAATGGGTGGGATTTGGAATGGGGGAATGAGACAGGAGTGGAGATTCTCAACACTTTTAAAAAATTATGTGTAAAATCATCTTTACTTAGTGAGCCCAGCGAAGGTATAAACTGTAAAGAGACAGCATAATCTTTACATACTAAAGGCCTAGGTACTGGATGTGAGGTCTGGTCTTGCCTTCTTTTAGAGTACCTATAAGATGAGGCTGATATAATATCAATCTACATTTATGAAAGCACAGAATTTTATTGAGGACAAGCCATATTTTATTAAAACATCACAAATGACTTGTGTCCAATCTTGGGTAACAGTTTGTTGAATTCTCTGTGGTAATAAGAGATCAACTGTGCACTTTGGGGTTTCCTTTTATTTTTTATTTTCTTGGGTTTCCTTTTATTTTGACCACATTGTTTTATGTAGCCCCCAACTTATTATTTATTTCACTGTTTCCAAAGAACCCAGAGATTTGTGCATGCTAAGCAAATGCTTTGCCACAAAACTACACCCTTTTTGAGCATAGATTCTTAATTGCACCTGTAGTTTTAGTGGTTCTTGGGGGTTGGTCTTGTTTGGGGGTTTGAGTTTTATACCTTCCTTGTTTCCACTTTGACATGTTGCTAAGCCTATGGGATTTGGTTGGAGACAGATTCCTGATGCTATCCTGCTGATAATATCCTGTACTGCTGTCAATATAATTACCCAAAATACCACTGGGTCATGTTAGACATTGCATTAATTGTGTTTTATCTAAGCAATGTGGAAGTCTGGTGGTATACATGGAAATGCCCAAGTTTCTATATTTAGGTCATGGATTTTTATGGCTTTCTAACATAAAAGTAGACTTCTGTCCAAATGATGGAAAGAGTGTATTTAAGTTGGTTTTTGCATCCCTGTAGTCACTAACAACCTAAATAGCACTTACCAGCTGGGAAAACAGCAGCCCATACTACAGTGATTTTGTAGAGAAAACCAGCTTTTTACATTATTCCTGTACCAGAGTACTCCCTCCCCTGCCCCTATTTTTCATGGAATTCTCTACAATCATGATCTGCAGAAGATTGCAAGATGGAGTCTTATCTGCTGTATTGCTCTTTGTGTATCTTTTCATTAATTTTGTTTGTTTTTCAAACAGGTCCTCCTGTATCGAGGCTGGCCTCAGACTCACTATATAGTATGCATACCTCAGTTATTTGATGCATGGGATGGAACCCACACCTTCAAACATGCTAAGCAAGCATTCTATCAGATGAGCTACATCCCTGGCCCCCTCTTCATTGTGAAAGAAGATTATTTTGAAAGAAGCTAAAATGAAATGGTGGAGGCAGCTGTTTTCTGCCAGTCCAGGCTCTCCATAAATGTGGCCTAGACAGAGGAAGTCATTTTTCTCAAGGTCACCAGCCTTCCAGCAGGATTCCCTTTCATGTGATAGCTAACTGCGGGTGTTCATTGTGGACTAAACCAGACACGGAATAGCCTCCAATTCAATGAGAATGCTATAGATGAAATGCGGGAAGAGGAACAGGAAAGAACGAATGAATTACCTACCTCCTTACAAAATACTAGAAGGGGCAACACAGGTCTCTCATGATAGCATCCTTCACTGAAATATCTAATGGTCTTCATTTCCTTGGTTTTTGCTTTTGTTGTTGCGATTTTTGTTTTGTTTTGTTTTGTTTTTTCCCAATGCTGTTGGTGCTTTTTCAACACTGAGGATTGAATCCAGTGCCTTATGTTTGCTAGGCAAGTGCTTTACCACTGAACTGAGCTATATCTCCAACCTCTAAAGATGTCCAATGGGAAGTAGGGAAAGGACTGGCTTTTTAAAAACTTAATACTCCTGAACTGGGTGGATTTTAGATCGTCTTTTGCTCAGTGACTCATAGAGACCCATAGGGCATTGTAAACCACTTCCTATCATGGAGGGTGTTCACACTTTCTCTTGTAAGTGAACTGCTAGCCAATTCTTCATCAGTGATGGGAGAGGAAACCGCTTGACATGAAGCACTCCAGGCTTGCCTTTCCTCTCATATTATGGGATTCCAAGCTTTTAGATTGGCTGTGTAGAAGTTCCAGGCAGGAAGGTCAGCATGATTGAGCCTACTGAGAAACCACGAGGAATGCAGAGGAGTCTCAAAATGCTGAGTGACTGATTATAAACAGAAATTCCCAGAAAAAATCCACACCCCGTGTGTTAAATAATCTACAAGGCAGCTAACTGATTAGAAGGTAGATTGTGGATAGTTGGAATCTTGCATATCCAGAAACAAATTACCTTGGGTTAATTTTAGCTTCCCTAATAGCCATTTATTGCCAACCTCAGTGTTTATCCTAACATCCATTCTTGTGACTATTAGGCAAATCTTCTTAGAGTATATTAATAGATTACTAGCTTCTGCCAACACAATGATTAAAGATGTCACCAGATAATGTCTGAGGTCTATAGCATAGTTATTTTGAGATTGTAATTACATCATTTTCCCTTTCCTTTCCTTGCGCCAAATCTTCTCATATAGCCCTCTCCTTGTTCTTTCAAATTCATGGCTTCTTTATTTCTTAATTTCTGTTATATATTCCTAAATGTAACCTGCTCAGTTTATGTAATGTTATTTGTGTATATTATTTTTACAAGGTTGACCATCTGGTAGTGGATAACAAGCTGGTGTGTTCTTCCCTGGGGAAGACTGTTTCTCCTGCTCTCAGAATTTCTTAGCTGCCTGTATTTTTTGTGTAGGGTTAAGTCCTTGTGGACGTTCCCTCATCCACTTTGGCATGTCTGTTGGTGTTGTCCTCGTTCAGCCAGGGTTTAGGCAGTCAGGATGGTGAGACTTTATGGTGTAGCTTCTGATATTATTAGGAGAGTCTTACAGCAAACTCTCTGATCTTTTGCCTCTTACTTTCTTTCTACACCCCCTTTCTGGACTGTTCTGTGAGCCTCATGCATAAGAGCTGTGTTGTATCCATTGGGATTGTGTTCCACAACTCTGCATTTTGATTGGTTATGGGTTTTTTGTTTGTTTTGTTTTGTTTGTTTGTTTGTTTTTGGTAATGGTCTCCATCCATTGCAAAGAGAAGTTTCCTAAATGAGGGATGAGGACTACATTTGCCTGTTGGTATAAAGACAAATGTTTAGAATACAATTTAGGATTATGATAGTTTAATAAAGTAGTGGTTGTAGGATTTCCTCCAAGATCCAGGACTTCATTAGCCTGGAGCAGAGATTTCTTTACTGTCTTACAACCCACCAACCTGATGTTCCCCCAAATGTATTTGAAAAGTGACTTGATTTATGGCTTTCTTTATTCTGTAACTGTTTTTTGTTTCAAAGTTCAAGATACTGTATTGAAACATTGTATTTGGGGGAAAACTTAATGCACATTCTAAGGTCATGGTCACTCATCTTGGCTCCCAAATAACATCTTTATTTCCCCTGCTTCAGGGTCTCATGTTTCCCAGTTTGGCCTCAAATTTGATATGTATGAAGGCATGACCTCGAACTCCTGATCTTCCTGCCTCCACTTCCTGAGTACTGTGATTGCAGACACAAGGCATCAAGCTTGGTTGACTTTTATGCAATGTTACGGCTGTAATACTGGGCTTTGAGGATGCTAGGCAAGCACTGTACCAACTAATGCACATACCCAACCCCAAGCATTGCCTTTTCCTTTTGAGATGAGGAGTGTATTTTCCAGTGGACAGCTGCTTGAGGCTCTGTCTACATCACAAAACAACTGGCTGAGAAAACTATGTATTCAATTAAGAGTCAAAGGCTGTGTTTGTGTGACACCAAATCCTTGTTTTGCCTGATTTCTTTTCCCTTCTATTGAGCAATTATTTGACTGATCTGACCCAGTGTGTCTGTAACATGGACACTTGCAGCTTTCTGGGAGAGTCAGTGTAGGAAGTCAAATCACAGAAAGCTGATATTGGACCAAACTGCTGTGGAACCAGGAAGCGAAAAAAGTGAGGGTTGTAAATATTTCTAGCAGATCTGCTCACAGGCATACTCAATCTGAAGCCTAAGGATGTGGCCTACCATTTTAAGATTCATTTGCCTTTTTTTCTTTTCTTTTCTTTTTTTACCTCTATTATAGGGTTCCTAAGTAGGAACTGTGTAGAGAACAACTGTCTGTTTCCATGACAAAAGGCTGAACACACCTTAAAACAAACCTGGAGAAAGTTGAAGATGAAGACAGGAGTATTTGCTCCAGGGCTAATGACCCCAGGTCTGTCTGCATACAAATGATCTTCTCCAGGTTCAAAGGTAGATTGAGCTCACCAGTTTAGAATCCGTGGGTAGTGGCCAGACTTGTTCCAAGGAATTTTCCATTTCAGGTAAACAAATTGTTGTTCTCTCGTGGTATTTCCTTTCAAATTACTCTTACCTTTTTTGGTGGCCAGAGGCAGAGCAGAGGTGACCCAAGGAACATGACATCTGATTGTATTGCCAAGCTGTAGTCCCGGCCTGCAGTCAGCACTATCTCTGGAGACAGTATCCTGTTTGTCTCCTCAGTCCCAATCACTCATTGGGTGATGATTTCCAGGTTCTCATATCCTGGAACAAGAAATTGGAAAGAGGCATGTGGATAGAAGTAGAAGTAGAAGTAGAAGTAGAAGTAGAAGTAGAGACCATTTGTTTAGGAAAAAACAGTTTCAAGAGAGTGAGTCAAAGTTGGGGGTAAATTTAGAAGCTCAGTGGTCCCTTGTTGTGACCTTTAATGCATAAGCACAGTGCCACACCCATCCATCCATCACACACTGTCATAGCACAGCTTTCTTGAGCATGTTCTTTCTGTTTCATGTCTGTTACACATTGCTCTATGTCAAAGGATTTCATACCTTCCTCTCTGTCAACTGGTTTCTTTCATGTACTAATTTGGTAGTCTTTTAAACATCACTCCCCATTCTATCTTCTGCCCTGCTTTCCCTCCTTTGCTCATCCATCACCTCCACCTGATCCTGGGGCCTGTCTGTCTATCTATCTAGACATCTCTTACCTAATCGTATTAGAAGAGCTCCTCTTTAGTTAAACTGTGCCATTAGTTTTAAAAATCATCAGATGCTTCATTATCCTTCTTCAACCCTTTCATCAGCAGCGTGTGCCATAAAAGTAAAAGCCCAACAATATAAACTCTCTAGCCAGCTTGACTAGTTTTCTCCATGATCATTAAGGGTCAATACAGGTTTCCAACACAAGAAGCCATCTCTCCCATCTATCCATTCTCATGGCCATTGCACTTGCTGCCCTTAGTCTGGAATACTGTGTTCTTATAGCCCATTGTCTCTTGTCATCCTTGTCCCAGGTTTACCTTTCCCACTCTACAGCAAGACTTTCTCAGACCATCCAAAATAAATGTGTACCCTTCCTTAGGCATGGGTTTCATTTTCTTCATAGCACAGTGGCAAACAGATTTTCTTCATTCCTTGGTTAACTTACTGATTGTTCTGGCAAATCAAGGACCTTGCCTGACTTCCTCAAGTTATAGGTGTTGAATGAATAAATGTTACCATTTTGAGGCCCACTGCCTCTGGGTGATTTCCTATCCTACTCACAATTCATTTCATAGGTCTTGAGTGTCTAGAAACTTCCACCTCACTCCCCATGCCTCAATCTGTCACCATTCATTCCTTTCCACTGTCCCACTAGTTGGGACTTGTAGACCTATCTGAATAAATAATTATATAGAACTGGAATTTCTCTGCAATCCTGTGTGCAACTTGAGGGTAGGGACTGCCTTACCCATAGTGTTGATCCATAACATATGCTCAATCCATATGCTCTATAAATAATTGTTGAGTGTGTAAATAAATGAATTAAAGGAGCTTATTAGCACAGCTGATGGACTGGAAGGTTTTTTTCCAAAAAGAATGTTTGGCTTATTCATTTTTACAACGCAATCTTATATGTAAGTATAATCAAAACAGCACCTCTAAACAATCTCAAATGTCTCTACAAAACAACAAACACCACGGAAGTAAAACAAACATAGCATTTATTCACAAAACTGGGTTGTATTTATAAAGCTTAATCCTGAAGATTTTAGGATATTTAAAAAGCATGTTTTCAACTATGCATTTTATAATGCACCTTCTACTGAGTAATTCAGTGACATCAAAAAAATACTTTATAGATTGATTTTTATGCCACTTCTCTGCTCGTTTTCCAGGAAAACAATACATAGATGAGTTAAGAGAGAAGTTGCTGGTTCTGAGTTATGTTAGAGCATTTCAGCCTGCACATAGAACAAGAAACGTGCATTAAAATGATCCTGTGAGATAAATTTCATTCAATTGATTGTTAATTTATGAATAGAAATTTGTTCAACTTTGGAAATTTTCCCCCCAGCCAATGTGTATCAGATATAAAATTATTAATCCTTTTTGAAGATTTTTGCTTTTAATTATGTGAATATATGTATATCTTAGTTTAGGTTTATGCATGTGAGTCCAGTGCTTGTGGAGAACAGGAATATATTCATTATAGCATGATAAACATTCCATAATTCAAAATAGTCTTCAGGCATACCATCTTAATAGAGACTTTTACCCTTCTTTTGCTTTTTCTTTCTTTTTATTTTTTATTTTTTTAGTATCTGAAATGTCCTTTATTTGGACATGGTTTATTCCAAACTTTCTCCTACTATGATTGGATACTGTGAGAATTCTTGTGAGGAACCCTTATGAAAAATAGCTTATGTGAAAAAAGAAAAATGATGAGTTGTATATCTTTTAGCAGAACACACACAACATCAGCAGAGAAGAAACATGGCACAATTAGCAAGTTAATTAAAAATCCACTGCTCACTGTGTGGTGTCTTCAGATAACAGGAAAGGTAGCTCCAGGGCATTGAGAGCCACTCCTGATGAATAAAGGAATCATCCAAGGATTGGCTGGGAGTCACTCTAGCTGTTTATCTGTCAGACGCTGATTCTGTGGTAATTTGTGAAGGAAAAAAGAGATGTCCCCCTAACTCTAGTTCTTAAAATGCCCCAGGGAGAAGCATATGTGGAGACAGAAATCTCATATAAAAAAGAGAAATGTAATGGGAGAAGGGGCTCTGCTTGTATTTGTCACCCACATCCCAACATGAAGACTTTAATGAGGTGAATGAAACAGAAGACAGCATGTCATAGTAAGCCTCTATTTTACCAGTCTTTAAGCCACAAATTGAGAGGGAAGGATGAAGAATACTGGAAGACCAAGGCAAGCAGAAACAGTCGATATCAATTTTGATATATAGATCAGTTAAATAAAACTTATGAACTTGGTATTTATGCATTTGATGCATTTTGTTTTGTCTCTTTGTGTTTTGGATTTCTTTCTTGCTTTTTTGTTGGACAGGGATTCTCGGTATAGCTCAGTGTGCTCCTTAAATTCATTACTTAGCCCAGGCCAGAATTCATGCAGCCCAGGCTACAAGTTACTCTATAGCCTATGGTGGTCTCAAACTCACAATCCTCCTGCCTCAGCTTCCTAAATCCTGGTGTGTACCACCATACCTGGCGCACGTGTGTGCATGCACACGCGGGCGCGCGTGCGCGCGCGCGCGCGCGCGCACACACACACACACACACACACACTGTGTGTGTGTGTGTGTGTGTGTGTGTGTGTGTGTGTGTGTGTGTGTTACAGTGCATGGTGTGTGTTACCAAAATCTCTATCAGTTTAAAGGAAAATTAGAGAGACTAGTAGGAAGAACTTTTAAACACAAGGTCATTCTTTATTTCAGTCATAACAAAATTTTAAACAGGATCTGTTTAGCAGAAAGTGCTATGGTGTGCAGGTGGCTTCAAGATAGTGAATTTCTCCTTTCTTTTCTCTATTTGTTTGGTTGTCATGGGAGTCAGTGTTTGTGGGGAAATTCTGAATATATTTCCTACAAGAGGTTGACTCTATTCCTTAGACCAATGTTCTCCTGAATTAAAAATACCTAGGAAGGAGTGGGCTTACTGAATGGCAATTAGAGTCAATCCTGAAAATGTCTGTTGGAGATTGAAACACTGTCTCAGGCTTCAGAGGGAATATTTTAATTCTATTCAAATAGGACTTACAATTTGGGAGTCTACCAGAAACCTTATAATTTCAGAAAGCATGCAAAGAATGATTTCCTGACACACCCAGTGAGGCTCAGGAGAGATGAAAATATGTGTGAAAATTGTCATCCCTGGCCAAGACATCCCAGAGTGTCAGGTTCTTGAGAAAACTGCATGCTTTCTGAGTCTAGGCAATGGCAAAGCAAGCAGGCTCCCAAGTCCCTGCAGGAAGGCAGAAAAGTGTATGTATAGTGTATGTGTGCCATCTGATCCATCCACCTCTCTCTAAAGCTTTGGGAAGAACCATTCTCGCCTGACACACAAAGTAGGATCCAACTTAATGGGTTAAAGACAACAATTGATAGGAGAAAGGAGTCTCTAGAAGACCTGGCATTGTTTTCTTTCTCCTTGGGAACATGGAGGACTACAGAGCATTATTTCAACATTGTCTAGACTATGTTGAAGACACACAACAGGAATGATGTGACAAGAGGGATGTTTAATTGTACCATGAGATCAAATCTGATATGATCCACAGGTTTAATCTAGACTGTATAAGACAGAGACAACATGCAACTAAGTGAGGAAATAAGGTGTCCTTCTCAAGAAATAGATTTCCTAAGCCTTCAACATGAACTTCACTCAGAGGAAATAAAGACCCAAGTGGACACCATGCAATTTGCCTCCATGTAGCCCCTGGCTAGGTTGTACAAGACATCTCAACAGGGGAGGAACTTGTCATCCTTATACTTTCCACATTTGGTGCTCAAAGTTGAGCAATTGGGACTCCCTGCAAAAGGAGCTTGGTAGCTGTACCTCTTGGAGTACCCTAAAGAAGGAAATATTATGTGACTTACTGACCTCCAAAGTGTGCTGCAGACTCTGTAACCCACCAAACCTCAGATTAAAGGGAACAAAACAGGTCTGTTCTCTTTTTGCCTTTTTGTACTTCCCTGTACACTGTGTCCCATCAAGAAAAAAAATAGGTCTGTGCTTTCACTTCCAATGTGTTCAGCGGGTTGACTGTGGAGCACTGAGATAGAACACAGTGTGGGAGAAGAGTCCAGACAGCAGTTCTCATAGTGACGATTGTTGTGGCAGGCACAGTACCTTCAATATGTGCCTCCCTATAGCCTAACTATTGAATCCACACAAATATCCGCATAAATTCCCAATAGTGATAGCCTTGAAATTTGAACTTGAGCGATATCTTTGCAAATACGAAGTTTGCATCAATCCCTACCCCAGAATATTTAGGATCTGATTGATGAGTAACCAAACATCAGAAGTTAAGTGATGACCTGGTAAGGATACAAGAACACCAAACGCATGGACTTTTGTTGCTAGAAAAGTGGCACCCCAATATTTTATATGACACATTGGTGTCATATCAAAGGGATATTGAAAACCTGGGAGTTCAGCCATATTTTTTTTGTTTTTCTTCTCTCTCTTTCTTTTGAGAGAGAGCCTCATGTATACTGATCTAGCCTGGAACTTGCTGTGTCACTAAAGATGTTCTTGAACTCCTGATCCTCCCGCCTCCACTCCTGGAGTTCTACGATTATAGATGTGTACCACTGCATTAGGCTCAAGTCTAAACTTTCAAAGTTCAAAGTTGAGTAGGTTTGTCAAGCCATGCTATGCTTCTGGAATAGATTAAAAAAAATAAACACAAGGAAGAAGTATGATGTCCCTTCAAACAATTTTGTTTGAAAAATGAAAACTCAAGAATATACAAGTCTAAGGAAGGAGATGAGAAGTCCTGAAGAATAGTAAGGTTGGTGAAGAAGTCTCTGAAAGGGTTCTCATAAGTATGAAGGCAGAAAAAACCTTGGTAGAGACTGCAGAGCCTTGACGGGCGGGTGCAAATGATACCATACACATGGGATGGAGGGGTCCTGGGCTCCCAAGCTTGGCTTTCCATTTTTCACTGCCTATTTATGTTCTTACTCGATTGCCATGAATTGGCATCCATTCTGTTTAATCAAACATTAATGGAACATATTATGTCGCCAGGTGCAATTTACAATGTTCATATATTGCCTCTTTTAATTCTTCCAAGGACAATGCCAACTATTATTGCTTTCCCCATTTATAATAAGGAAACTGAAACACAGAGGCATGAATTAACACAGTGAAGGTCAGGAGACAGGCCAATGTGAATCTGAACATGTAACATGATTAGGAAGCCACTTCTCTGTCCACTAACCCGAAGGGTCCCTTTGCTGGAAAAGTCTACATTTTTGAGCATTGCTCCAAAGACATAGCCTGGAAGTTTTTTCCATTATACCTGTCAGTGTAGCCACCCTATCTCAAAAGAATGCAGACAGGTTATCAAGTCTCCCATCAAGATGAAAACATTCCTTCTCCATTTCCTGGCTGGCCTTCTATGGAAATCTGCTCAAAACACTTTTCATGACATTTGTGGCAAAGTTCTACAATGAGAAAGAGGTGAACTGAATTCATTTTTTTCAACGGTTACACTAGCTTTTCTAGCCTCTGGCTGTGGAGCGTCTGCTAATACTTGTGCAGGGGGAGGGCGTTGTCTAACAGCTGTGGGGAGGTCTTTGGTGAGTGCTTATTAGCCCTTTAAACTGTTTCAATCTCCACCAAAAGCAAAGAACTTGTATGCAAAAAAAGGATATGCTCATGGTCAACACTTTTATACTTAAAGATACCCTTGCAATTAAAAAAGCAAGCTTTATCATTAGCTGAGAGCATCCAAGTCCTGCATCTATTTCACTACACAGGCAAGGTCATTTGCTGTGTAATATGGAGGAACCAAGATTGGCTTCCTCATTACTGCAGTCCCCTTCCCCCACAGAGCTGTTATGAAACAGCCTTGAACTTCACAACAGGAAGCACAATCCAGGGCTGGTAAATAAAGCCTTTCCTTCCCTTTAGTAGGGCCTCAGAACTTCCTTCTCCTCAGTTCTAAATCCTTTTACAGATGTTTACCTAAGAATTGGGATTTTCACCCTTCTCTTAATGCCATTTGCTTCTAGTTCTTCATCTAAGAAAGCTATGACATCCCCGTTGTCAGGAAAGCCTTGGAATCACAGGGGAATAAAACCCTTTCCTCCTTCTCTAAATATTTTGAGTTGGGCTCTATCAACACCATTTTGCCCTTGGGTTGGAATTTCCCTTTTAATTTAGCTCTGGCACAACCTGCCTGGCACAGAAGTGGAGAGGCTAAATCAGCCAACAGTGTTTTGTCTACAAATCTCTGCAAATATAATAGAAAGTGTAAACAGAGCTCTGTAAACAGCTGCCCAAGATGGGCACTCACAAACCATGCAAAACAACTCAGGGGAAACAGGACTCCATCCATGATTATGTGTGTCTGTGAAGAGGATCCAAGGGGGCTCCTGAAAAACTGCAGCTTAGAAATATTTCATTCTTTTATCCAAGAACATGCCATTGTTTCGGAATTGTCATGAACAAATCACCACATACCAATTGGCTTAAAGCAACACAGTTTTGTTTTGTTTGTTTGTTTGTTTGTTTGTAGGAGAGAGAGAGAGAGAGAGAGAAGAAAGAGAGAGAGAGAGAGAGAGAGAGAGAGCCAGTGGCATGGTCGGAGGACAGCTTTCAGAAGCATGGTCTCTCCTTCTACAAAGAGTATCAGGGATCCCACTCAAGTCACCACCATGTTTGTTCAACAAACACTTTTAACAACTGAGCCCCCTTGATGGCTTATAACATACACTTTCTGTCTTGTAATTCTGTAGATCAGAAGCCAGACAAGAATCTGAGTGGGCTGAAAGCAAAAGACCCTAAGGAGTGCATCCCTTTTGCTGGCTCTTTAGAGAGTGAGCTGAGTGCCAGTAGTCATTTGGTCTTGATGATTCTTGACCCAATGTGACTAGCTGCCTTACATCCCTGCCACTGTGTCTTCCCTTCTGCAATAGACTGTATCTCTTAAAATCATGAGCCAAAGTAAACTCGTAAGATGGTTTTGTACAGCATTTTGTCACAGCAATGAGAAAAACAGCGAATACAGCATCTAACATAGCCAAATTCATAGGTTCTGGAGCTTAGGATATGGATATGTCCCATATCTTGAAGCTATTATTCTGTCTACTGCAGCAGGCAAATTTCCATTTTTTTTTCCCAGTAACGTGAGTCTTGTTCTCTTCTTTGGCACAATAAGACCCCAGTATTGTAAGAAATTCAAATGCAGAAAAACACTCATTTGCATTACATGAAGCAATGTGAACAATGGTTACCCTTCATCAAGTACTGTTATACTAGGTATTCTGAGTTATTTGCGTTCAATTCGTGTTCTTCAAGCTAGGTAGGGCAGGTGATAATATTGTCTTCAACAGCTGGAAGAAATTAGAGGCTCAGGTGTATTCAAGATCCACCCAGCTAATGAAGTCACACAGGCTTCCCTTCAGTCATAAACTTCATAGTATCTCCTACCTCTAGTACCTCATTAGCACCAGCGCTCAGACATAGAAAGAAGCATCCATGATTCTCACCCTCTTCTCTCATCTAGTGAGCTCCTGGGGTGGAACTTGGAGTCATCTCAGCCTTTCTCTAGTCAGATTTGCCAGCCCCCAGTAGCAGCTCATGTTCCCTGGCACCACTATCTCCACAGTCTGAGTTTGCTGGTGAGTATGCACACATGAAGAGTTTGGGGGACGATCGAAGAAGAGAGCTGATCCCCCATCTTGGCAAACTTGGCAACTGTCCTGGTTGGAAAACCAAAGCACAGATTTGAATGCAGAGAGCAGAACTGGAGAACATTCTAGATAAACGCTACCTGAAATCCTACAAGTCAACGTTGCCATTTTTTCTGACATTGACAGTCATCTGCTCTTGATGTACATTGTTTTCATCTATGTTGTCTTTCTCCCTACTGTGTTTCATGTTCTTCTTCTGAGACTGCACTGTGCCTGAGCGGAAGTCACACTGCCTCACTTCCTCCACAGCTCCTTGGTTTTAATTAGGGAAATGAATATCAGCCCATAGCTGCAACATCTACAATAAAAGCCTGCAGTGCTATCTAGGGTGGAGAAAGAATGAAGATGCTTAGAACCAGCAAAATTATGAAGCAACAAATAAAATTAAAGATTTTCTACCTGGGGTTTGTCATAGTACATGGTTTGTTTTGATATTTGGTTTTGGAGTTCTTTGCTGTAAAATTGGACAGTTCAACTATCTGCCACAAAGAAAATGAGTCCGGTCTCTTCCTACTGATCTCCAGTTAAGCCCCAAGCTGATCCCCAACTGAATTAGCAACTGTATGACCTTTCTCTGGGGATATGAACAAACATCTATTGACCCCAGACATGACACAAGGACAGAACATAGGAACAATTCCAGCCAAGTTTAGCTTGGTGAACTGATATGCTTAATATGAGCATAGGTGATAGATTACTTATGGGCTATTTACAGGTAAATGTGCAAATTACAAGTATTTGAGGAACTATACCACCGGAAAAATTGTCTTTCTCAGCAACTTTATCTTCCTATATATCCTTAGGGAGTAGGGGGAGGATTTATGAGCGCCCTCTTCTCCCCAGTAAATCTGTCTAAGACATCAGCTAGATTAGCTCAAGTGGAGTTAGAATAAAGCACACTCCTCAATGCAATACAGTACCCTGAAATTGGCTCCTGAATAGAGAAAATGCATTAATGGAAAAAGTAGTGGTGGAAGTAGAATAAAGTCGAGAGTTTTGAGGGCTGTACCAACATTAGTTTTGACAAATACACAGTGGAAATGTAAAGGCAGCCCCTTGGCAGAAGGATGAAGAGTATATGGGAATTCATTCTACTGTCCTGGCAACTTTTCTGCAAAGTAAAATGATTTTTTCCTCTGCCTGTCTCTGTTCCTCCTCCATCCTGGGGCTAACTCATTTCAGAGAGACATAGATGGTCCCTTCAGAGGGGATCTACTTGTAACATATCTGGAAGCATGGACTTTTGCAAGTGCCAATGTTGGTGCTGGGAAATGACTCAGTATGTAAGAGTATTTGCTGTGCAAGCATGAAGATCTGAGTTTGAATCCCCAGCACCCACATAACAAAAAAGTCAGGCATAACCACCCATGAGGTATAATCCCAGCATAGTGGGAGCAGGAATCTGAGGCTTGATGGCTGTCAATCTAGCTCTAGGTTCAGTGAAGATCCCTGTTTCATAAGGTGAAAACTGATAGCTATCCTCTTTTGGCCTCTAAACAAGCACTTTGGGATGCACCCACACACCACACAAACTCACACACATGGAAAAAACACCAAAAGTGGCCATTTTAAGATGTCAGATGTCTTAGCTACATCTGAAGTGCAACGAAAGGGACCATTGGCATTAAAAAGGGAAAGTTGTTTTTAAACATTGTTTTTACTGAATTTCTTTTCTGTGGTGTTTGTCGTGCAAAGGTCACAAGAATCTTGGGCCAGTTCCCCTGGCACTACCCAGCCCTCAATCCTGCTACAGTCACACCCAAGTTACCAGAAGCACCAGATTAATGGGAAGCTTAATACACTCCAGCAGGAGATTGGGGTTGGACAAGAAGGGAAGGCCTCCCTCCCCTTTTTCCCTTCCCCAAGGCTATGCAGCTATTATCAGGCCAGAGCTGATATTAGCCTAGGGAACTAATCTTTGTTTTCCTCTGATAGGTTATTTCGGTTGTGGGAAATGTTTCTAGTAGCTGATTAAAGAGTTCCTCCCACCTCTGTTTGCCATTTCTCTGGTTCAAGTTTGAACAAAAGAGACCAGCAGAAATTCCCAGAGTGAAAAACAACCTTCTTGGTTATCGATGAGTGGTCCAGAATTTTCCATTTGTCCTTCCGGAGAATAGCAAGGAGAATACAACTGTTCTAAGGTGAAATAGTATTTTGTGAAAGATCTTCACTATAGAAAGAATATCTTGAAAGCCAAAGATTTCCTCAAGTCTATCCTTGCCTGGTCAGACTGAATCTCCACCCCTAGTACAAAATCTCAAATTGCAATGAAACTCCTTGTAGCACCAGTCCCTAGTCCTGACAGCACTGCTTTGACCTCCACAAAAGTTAGGGCAACTAAAAAGCCTCCCATGCACCCAGAGGTAAGGTTTTAAATTTTTCTTGTTATTGTTACTTTCTTGTGAGAAGAAACTGAGTTTGCTAAAAGATCTGGGGCATTCAATGATCTCAAAATCATTCGAATCACCATATGAGGACTTTGCTTTTCCCTCCTGAGCCGTCCTCTGAATTTCCAGAACATACATCCACAATGCTCCATGGCAGCCAAATCTGTCACCAGCCCAAAGTTTTGTCAAGCTACCAAGTATGCAGAATACAAAGGGCATTAGAAGGGATGCTTGCAAGGAGCAGCTTAGTGGGACTGATTTCTACAAACCGGGTTCTCTTGAAAGACCCCTGGAGGCTCAGGCCCCCTGGATTTTGGCCCAGGACCAAATCAACCCCAATCACCAGGCAGAGGCGAAAGCTTGATGCAAACACCAAGAGATTTTATTGCAGTTGTTTAACGAGCTAACCCCATTAGCTCGGGCCTTTCATCCATCCACCATGGCGGATGGCTGGGAAAAGGCTCTGAGAAACCAAGGGACAAAGATCTTATAGGGCAGCATAAGGGGAGTGTCTAGGGGTGCACACAGGCTCAGGATTGGTGTGCCTCCAGGCTTGGAGGACTTGCCCTGTGTTGATTGGTCAACTGGTTGTTATTGCCTTTAGGCCCTCCCAGGGCGGTTGCTATGCTCTGTACGTCATTGCTGTGCACTTGTCCATAAAGCACACCCAGAGTCGTAAAGCATAGCACCACCAGCTAACTTCTGATTGGTTCCTTCCACGAGGCAGGCATTTGACCTCCCAGTGACCAAGGCAAGGTCAGGCAAGCATGTGTTAGGCTGTTATGGCTGTCAAAATGGGGAGCTGTTCCCTTCACTCTAACTGATCCCTCTCATTTACAGATGCTCCTTCTCTTAGGGTGGCTTAGGGGGTAGCAGCTGTCCCATACCCAGGAAAAGTCCTGACACAGCACACATTATTTGCTATTTTTATTTCACAGCCAAGGGTGAAGCCTTTCATTTGCAGACATGGGCTGAGTCACCCTTGCAGCTAAGATTAGCAAGCAAGAGAATCAGTTTGCAATCTGGTGGGGAAGGAAAAGCTTTCAAAATTATTTGTGCAGCGGTAAGTAAGCATTGTCCACTTCACTTCTGCCCCCCCCCCAAGTTTCAGACACTAGTGCCCGTTTTCTGCTTTAGCATATTCCATGTGGTCTTCAATCTAGGAAATTGATTGTTCCAGCACTGGGCTTGGCTAAACTAACCCCAGTCTTAGACAATTCTTGGCCCAGATAATTACGTGCCTACCATTGTAATTCAGGGTTGGTGTTTCATAACATTTTCTTTTTTTATGTTGAATTCTTCCAAGGGAGAGGAAGAAGGCAATGGGGAAATGAAGAAAGCAAATGCAAGCTTTGACATTGAGGTTTCTTTCTTGGTTGTACCAAGAAGACCTGACCAGAAGCACTCTAAATTAGTAGGATAGTCTGCGGACCAGAAAACTCAAAAGTGCAGAATCCCCATTTCCACCTAGACAGCATGGGCAAGAATCTGCATTTTAATAGGACTCACAGGTGTCTTGTGCTATATGTTTGTGTTGAAAATGGAGCAGTTTATTCCTGAGTTTGTCATCACCCAACAGAGCACTGAGGGCAGTGAGGATGCTTGTGGATGCTTACTGACCACACAGTTGGCTGAGTCAACTCTACACAACTCTTACATCACCAGCTGACAGATGAACCCTTTCTAAAACTTAGTTGCCACGACTGCCTCTAGATGCTGGCAAGAACTTCGGATGGACAATTCATTTTTCATTTATCAAACAGCCATAAAAACATGATTGCTAAGGGAAGAAATCATAGGCTTCAAAATCTAGATGCTGCAATTCATTTCCCAGTGTGGGCATGTCCAGAGCTGAGGCAAGAAAAAAGACTGCCGATCTTCAGTCAAGAGAGCTGTTTTTTATGCCTGGTGGACCAGCAGCTAGCTGGGGGATTTATGGCTAGTCAGTTCATTCCTTGCTCTCTTGGGTACTCCATCTGTAAAAAGGAAGAAGAAAGACGATAATGATGTTTAGAAACATAATCTATAAGCCAGTCATGGCAGTCCACTGACTTAGGAAGCTGAGGCAGAAAGATCACTTCCTGGACTATGTAGTGAGGCTATGTCTCTAAAAAATTCATAAACTATATAAAATTTCATAACTTGTCACTCACCCATGTTTTCTCTGTATCTTGTACCACTTTAACTTTTCCCCAAAGTATTTAGCAATATCTTTAACATATTACACACACACACACACACACACACACACACACACACACACACACACACAAACACACACACACAAGCACACACACACACACACACACACACACACACACACACACACACACACACACGAAGTAGAATAAAGTTCCATGGATCCATGGAGACAAAGACTCTAGATTTTAGTCTTTGTGTATCTCTAAAATGTGAAACAGTTTTGTCTGGCTGGGTGGTGGTGATGTATACCTTTAATCCCAGCACTCAGAAGGCAGAAGCAGGTGGATCTCTGTGAGTTCGAGGTCATCCTGGTCTACAGAGTGAGTTACAGGACAGGCTCCAAAAGCCACAGAGAGACCCTGTGTCCAAAACCCACAAAACAAAACAAAAAAGTAGTTTTGTCTGTGACAGAGGAATCAGCCTTCTCCATCTCTAAAATTCTGTCTGAGAACCATTGGATATTTTAAAAACATGTTCCAGAATGTTCTAAAGCCAATATTACTTTAGATTCATATTTCTTTTCCGATTCTCTAGCTGTATCCCATTCATTTCCAGCGCTTCTTCCATAAAGTCTGTCTTCCCTTGAGTGCGTCCACAAAAGTGTGTATGCTGCATTTTCTTTAGATCCTTTCACACTACTGATGATGAGTTCAGTTTTTGTATAGGCATAAATTCCCTTTTCTTATCATTCCCTGAGAAATAAATACTCTTCATCATGGGTCCAATATTTAAACTGATGTTTTCTTCTACCCTCCCTCCAAATCCAAGGAAATTATGACAAGATATTCATGACAGATAAGTAAGAATTTCCTTTTTTTTTGAAAAAAAGATACAAAAGCTTCAGGCCTACAGCGTGTTGACTCTTGCAGTCTCTTCATTTTTATATAATGTAAGAAAAAAATCAGAATAGCTAGAGTCAAATGGTTACAACTGTGGAAATTCGGGAATGGCCAAAAAAGGGAAAATTCCACTGTAATAGTGTCATATGTTTTCCTCATCAGTTCCTCCTCCTGTCTAAGTCCTTGGCACGTCCCTGGATCTTCTCTTTACACCCCTGAGCTACATTTCTGACTTCCCTGATTCCCTGACAGATTTTTGTCTTTCATTTAAAGAAATAACAAAGCCTTATACAAACTCATCCAGTTGATCACTTGCCTGGAATGCATTTGCTAGTCAGAACTCACGTGAATGTGACAATTGCAAGCATGTGATATGTAGGCAACATGCTTAGACTCCTTTGTCCTTGTAGGAGGCCATATGAAGCAACTGGGGTGTACCTTGCTTACTCCTGGTCCCATGGTGTCATGCATTCCATTTCACCCAGCCCTTGAGGCTGCTTCCTAGATGCTGTCACTGCTACAACTAGCTGGCTTTGAAAGTCTTTGGGTGATGAGAGTGCTGGGGATCAAACCTAGAATCCTGTACAGGCTAAGCATGCACTCGATCACTTAACTCCACCTCTGCCCCATTTTTGAAAATCTTTAAGACTAGGAGCCAATCTCTCTGCTTTCAAAGACTCAGTAACCACTTATATCCCATCAATTAAACTGATATGTGCAGATGCAGCAACATTGGCACTAGGAGAGTTGGCCAAGGGCCTACATGCCCTCAAATGCCACCACCTTCTTTCCACCTTTGTCTTTCTCCCTCCAGTGGCCCACCTCTCTTTTTGACACAGGGTCTCATCTTGTTCTTGGTGACTTTGAACTCAGTGTTGAGATTGCGGGCATGTACCCATCAGGCCTTGTGCGTGTGAGGCAAGCACTCTACCAACTGAGTGACATCCTCAGCCTCCTTCTCCAAGCCCCCCTCTGTTTCTTCCTTTTTCTTAGTTTTTCTTTTCTGGCAGTGGAGCTTTGAGCAGCGTTCTGTTGTGTTCAGAATGAGAGTTGCTCATCCAACCTGGGGCTTTCTTTTTGTAGGCTTCTTCTACCCACTCACTGTTTCATATGAAAAGACGTTTAAATTCAAACCTCACGAAGTCAGAACTGAAACAGTGTGTGTTTCACTTCTCCCTATCCATTTGTTCTTCTTTAAAAATGAGGCCGCGAGCCTTATTTGCAGCTATGTGTGCATGACAAGCATGGGAAAAGCATCTCTGGGGTATTGGGATAAAAGCCACAATGACACAGCTGGCCTTTTCATTAGAGAGACCTTTGGAGATAGAAAAGATCAGGAGAGGCTTGGAAAGAACCTAACACAATTATGTCATTTTACAAATGAGAAAATCGAAGCCAGACAGAGTGACCTGCCCAAAGTTAACATGGATTACTAGAAGCCAAGCCATGTACTTTGGGTGTATTTGGGCACAGTTATAATTTTATTCCTAAACTTGTACCTAGAACTTCCTGGAAATGTCAGAGAGCCATGAAATAAAAATGCCAGAAACCGATGGGTGAAAACCTCCACATCACCGCTGATTTTGTTTTGAGACTATGTCTCCTGTAGGCCAGGATGACCTTGTATTGTCTATGTAGTCAAGAATGACCGTGAACTTCTGACCTTTTTGGCTCCATCTTTTAAGTACAGCTATTCACCACAAGCCCAAGTTACAGAGTACTTGCTATTAACCTGGTGTTTTGTGCATGCTTGTCAAACATTCTACCAACTGAGCTGCATCCATAACACAACTGCACTGGGTTTTTTTGTCTTTTTCTTTTTCTTTTTTCTTTTTTTTTTTTTGAAGGGGATTTTCGAGACCCAAGATAGAGTTTTTGATAGTTCTTTAATGAAGAAAATCTGATGTAATTTCCTAAACAAGTCTACAAACTACACTTAAGAGTACTTGAATTCAACATCTGGCGACCTAATGAATTGAAGCAGTCATTCAATTTTGGAGGTGAACTACTTGAGAAATTTTCACTATGGCACATGGAGGTAAGGTTCCGGGGTCATCATCATTTAGACACAGTCACTTCTAAAAAGGCTGGAAGAAAGCATGACGTCATTAGATGAAGGTGTCAGGATATTCCAAGCCAGTTTAGACTCCCCACATGTAAGAACCAAAGAACAGTTTATGTGCTAAGAACTAATAGACTCTTTTCAACAATGTCTAGAGTAACTTGTTAACAAGATGACTGTAAAGGCAGCATGAAAAGACATTAGAAAAAAAAGAACTATTGGCAAGCAAGATGGAAGTACAGGCATTAAAGGGGGTTAACAAGGGCTTCTTCTTTCCCAATACGTGCCCTTCTGATAGTGGGATATTGGGTGTCTTTGAGAATAACAGTCTTTTTCAGGGAGCTACTGTCCTGGAAACTTGATCATTCCCAAAGCCATCCTAAGCCAGTGGCTTTCAGGTTTTATCTTAAGAATTCAAAAAATGAAATTCGTTGACTACAGCGGGTGAGTTTTAAAGGTGAGTTTATTATTTATTAATATGTAGGAGCTTCAGAGAGAGAAAAAGCCATGCCATTTGAGTTAGTCATGAGCGTTAACGATATTGCAGACAAACAACCGCATGTCAAAAAAGAGGCAGGGCTTCAGAGAAAGAGTAAGGAAGCACATAGTAGCAGAAAAAATATATTGAGGCTCTGTCTAACACCCAAAAGAAAGAGGTATAAGAGGGGAAAGGGGGCAAATTGAGCAGACGCAACAGAACTTTATAGTGTCTCTTAGTGACTATGTGGAGTGGGGGGGGGGGCTCAAGGAGGGAAAAGTATATTATCTCTGAGGAACCTGCCCCACTTCATTTTAAAGGCAGGAGCTATTATTCTGTATTTTAAAAAATAGGTTTTACTGTGAGCATTGAGTGGCTGTTTCCTGGATCCTGTCTTTCCCCAACCCATGACCTTGATTTGTTTTTGAGAATACCCTTGTCCTCCCTGACTCTCCCTGACCTTATCATTAAGCCTTTTGACCTGAGTTCTATCCCTGAGACCCACATGGTGGAAAAGAGAGAACCAACCCCTTCAAGTTGTCATCTGACCTCCATATATGCACATATATGCACATACATGCACACACACACACACACACACACACACACAAATAAATGTCCAGTTTTTGTTTGTTTGTTGTTTGGTTATTTGTGCATTTTTAGACAGTGCAGTACCTCTTCCCAAGCAGGAAAAAGAAAAGTCAATCAAGAGAAATAACCAATCAATGAGCAATGACTTTCTACAGTAGTGCTATGAGGCCACCTTATGAAAGAGGGAAGATGGCCTGATTTCCACCATCTAAAGCAAGACACACAATTAGAAAACAGTGTAAGAAAGCATTCAGATTTCTGGATGATCTCGCCTGGTGAGATACTTTCATCTAGGTTTCTCAGAATCCTGTAGGCTGACAGACTGAGTATCAACAGTATGTAGTCCCTCAGCTATAAGATGTTTCCCTTTCTAGTAAGGTTTCTATTGTTGTATGTGTTTGTTTGCATGTGGGTATGGGCATGCTTGTGCCACAGCCCCCATATGGAAATCAGAGGACAGCCTTGGGTGCTGGTCCTCCCTTCTACTTTGTTGGAGAGAGGGCTCCTTGCTCTTTGCTGCATATGATGACTGTCATGGTCTGAAAGAAAATGGACCCTAACAGAACTGGCACTATTAGGAGATGTGGCCTTTTTGGAGTAGGTGTGCTCTTATTGGAGGAAGTATATCACTGTGGAGGCAGGTTTTGTGGTCTTATATATGCTCAAGCTACGCCCAGTGAGATCTACCACTTCCTATTTCCTTGAGAAAGATGTAGAATTCTCAGCTACCCCTCCAGCACCATGTCTGCCTTCACACCACCATGTTCCCAGTCATGATGATAATGGACTAAACCTCTGAATTGTAATCCACATGAACATGGTATCTCTTCCCAGCAATAGAAACCCTAACTAAGACATCGACCCTTGAACTTTCAGCGATTCTCCTGTCTTCACTTCCCATCTTGCTATAGTTCTCTGGGGATAACAGACAAACACTCCCACATCTAGCTTTACCTCATTCTAACACAGCAAGTACTTCGTCCACTGAGCCATCTAGCTTCTTGCCCCCTATAGTGTCTTGTGGGAAGGTAAAAACTGTTTAGGATATGAAGAATGATCACTCTAAAGTGAGGAACCACAGATGTGAGCAAAATAAATGGAAAATTCATAATAAGGACACGTGAAAGGAAGGACTATGAAAAGCAGGCTTTTAATTATTTACTTAATTTCCATAAAGTCTTTTCTGATCACAAGTATTCTGTTAGTTACACAATGGAGGTTTGATTGAGTTAATAAAGCTAAGGTCTGAAGGAAGTCAGAATCATCAAAGCCTATACAGAGAGTTCTTGGCAGTTCAAGCAAGAAGAAAATCTGATATTTTCTATTGTACTATATGAATAATTCAGAGAGCAAAACACCGCTACAGCTTTGGGGCCTTCATTTTGTAGTTCCCCAAAGCAGAAAGACAACTTAATTGAATTCATCCTCACATTTTGGGAGGTTCTTTGGCATCCTTAGTTGTGAAAGACCATAGAAATGCAAATGATTAACAGGAAGGAAGAGAGTTATGGCTGCCTGGACATCATGGGTGAAGGAAGATATTCTCAACACATTGCTAGAGTCATAGGACAGAAAACAGAAGGAGGGACTTCGAAATACACAATCTTTACTGCTTCTACCTTTATCCTGGTAGCACCAGTGTTAGCATAGAACCAGGGTGTGCAGGAACTTAAATCTAACTTTATTCTAAACAGGAGATGCATGAATTCAGAACACTAGCATTGTCATCTGTGGTAATCTGGACACAAAAGGGAATAAAAATCTCCCTCGGTGCTCAAGCTTGGCTTAAATTTAAAAATATTTAAATTAGTGAAGGAAAGGAGGTGAGTGAGCCCTCGAAAATTAGAAAAAGGAAGCCCCAAAGCACATGTATTTTATTTGGGGGGACCAGGTCTATGTAGCCCTGGCAGGTCAGAATCTTGCTATATAGACTGGGCTGGCCTTGAACTCTACCCATCTCTGCTCCTGAGTGCTAAGATTACAAGTGTGGTCTGCCATGCCTGGTTATACATTATTTTTAAAAGACAGGGTCTCGTGTACACCAGCTTTACCTCAAACTCACTAAGCAGTCAAGGAGGACCCGTCCTCCTGCTCATACCTCCTCAGTGATGAGAATACAGGCATGTGTCATAATACATGGATCACAGAGGATTGTGTATGTTAGGCAAGCACTCTACCAATTTAGTTATATCCCCAGCCAATAGGTGACATTTCTTTATTCATTCTAGTTTGCCTTTAAAAAAATATCCCTTGCAGTATGCATACAAAGAGCCTTGCAAATGGCAGTGTGTGCATTCCTTTAAAGAACTAAAGCAAATGAATTTAAATCGGTGGCATTAGAACTGAAGCCCTGAACCTCATTGTCGGTTTGGACATGGTTGTCTTGCTCTCTGGAGTTCTTGATTTTCATTTGCATGTGTTTCTGTCTAGCTTGTAACCACCTCTGCTACTGCTGGTTGTGACCGGAAAAGGAAACAACCGCATGACTCCAGATCCCTCCATACTTGAGAAATGACTGAGTCGGCTCTCAGGACAGGATCATGCCTCTAGACTACAGTGGGCTAGCCAAACAGCAGCCACAGGGCTTTAATTCCCATTGCCAAGTTCAATGTTGCTTTTTTGCAATCATTTCCTAGCCAAAGAAGAGAATGGGTACACTTCTTGCCTGCCTAATCCTTTCTTAGCAAATCTTTAGGGAATATACGGATGGGCAGGCACTTTTGCTTTGTCTGGGGTAAAATATCAACAAACCCCATCAGAACAGCACAGAAGAGTAAGGAAGGTTTCACTTCCTTTTTACCCTTTATTGAGCAGAAAAAGCACAATTCGAAAATGCTATCTCCGGGGGAGTAGAGTCACTTCCTGGCTGCCTTTGTCAAGAGAGCCCCTGCTGTCTGACATGTCTTCAAATAGAACCAAGAAGCACAGTTTATTACACCTTTCATGGGAACATTTAAATAATGTGGGATTTTTATTTAAAAATCCTTCTTCCAACTTTTCAGGGACGCTTGTAGCCAAAAGGATGGTGTCGCCTAGGCTAAAATGTACCTTTTCTGTAAGGTATTCAAACTTCTTAAGAGGTCCTAGCATTCAGAAATCAAAGACCTAGCCAAAAACTGTGGCGCATGCCTGTCTTCCCAGTACTTGGGAGGTGGAGTCAAGAAGATCAGGAGTTCATGGGCACCCTTGGCTATATAGTAAGTTTGAGCCCAGCCTGGATTATGTGAGAGACTGTCTCAAAAAACAAAAACAAAAACAAAGAGCTAGAAAAGTCAATTTTCATCAGGCTCTACATGGAGTATTCTTGGCAGTGATACCATAGCTGGTACAAATGTATTACACTGTTTTTTTTCCTTCGAGGATAGCTGGAAAGAGCCCTTGCGATGGGTTCTTTGAGCTGCCATACTGTCTGAGGCCAAACAGTAGGACAATCAGATGCAGGAGGACTTCCTCCCAGGAGAGGCTGCTCAGCATGCCACTTCCACAATCACAGATTCACTTCCTAGTAGTTTCCTGACAAGAGCCAAGCAACCCTTTGGTGCTCTGCCTGGACGTTTGACCAGCAGACATTGTCTCAGACCAAGATAGAACCATAATCCCAGAAATTGAGTGGATGAGCCAGTCCTTGTTGAAAGTGGACACAATGGACTCCTGGAACCTGGACAAAATCACCATTTTTGGACAGACCAGTCTACACCATCCAGTGAAATTGCTCTCTTGAACCTGGCACTGTGGCACAAAGAACACTATAAGCAATGAGCTAAGAGCATTAAACCACTTCAATAGTTCTTGAAAACCTGTGCCCCATGGCTGAATACTCCTCAGCATCCTGTTGAAGACACAATTGTCTGTAACATTATAAGGTTACCCCAGCTTCTACTATTATCACTGAAGAGAAACAGGTAACCCTATATCTCTTCATTCATCTCTTCTATGCCTTCATGGATAATGGTTTTCATTTTTTTACAAATAGAACTTTGTGGCATTATTTTTATGTAGAAATGACTGGGGGTTATCTGACGGCATAAAGGTTTTTTGCTCACACAAACAAAAAGAAAAATGCTACAAATGGAGCTTTGAATATAAGTCCGTTGGTAGAAGTACTTTCCTTACAAACACAGGGGCAAGTTTAATGCTCCCATAAATGAACAACAAACCAAAACCCTATGTAGGGGTACATGGTTGAAATCGCAATGCTGGCAAGATAGAAACAGATCTCTAGTGCTCACAAGCCAGCCAGCATAGGTTACCTGACGAGGAAACTGAGAGATAGTATCTCACCAAAAAAGAGGTGGATACTGTTAAGATAGCTTGAGTGGTAAAGCCACCTGTCACCAAGCCTGGCAACAAGAGTTGGATCCCCAGACCAGAACCTGCTCCTGGAGAGCTGTCTTCTGACCTCCATATATACAGTGTAGCACACATGTGCACACTCACATGAACAGACAAGTAAATAAACAAATGCGAGTGTTTTTTAGAAGGTTAATGGTGTCCAAGGAATGATGTGTAACATTGATTCCTGCCCTATGCCCACTCACACATACTTACATATACACATGTATTCATACACATGTATACACACACACACACACACACACACACAGAGAGAGAGAGAGAGAGAGAGAGAGAGAGAGAGAGAGAGAGAGCAAAGATGCAACAAACATTCAGAAGGTGGATAAAAGAAGGCCATAAAATACTACTCAACAAATTTGAGAAAAGTTGATAACACAACTTATCATTGGTGCTCAGAACTTCTAAACATAACTTTCAATGTGTCCTGACAAAAATGAACCCCTGCTTATGCCCGTTATCTCTTTCTCTTTGATAAATCTACTGACCTCCTAGATTTTTTTTAAAGACACACTTTGGCTGTAATGCTGAGCTTCAGATAATAAGGCATTTTTAAAACCTGGTTTGTCTCTGATGATTAGGAGCAAAGTGAGATGAATCAAATGGAGAACAACACGGCAGCCTAACATCGAATGAGCTGAGCACCATGCAGGAAGTGTGTAGGTGAAACCAAAAATTTGGTTCAGAGATGTAAACGGCTTGTGGCTGGCTGCTGTCAATGCTGCCTTCCTGAGAACAATTGGGCCATTTGTTGCCTCCAGTAGCAGACACAGAAATGAGCCACGTAGTGAACTCACTGGCTCTCAGAAGCCATTGGTTTGACTTGTGGTGAACTAGACAATGATTTAAGCACATTTGTGGATGGACCAAAGAGAGGAATTCTACTGTTGCTCTTTTCTAGAACCAGTCAGTAGTTTGGACTCATTTTTCTGAAACACGAGAGAGGGATATAGCTGTCAGTGCAGTTCTGAGCAATGTATGCTCCAATAGTTATGGGCTGTGGAGTAGAACCAGTAGCCTCTTAATAAGGCCAGGGCTGCTCTGTGATTCATTTGTATGTCTTTCACAGTGTCATAGTCCCTACTTCATCAGTATGTTTTGAATGAATGAAGGCAACCTGTGGTCTGCCCATCTTTCCTTGAATAAATACATATAAATGAATGGCTAATCAATAAAAACTAAGGATACATAATGAGCCCATGTAAAACCCGACTAATCTCTGTCTCTATATGAATTTCTACATGTAGATCATTTAGATGTTTAGAAGTTTCTGGATAATTGCCTCCATCATACTACTTTCTTTCATTATCAATGAGAAGGAATGGGAATATGGAAACATTATTTGCAGGGATTACAAATTAAGGTAAGACATGATTTACCACCCTAGGGCCTCCTGCTTCTCACCGCCCTCCAAGAACTCTGAAAATTGCAAATAAAATTTATAGAGATCTGGTTGTCATTTTCATTTTGGACAAATTGCTAATGCTGTATGTGATAGAGGAACTCAGAATGCTATTGTCTGTTGATGCCATTAACTTGCTTCATTGAACCCCCCTCTCTTTCCCTCTCTCTCCTTCCCTTCCTGCTCCAATGTCTCTCTCCTTCCATAAAGCTTCAGAATAGTTACCTTTTGAACTCATTATAACAGAAACTCCCCCAAAATCCCTTTTCAGGAATTCTGGGGAGACTTAGTCACCAGAGCTCAAATACAGTCCTGGCTCCCAGGAATTTTCCTTTCCCCGCCTCCCTAAACACCACCCACAGCCACAGCCACACCAGTCCCTTGGAACAGGCTCTCTCAGCAGTCAGGCGCTCTGCCCATCACCATGCAAGAAGCCATTCTAGGGGAATACGATGACAATAGACAGAAGACAAATCCTTCTCTGTACCAGCATTTCTGTCAGCCCCATTGTTTTGAGAACAAGGCAACTTGGAGCTATGCATTCTCTGCATATCAGGAAGTCTGCAACCAGGATTCTGGGATTGTTTCTTTCGTTTTCCAAGGACATGGACAAACTTAAGAGTGATAGTTTTTTTTTTTTTCTTTTGGTGTGGAGGGAGGCTTCTTGTTTGGGGTTTTTCTTGTTTCTTTTTCCCTGCCTAGAAGAAGAGCTGCTGCAAGCTTTCCCCTTAAAACTTTCTTTCAGTACAGAAACGATAGGTCCTGGACTTGATGTTTGTATTTCTCCACTTAACACCTCATCAAGATCTTTGCCAGTTATTCTTCCATGTCAACTTTCTCTATGGGATTCATATTAACAGACCTTATCAGAGAGTGGGAAACAAGGGATGGGCTGCTGGGGCAAACTAAATGTTTGTCATGGTAAAACAATTTTGTGGGTAACACTAAAGGGAAAGATCATTTGGTTAAAGAAATAGTTTGCCTTTTTAGAGGAAGATAATCAAGTAATAGAGTGATTACTCAATTACTCAAGGACTCCAGTCCAGATCTAATTTGGACTAGTGCTTACTCAAGGTGCAGTATCTCATCTTGTGTTAAATCACTATTTAGTGAACTAACTTGTTCTTAATCATCAACGGAGTGAGTTAAAAAAAAAAACCCTAGACTTGTTTACATTTTGTTCTGGCCACTTTTGTATGTGTGTGACATCTGGTGATGTTTTATATTATTTTTCTATTGAGAAAATAAAATGCTTGTGTGCTTACAAATGAAAATCTAATAAATATAACTGGCATATATTAGCCATTTCACATTTTCTAGTCACTAATGCTACACCTTTTATGCGTATAGCCTTTCTTAAGGAGCCAGAGATAGATTACTAGAATGATGCTAGAATGACTTTCTATGGAACAGTTTTGGAGTCTCTGAGGCATGCAAAAGTGAACATACTTGTATTGTTACACACAACATGTGAGAGCTAAGACCAACATTAACTCCCTTTGATTTTTTTTCACACAGTATAGTAGCTCAAATCCCAAAATGATGCCTGTGATAGCTAATTTTCTGATCAACTTGAATAGATTTGGAATCACCTAGGACACAGACCTCTGGGTGTGCTTGGGAGGGTGTATTGAGGGAGGCTTATCTGAAGAAGGAAGGGAAGTACCATTTCTTGTAATGGAGTCCTGGACTGAATAAGAAAGAGAGCGGGCCTAAGCACTCCTCTCTCTCTCTCTCTCTCTCTCTCTCTCTCTCTCTCTCTCTCTCTCTCTCTCTCTCTCCTTCCTGACTGTGGTGCAATGTGACCAGCCACCTAGAACTATTGCCACTACTTTCTCTCCTGTGATAGACTGCAAGACTGCATCCTCACACCATGAGAAAAACAAAAAACAAAAACAATCCTTCCACTTTCAAGTTGTTTCTTGTCAGGAATTTCATCCCAGTGATGAGGAAAGTAAGTAAAATGATACCCAAGTTCCCAATATCCTGCTGTTATGGCATGATTAAGTTATGTTTTCATTATGATATATCTTATAGCAAGGGTGAGTAGATTTTGTGAATGCAATTAAGGTCCTAAATTGTTGACTTCGAGTAATCAAATGTGGATAGCCTTTCAAAGAGATCTTTTAAGGTTTGTTATCTAGGCATGGTGGCATGTGCCTACTATTCAGCACTTGGAAGATCATGAGTTTGAGGCCAGCATGGGCTACATGAGCTTGGAAAGAAGACTGACCTCAAACTTGTAGTCTCAGATGACCTTTGAACTGTAGTCTTGTGGGAACCTGACCCAAGGATCTGGCTAACACATTTCTAAAACCATAATGAATGAAGCCTGGGAGGTTATATACATGCTGTTTTAAGTCACTTAGTTTGTGATCATTGTTATGAAGTAATAAGTAATTTTATACAATTAGGCCAAAAATGACCTCAACAGATAGTTTATGAAGGAAGATCTACAAATGAAAACAACAACAACAACAAAAACAAAAAGCTAACCTGGCTGACACCATTAGTTACGAGGGACAACTATTCTGCTCCCTGACTGGTCTGCCAGAAGAACTGAAATGAAAAAGTTTGACAACAGAAGCCCTGGGAAGATAGAGAGCAAACGGGCAGTTTCTTTTAAACCTTACCCAGTCAGCCATCCTGTAACTCAATGATGCCAATGCTAGGTATTTATTCAAGAGGAAAAGAAATAAAAACATACACCACGAAAAATTTAAAAATTAGACCAAGAAGGGTACATATGACAAAATGTTTTCATATAGGAAAATAATGAGTAGGTATAGATTGTTTTCTTATTGTTTTCTCCTTTGTTTGTTTCTGTTTGAGACAAGGTTGAACTCTGTAGCCCAGACTAGACTAAAACACCCTGGGATCCAGCTGCCTCATCCTCTTAAGTGCTAGGGTTACAGTGATAATCCACTACACCCAGATTTCACCATAGCATTTATCTTTTTGTTTTTGTTTTTGAGACAAAGTTTCTCCATATAATAGCTTTGGCTGTTCTGGTACTCGAACTGTAGACGATGCTGGCTTCGATCTCACAGGGATCCACCTGACTCTGTCTCCTGAGTGCTGGGATTAAAGCTCTGCACCACCCACACGGTTCATTGTAGCGTTTCTAAGGCATCAATAAATGAAGGATTCCAGGCTGAAGAGATGGCTCAGCGGTTAAGAGCACTTGGTACTTTTGCAGAGGACTCAGGTTGGCTCTCAGAAACCACATGGTAACTCACAGTCATCTGTAACTCCAGATCCAGGGGATCCAATGCTCTCTTCTGACTCTGTGAGCACCAAGCACACACAAAGTTCATATATGCACATGCTGGCAGAACACACATACACATGAAATAAAATAAACATGTTTTAAATTTTAAAAGTGAGAGACAGAAAGATGCAGGCTGGTGAGAACATCTGGTGAAGGCACTTGCCACTAAAGTCCCTTTCTATTTGTGGGACCCACAAAGTGGAAAGAGGGAACATATTCTCCCAAGTTGTCCTGTGACCACCACATGCATTCACACACCACACACACACACACACACACACACACACACACACACACACACACACACACACACACACACACACTGAATCAATGTAATTTTAAATAAAAGAAAAGGATGTACCCTTAATACAGTGGTTCTCAACCTTCCTAATACTGGCAGCCTTTGATACAGATCCTTGTGTTGTGGTGACCCCAATGATAAAATTATTTTGTTGCTGTTTTGTAACTATAATTTGTTACTGTTATAAATTGCAGTATAAATATCTGATATGGAGGATATCTGGCATGTAACCCCTACAGGGGTCCTGAACCACTTGAGAACACTGCCTTAAGCCTTTTTTATGGGACTTTCAAAAACCAAAATTGTCAGAATAGATATCCCAAATTCATCCTTATTGTTTCTTATCCTGCCAGTCAATCGGCAAGGGTCCAGTGATCAAATACTGGCCACCCACTCCGCTTTCAAAAACACAATCAAGCTAATCTGCAAAGAATACATCCTAGCCGTCTAGAAAACATGTTTTCAAACTGTGTCTTCTGTTCTTCAAACCCTTTCCTGACACTCAAGAGTTTAGACTTTTGACCTTGGTTTGTTGTTGTTTGCTTTGCTTTTAAATTTTTCTCCAGATTTTTTATTACCTCATTCAAGTAAAATGCCCTGTTAAAAATTATGTCACGCAACAAACTGAGCATATTTCTTTCCGTGCTAGCTCACTCTTGTGATTTCTATGTATCTACGTGTTTCATAGTATGCCTCTGTCCTCTTGAAAATAGCTTTGTCCAGTTCAGAAGGCAGCAACCATTTTGTGGAACTGACCAGACAGTGAATATCTTTCTGTTGTTTTGGTTTTTTGTTTGTTTATTTGTGTGTGTAATTTTTTTTCCTTTTTCACTGCAGAGTTTCTTTGTGTAGTCCTGACTCTCCTAGAATTCATGCTGTAGGCCAGGCTGACCTTGGACTTGGAGATCTGCCTGTCTCTGCCTCCCAAGTGCTGGAATTAAAGGTGTGCACCACTCTGGCCCAATGAATATGTTTTTAAAAATGTAAATAGCATTCTTACAAGAGACATTATCGGAGTCACCAAATAAACTGTTTCTTTCTTTAGAACAAAAGCTTTTGTGGATAAAAAATTAGAAGCAGGAATATAGTTATGCATTAAATTAACAAAAAGTATACTTGTAGCAATCTGATTTTAAAAAAATCAGGTCACATTTTCAAAGAGAAGATAAATCTGAATTTTGCTTATGAAACTGTTTCAGTGTGCATTTTTCATTTAACAAAATGAATCCAATAATCTACAATGTACTTCATTGTCTTACCAGTGAAGACCTAGATGGTACCTTAACATTACTACAGAGTCCTTTTATTATTTGATTCACAATCAGGATTATGAAAAATGACAGAAACCTTAGTTGTGATGGGTACCAATCAGCCACGAATATTGATCCAGAGGTGACTCAGGAATACTCAGATCTCTGTCAATCCAAGTTACTCATGGGAAAACTAAAATAGCTGATTTTTCTGTTTATAAATTCATTGATTTGAGCAAATCTGTTGTTCTTTGATGTAGCTGATCATTGATTGCACCATTGTGTTAAAAAGCCATCAAACCTAATTTTGAATGACATTAAGGATGGTAGTGTTTGCATATTTTAAACAAAAAAATCTCTTTGGATAATGGGAAACATGGTAAGTGGTAACCTCATTTTTAGCATCCCAGCAAGTGGGCACTAAATACAGTAATTTAGTATAGTAATCATGCATATAGCAACGTATGCTTTTGCCATTTGTAAAAGACAAACAGCAAAAGGAAGATGTTCATAAGTGATCTAAATAGAAAAATGTTCTCATTATTGTGTGCTGTTTTAAGGGGCTGTCAAAGGATTAATTTGGTTTTGATTCTACCATTTTTATGCCATTGTATTTATCATAGTGAAATAGTGTTGTTGACTAATAAAGAATTGGGGTTATCCACTTGGGCGGTCTGGCAAGAATTCAGTTTAAAATAAATATGAGCACTCTCAAGATATCTGCCATGAGGAATGTTCTTTTTAAAGCTCATTGTTTGTTTAATTTAATGAGGGGCAGATAAAAACTGAGGAGTAGGGTCTATAAAGAGACAGTACAAATATTAAGACTGGCAAATGGAAAAAGAAAGACAGGGAATGAACTGAGAAGCTAAGTTCAATTTTCAAAGTATCTTGGCAAATGTCTCAGTAAGGATAAATGCTCACCTGACTATAATACGTTAGTTTAACTAAGACTCAACAGGAAATCAGTTAGTGTACAACCTTACTATTCTTTCAAACACAAGTTTTCTATTTTTCATTTTTTTCTATCTTTATATTAAAGTGCTATTTGATCATGCCTGTGTATTATTTATACATGTGTATATGGTAAATAGAGTTCTTAATTGGTCTAAGTAATAAAAACCCGGAGTCAGATGTAGAGGAAAATGCTGAGAGATCAAAGAGAAGGAGCAAGCTACTGCCACAACTTACCTCCTTAGCATCTCAGCAGAGAAGAAAGCGGATTCCTGTTTCTCCCTGCTTATATCCTGTTTCTGCCTAGCTATTTCACTTCCTGTCTGTCTGTACAGACCTCCAGACCTCTATGGTTAGCTAGTGGCAAACTCCATTCTCTGACCTTCAGAAAGGCTTTATTTGTACAATCAAGATAGCACTACAGTATATAGATCATATATACATTGATTTTGAAGTGTAAAGTACTAAAATGTATAAATAGGGCTGGGGAGATGGCTTTTGTGCTCTGTTGGTAAACAGCTTCATGCACAAATATGAGGACATGAGTTTGAACTGCAACATCTACATAAAGAAAAGTTGGGCAACAGGGTGGATGGCTGTAATGCTAGTGGTGGTAGAGGCAGAGAAGAGCAGATCCCTGGGACTTTGATAGCCAACCAACCTTGCCGACTAGCAAGCTCCTAATTCAATGAAAGACCTTATCTCAAAACATAACATGGAGAGCAACTGAAGAAGGCAACAGACATATGACTTTGGATTCCATATGCACCTGCATACACACACACACACACACACACACACACACACACACACACACACACACACACACGCGTGCACACAGACGCACACACACAAACATTAACAAAAAAACACCATCAGTGGTAACCAATGACTTCTGTTTTAAAGAAGTCTTATTAAGAAGTATTTTTGCTAGGCAGTGGTGACACATGCCTTAATCCCAGTACTTGGGAGGCAGAGGTAGGCAGATCTCTGTGAGTTCAAGACTAGTCTGGTCTACAGAACGAGTTCCAAGACAGGGTCTGAAGCTACGGAAAACCCCTGTCTTGAAAAAAACAAAAACAAACAGGAGTATTGCTTTCATTACTACAATAAAAACTCCAACCTTTTCTATTGGAATTCTCAAATGAGTTTAATAATTCAATTATCTAATTGGCAAAGTTTAGGAATTCTAGTTTAGAAAAGTCATGGAAGGACTGATATCACCCATTTGCAATCAGTATAAGAAATCAGACTTCTAACTCATAGTACAGTTCACAAAGAATAAAAGAGTTCAGGTGACAACCATGAACAAGAAATAGTATTTGCTCCTGGCCCTAAGTGAGCTGCCACTTTCAGAATATCAGCTTCCTTGCAAAATGAGACTTCAACAGTAAAAAGAGTTCATTCACATTAAATTCTGTACTAGTCTAATTATTGAGAGCAATTCCAGACTTATCCCCCAGAGGTACTGATATGACTACCTTAATTTACAGAGGTTCTTTACTTTTGCTAGTCAAATGAAAGTTTTAATTAAAGTCAAGTTGCTCTTCATACCAGAAGATGTTACTGCTGGAAGACCTTCAACAGGACAAGTGCTTTCAATTACTTTCCGGGACACAATGAGTGTTTATTCACACTGATTCAAACATTAAAACATTCATTATACACAAATGCAAAGTTTCTCTAGACAAAGATGGGGCTGAGATTATGTCTATGGAATCAAACAGAATTCACAAGCTGGTGTCAAACATATAATCTTGCTTTTAATTGCACTAAGTACTAAACTGCCTGTCATATCATGTTACAAGTGGAATATAGGTATTTTACTCTATGAAAAGTAGGTCTGTACCATAAAAGGATATGAGGGGTATTGAGTCAGGAAACCAAATCTATTCTGTATATACTTGGCATTTGATTAAAGATAGTATCTTTTGTTGTTGTCAGTTTTCTTTTAAAAAAATAAATTTTCTTTTAGAATACTTCTATATTTACAGAAAAGTTGCAAAAAGTGGTTGGTGCTTCATCCATCTCTTTCCCATTGTTAGCATCTTACATCGGTGGGGTGCATTTGCCACAACTGAGAAAGTAGCAGAAATATGTGGTTATTAACAAACCTCAAGTTCATTCCAATGTCATCACTGTTTCTGTGAGATTTTCTCCTTCTGTGATAGAATTGCTAGAATGCCACATTCCATGTAGTCATCCTATCTTCATAGTCTCCTCTGATTTGTGACAGGTTTTTGTTTTTATTTGTCTTTCTGTCTTTTTTTCATGATCTGGTTAGTTTTCAAAATAGTGGTCAGTATTTTATAAACAGCACACATATTTGGAAACCAGTGATTGACATCAGGATGTCTTCTTCAATTGCTCTTCACCTTACTTTTTGAGACAGTGTCTCTCACTGAATCTGAAGATCATCAATTTGGCTGAACTGGCTGATCAGTGAGTCCTAGGTGTCTCCACCTCTCCAGTGCTTGGATCATAAGTGTATGCCAGGGTGCCTGGTTCTTTGCCTGGGTGCTAGAGATCTGAATTCAGGGGCTTATCTTCAAGTTTCATGCACCTTACCAGCTGAGCCATGTCCCATTTCTTGATTAGACTGAGAAGATAGGCATTTGGAGCAGAGGACCAGGCTTTCCTGTCAAAACATATCAAAGGGTACCTAACTTCTCCATGCTATCCTTAGAAGTATATTTCATCCTTTAGTTAAGAAGGTATACTCTTAGTTTCTCTACCATAATTTTATTATTTCCCCTTCAATTTCCCTAGTGAATTCTTTGGAGGTGAGATACTACATCCAGTCCACTGGAGTGTATATCAAGGGAATGAATCTTTCCACCCTAAGTGGACAGCATTTGCATACATAATTTGTCTGCTCAGAGAGTATACATTTCAGGGTGAGAAAAGACAAGTCTTGTCAACTTGAGCATTTCTATAAGAAAAAGAAAAAATCTTTTTCATATTCATGAGCATTGGCTAATTTTTTACCTAGGCAACGCCATTTATTAAAATGCTGATTTTCATCAAAGTGGGGGAAGTTGTATTGTATTTTGGCTGCTTTTTTATAACATCTACTTGCATTTTGAGGGATGACAGTTTATATTGCATTTTGAGGGGTGACAGTTTATATCGTGTCAATAGAAATATGAAGTCCTCAGAAGGAATTTGATAGGGGCAAACAATAGTCACCATTTTATAGCGTGTTCATCTTAGAAATCAAATATGTCTGAAACCAACCCCAATTGCACAGAAAAAGTAAAAAACAAAACAAAACAAAACAAAACAACAGTGAAATGTTTTAGGCTGTGATGGGTTCAGAGTGGGAACTTCATGTTCCATATAGCATATCTGCATTTTGTTTGATTGTTTTTTGTTTTTTTATTTGTTTTGAGATAAGGTCTAGCTGAGCCCAGGCTGGCCTCAACCCTCCATTGAATCTGAGAATGACCTTGAATTTCTGATCATCCTGTCTCCACTTCTTCAGTTCTGGGATAAGAGACATTCACCACTATGTACAACTTATGTAGGGCTAGGGACTAACGCAAGGCTTTGAGTACACTGAGCAATCAATCCCTCTACCAACTGAGCTTCAACCACCTCGCCCCAGCCACCATATGTGTTTCAATATAAGTTTATATAACTTAAGTTTTCACAGTGACTTATCTTTAATAACTAGCTCTTATAGTTCTAAAACCTTCTCAGTGGTTCTTGCCACTAACATAATTTTGAGAAAACGTCTAGATTCACATAAAACAACTCACAGTAGCTGTGACTGGAAGATGTTTCGGAGGTTAGAACTTGGCCCTTTCTGCTGTAGCCTATTCTATACAGGTAGATTTATTTGAAATAAAAAAGAATGTGTTATTCCTATCAGGACACTTTTGAGGTTTAAATACAATTTATACTATCAAGAGTATGAGAAGAAGGGACATTAAAATATATATTTGTTTTTGCATTTATCGGAGGCTAAATAAGGGACTAATAAAAAGCATTACTCAGGGAAAGCAAGGGATGCCACTAAAATAAGAAGTTCATAGGGCTTTGCTTTTTGAGATGTTACTAAGCTAAATGAGTTCTACTCACCTCCAAGTGTCTCAATCACTGGAACAGTAAGCTTTGCACAAGAGAAATAATTGATTCATGAAGAGTTGATTTATAAGAGTTTATCCTTTAGGTATGGCTTAGAGATGTTTATGGGATAAAGAAATAGAGTGATCTGAGATGTAGGGAATTGTGACATGAGGCTGGAGAAATTGGAGTTATCGGTGGTCTGCTTATATGTAGTTAGAAGACGCATGTGCAGAATCTAACGGAACTGTTGGTATGACATGAGGGTGTAGTTTTCAGCTCTCTGCCCTCAAAAGCTCACTTGTCAGACATGTGCCATGAGAAACGAAGCACTGGTGTTAACTGGTTTGAGATATACAAAAAGTAACGTTCAGGTTCTTGAAAAATAATGTCAACCTTTGGTACTGTAGAGAGCACACATCAGAGGTGTTAGCCAAGGCAAAGCTAATGGGTGTATATGGCTTAACTACCTCACCCCTAAATTGGATGAAAGGAAGCTTGTAACTAAAATCAAGTAACACTGAAAGTTTCATTGGAGTCCCCTTTGCTGTCAGAGCCATCCACATATAGTATGGGTCAACATTTTTTCAAAATTAAAAATACTTTCAGAAGTTCAGGGCTGGGGCATAGCTTAAGAGGAGAGCACATGTACCAATCCTGGAGCTTCACTTTCAATCTCCCACACTGCAAGAACAAAACAAGTGGCTATTTCTGGAACAGGGAACAGAGAAGAAGGCTTCTGTTCTGTCTTGGAAAATCAATTGTGCCTTATATTTTCTGCATTATTTATCATTACATATTGGAGACTTTGAAAAGAAGTCTCATCAAAATAGCTGGCTTTTTCCTGGTTTCCATAATAAATCCTTAATCAAAATGTCTTTAATCTGAGTTGGGGGGTGACTCATTGTCAAGATATGTAGTTGTGTTAGCACTGGCCCCAGGATGTAGATAATATAAGGCACAATTGTTATAAGCAAACACCAGTGCTTGGGCGAAGACATTTTTTCCAGGGAGAAAATGAAACAGGGCCAGATATCCTTGCCACTCTCAACCTTTTTATTTCCCTCTTGCCCTGGGGCTGGGAAAGTGTGCTTGACCAGGAGAACAGGTGGTGTTTGTTTAAGGCTTACTGAAATGTTTGCACTTGACAGAAGCTAAGCTTGCAATTCTGAAGGAACTTCTTGGTTCTCTGAAGCAAGAGCCTTCTTCCTGTGTTTCAGTGGCAGAAACAGCCATTGTAGGCCCTATCGGACTGTTCTAGTGTCCTTTACATTTTCTTCACAATGCAAAACCCCCTCTCTAGCAGGAACCTGAAGGGCTCTGCTTCTGCCTACCCTCATCACTTCAGGGCCTCACCCTAGTCATGACATGCAAATTCTCTACCAGATCATGGAAGCTGAATAGTATTTGTGGTTATGGAAATATATGTCAAAGATCTAGTATGAGCTAAAAGGGAATGTGTCTGCATTTTGGGCTTGATTTTTTTGTTTCATTTTGGTCCCCCTCCCCGTGTGTGTGTGTGTGTGTATGTGTGTGTGTGTGTGTGTGTGTGTGTGTGTGTGTGTGTGTGTGTGTGTGTGTGTTAAAATAAGATCTAGCTAACTAGACTAAACTAGTCTTGAACTCATGATTTTAGCTCAAGCTGGCCATAAACTTGCAGCCCAAGTACTGGGATTATCAATTTGTGCCATGCTTCAAACAAAGCATGGTCTTAGTCTCCTCCTAGATTGAAACATCCGATCCTGTAGGGCAATCTCTTAAACCAGAAGACAAATAATTCCAAATAGCTTAAGAAAGTCAGGGAAACTGACCAGATTCACTAGGCCCCTCCCTCTCAAGAGTAAACAAAAGACTGTTGAGAATCACTCTCAGAGAAGCCAAGCTGCAGAGAAGACCAGCTGCCTGGAAGAGAGGCCAACTGAGTCACATGGAGAGGACACTCTCCAACCTATTGAACTGCCTGGAGGCTGCACAGTGTGCTCCAGGTTCCTGGCTCTTGTGAGTTGTTTCCAGTGCTGGGGTGGGCTTTAGAGACAATAAAACTCCTCGGTTCATTAAATTCAACATCAGTAGTATCAGTACTTTTTGTCTATTATGTACTCCCTATCTGGAGTGACATTTGTACCATCTCTCCAGGAAAAGTCTTGTTGCACGAAAGATAGAAATTCATCTTTTGCAGGGGGGAACATGACAAAAATACTTGATTCTCATAAGAATCTTCAATAAATACAAACCTATCTGTTAAATTTTGAGAGGAGCAGACACGAATCCCAAATCTCCATACCGAATTACAAAGGGGCAAATGGAGGGCTTAAAATGAAGAGTTTTTGTGGCAACCACTTAAACAAGTCAGCAAATGTATCGAAAGCAAATAGGACAAGCTGATACCCCAGGCCTCCTAGTATGAAGTCTGAAGGAGGACACATCTCCCTTACTGTGCTTCCTACCCACAATCACCTCACTCTAGTTCTGAGAACACATTCACAAATCCAAAATGGTAGGACTCCTACCAGCCACTTTGTCCACATTAAAAAACAAATGAATGTCTCCAAAAACAAACAACGGCTAAAGGATTATTCCAGATTAAAGAGACATAATAACTAAATGCAATACATGATTCCACACTGGATCTCGGATGAGGAGGAAGAGCAATGTTATGGAGGACAATAGGAGTGTGGCAAAGCTGAAATATACACTTTGCTTCAGATAGTAATATCATTGTACTGGGGTTACAAATTCCAGAATTTGATTATTGCAGTGCAGTATGTGAAAGAGTGTCCTCATTTGGACATAAACAATGATGTTGTAAAATAATTCACGGGAAAAGGAAGAAAGAAAAAAATCATGATAACATGTATTAAAATGTTATCAGCAATCAGGGTTGAAGGGTTTAGTGCATTGACTATTGTTGGAAATTTTCAATAATTTTTTTAATTTATATGTGTATGCGTGTTTTTGCTTGTATATGTGTATGTGAACTGGGTATGTGCAGTTCCCTCAGAGGTCAAAAGAGGTGGTTAAATCCTTTGGAATAAAAATTATAGACAGTGAGTCATCATGTGGGTGCTAGGAACTAAACTCTCATCCTCTGCAAGAGCAGTAAGGACTCTTAACCATTGAGCCATCGATCCAGCCCCTGCAATTATTTGTGAAAGTTAATATCACCAGTAATTTTCTGGATCAAGAGAGTAACCTGAGGTTCTAAAGTCCAGACACTAGGCCATGTAAGGAAGGATGCATATTCTGGAAGGTGAGCAGTTATCTAGGGTTTCTGCATTTCAGGGACAAGAGCTCAGAAGTCAAAATAGTAAGTATTCTGGAATGAAAGGACTGTCTGCTACTTTGTAAGGTGAAGTCCAGCACCAAAGCAATAATCTTCAGGTGTTGATAGAGAAAAGGCTGTCAGAGAAATAGATGGAACAAGAACAGAGAAATTGGAGGCTAACCAGTGGTGAGAGAAGAGAGGGACTCAGAAAGAGGGTGTGGTCGGTGTTGTCAAAAGCCAACAAGAAGCTACACAAGGGGAGAAATTGCAATGTGTTTATTTGAAAACTAAGAGGGTTTCAATTAAAGGCCATATATTGAGCATCTGTGATGTACTTTCTTTCACACCCTCATCAATCCCCTGTGTTATGGCCTCCTTTCCTATACTTTGTAGACAAGAAAAGGAAATTTCTTGGAAGTAGTGACACCCACACAAATAAGATGACAAGGAATAAGCAACTAGTTTGGAGGTGGCATTACAGGAAAGCGTATCATTTTATCTGCCAGCAGTTGAAAGTTTGGCAGAAGATTGGAAGATACGTGACTGGATTCAGGACTTGGGTATGAAGGCTAGCTTTAGCACAGTGTGGACAGATGGGTTCAAATCCACTGTGCAGTGATTTATTAGGAATCTAAGCCAGATGAAAAAAGAAATGAGGCTCTGAGGAGTCATGACAAATGGCTGTGACTTACACTAAAAATACGTTTTACATCACAGATCAGCACCAAGCACACACACACACACATACACACACACACACACACACACACACACACACACACACACACACACACACACACGAGAGAGAGAGAGAGAGAGAGAGAGAGAGAGAGAGAGAGAGAGAGAGAGAGAGGCACATATATCTACTCTTTCACACAGAAATAATTCACAGAAATTTTATTCAATAATTCTTATGATTCCTAAGAGGAGAATCTGATCAGTCCTGTTCTATTTCTTTGTAGTGATTTGCTTTGTCTTTGTTTTGTTGTTGTGTGTTTTGTTTTATATCTTCTTTTTAATGCTAATAAGAATCAAGTCAATTTGATTTCCTAAAGTTTGAAAAACATCCTTTAGAGTGTGGCCTGAAACTTATAGAACTGCAGTCAGCGAGTTGAGGTTAAAATGGTGGTCAGCTGGCTTCAGCAGCTTCCTTAGGCTAGGCGTGGGCCTCTTACACTTCTGCTTCATCAGGTCCTGTGACTGAAAGCACTAATTCACTCTCACACCTTAGTGGTTCTTACCTGGACACACCTGTGATGTAAGGAATGGCAGCAAGTCATAACTGGCCTTGGCCAAGCAAAATGCCTAAGAAATTCTAGATGCACAATGATGGCAATGTTCTTAGGTGTCAGCTTCCAGGAGAGATGGGAAAAGATAAATTCCAGCTGTCAAAAAATCGTGTGTGTGTGTGTGTGTGTGTGTGTGTGTGTGTGTGTGTGTGTGTGTGGGAGTGGTGCCCACAGATGCCAGAGTGGGGCACTGGAACCCATGTGCCTCTCTACATAGGTGCTGGGAACCAAACTCCAAAATTATGAAAGAAGAGCAAGTGCTCTTTACTGACCAGCTACTTCTGTGTGCAGTTTTGGAGACAGTCTCATTATGTAGCCCAGGCTGACTTTAAACTCCCCATCCTTCTGTGGATCACATGACTCCTAATGTCTATGTTGTTTTCCTTTGACTTTGCATCTTTCTAATCTGGAGAATTCATTCATTGAAACATGGGCTGCAGACCTAAATTGACTTCCTTCCTGATCACCATCTCTCTACTGGGAAACTTCATGATCTGCTTCAGAGGACAACTCCTTAGAGAATACAGGGTCAAAACAGTAGTTGCCAATTTGTTGATTCTGTGTGATTCCATCTTGTTTTGTTTTGTCTTCTTCATACTGGGTTTCTCTATACAGCGGAGCTGGGCTTTGAGTTCAAAGTCTTTCTGCCTCCTCATCCAAAAACTGTGTCCATTCTTGAAATATGTATGTATTCTTGCAAGTCAGTTATAACAGACAACTGATAGAAATTCAATGGAACATTAGAGGAATACTCGAGGCACACACATGGGGCTTCAAGCATTTATGCTTATTTATAGGAACTCACACAGTTCTCACCTTTGAATTTAAGTTACCAGAAATTGTTGAAATCATACATTGAGGTTACGGTGGGACCATTATTCTTGCACAAACTCGAGTGCCCAGTTTTTACTTTCCTTTATTTATTTTAGTTTAGGTTGGCCTTAATTTAGGTAAGCCTGGGCTCTTCGCCATTTTCCTTCACTTGGTCCTGCATCAGAAACCTTGTAAGTCACTCTCACTTTTAAGGAAACCCTACTTGGAAATGTTTATTTATGAAAATATGCATATACTTAGCTCCCAGGTGCTATTTTTCCCATCATTGGTGATATTTTAATCTACCATAATAGTACAGTTGTCTTCTATGACACCTATGTCATTCATGTCTGTAATCACAGGCAACAGAAAATCTTTGCTTCTATTCCCTTTGTCTCCACTAAATGGCGGTTCCTTCAAGTTTTTCTATATTAGCCCTTAAATGATGAAGTTGTTTATCAGTTAATGTGTCTTGTGGTTTAAATGTGAAATGGCCCATACAAGTTTTTGCTTGAACACTTGTTACCCAGCTGGGAATTCTATTTTAGGGAGTGATAGGGCCTTGAGGAGATACAGTTGAGCTGGACAATGTGGTTTACTGAGGTCCAGACTTTGAAAGGTATAGTTGGAGCCTGGATCTAGTCTGATCCCTTTGCTTCCTGAATCTGCCAAAAATGTTACAAGCAATAGCTTCCCACTCTTGCCACCAAAGACCTCACTGTCATGCTTCTCCCACCACGATGGACAGTCTCCCTTTAAATCATGAGTCAAAATAAGCCTTTCCTCTCAAGTTGTTTTTAATCGGATGTTTTGTCACATAATGGGGAAAGTAACTAATACAATGTGAAGAAAACCTCTCAATTTCTACCTGCTCTTCCACAGACCCACTTATTTGATCTTAACTAGCTCATAATATCAATCTTAACTAGCCACTTCAACAATCACAATTTGATGACTTGACACACTTTCTATGATTTATAGTGGGTTGAATAACACCCCCCCACACACACCAAATGTCCAGAATTCCTGGAACTTGTGATACATGATGGAAGACCAGCTTTTAGAGACCTGATAGACAGGAAACTTAGGAGATTCCCCCCCCACACACAAAATTATGTAATCGTACGCATCCAAAACTACTGCTTTTCTGTTCATATCAGTCTAAAATTGGTAGCAAATGGACACAGAGAAGTGTTTAGAATTTAGAGATATTATAAGCTCACACAGTCACTAAGAAATCCCAATCAAAGTAAAATGTATTACTTCCCTGTGCCAGCTTACTGTCACAAGGAGATCTTAATCGGCTTTTGGGATGACAAGTATGGACTGTTTCTTCTTGCCCAACCTTTCTTATGCCTACATAGCAGAACAGAGAGCTACAAGCTGCTTCATGAGGACTCTAAATTCACCTCAGATATCTCCCAGTTGCCTAAGGGTGATTTTCAAACTCCTTCACCAGGTGTTGTAGCTGTTCCCAATCCAGTTCTAATTCATATCCTAGCATCTTACTGACCAAAAATAGAAGGCAAGGGAATAGTTGAATGTACACACACCAGACTTATGCTGTATGGGACTGACTTGACTCACGTGGGGGCTCACGTTGGTCCAGTACCAGACCCAGGATTTCTTTGTTTTCACAATAACTAGGAAAGTGTCAAGCACACAGTGGGTGCTCAATAAATGCTTGTGAAGAAAAGAATGACTCTTTCTGACCTCCAAGCAAGCTGGTATTTTAAATAGGCCAAACACATGGCATCTGACATTTTACATACATACATACATACATACATACATACATACATACATAACGTGAAACATTTTGTTTCTAAATTGAGAAAACACTATCAGAAAGACTGTAGGGAAAGCTATCAGCCACTGACAGAGCTGAATGTGGTAATGAGGAAAAGCATAATTTCCTGTGGTTTGACAGTAACGTGACAGGAATAGTTCCTGCTGCTTTGAATAGATTATGAACATAACTTGACCCTCTCCATTGATACTTGAAGCTGTGGAATCCTACTAAATCAATATGACCTGTCCCTCAGCCAATCAGGTACTGTGCTTACAGATAGCTCTGAGTACTCATGTTCTTGTTAAATTCTCTGAGGGTTTTCAAAAATCTCTCTCTCTCTCTCTCTCTCTCTCTCTCTCTCTCTCTCTCTCAGAAACAGACTTGCTATGCAACCTTCGATGGTCTGGATCTCAATGTATATAGACCAGGCTGGCCTAAAATTTGTGGAACTATTCTCATCTCTAAAGTGCTGAGATTACAGGCATGTACCACCTTACCTCATGTCCAGCGACTGTTTCTATTCCTAACAATTTTACAGTCAAGTTTGAGATATGATGTAAACAGAGGAATGATTTAACAATAAGAAGTATTTCTCTGGGAAATTCAACATAGAGTATGTGTTTGTATGTGTGTGTATGAGAAAGAAAATGTGCTGTGTGTGTATGCTGTGTATGTGTGTGTGTGTTCTGTGTGTGTATGTGAGAGAGTGCTGTGGGGGTGGGGGGGTGTTGTGTGAGTGTGGAGAGGGTGTCGTCATTCAACTTGGCCTGTGTATACATCAAAGATTGATATCCATATACCTTCCTCAATGGCTTCTCCATCACCTTATCTTTTGAGGCAGAGTCTCTTATTGAACTTTTCTGCTTTTCTGTTTTGGCTAAACTGGATGGCCTCCAGGATTTGCCTCCATATGTTTGTTTGTTTAGAGCACAGAAACGAACATCAGAGGACAACTTGCAGGATTGAGTCCTTCCTTCCTTCCTTCCTTCCTTCCTTCCTTCCTTCCTTCCTTCCTTTCTTTCTTTCTTTCTTTCTTTCTTTCTTTTTTTGGTTTTTCAAGACAGGGTTTCTCTGTGTAGCATTGGAGCCTATCCTGGCACTCGCTCTGTAGACCAGGCTGGCCTCAAAACCACAGAGATCCATCTGCCTCTGCCTCTGCCTCTGCCTCCAGAATGTTGGGATTAAAGGCATGAGCCAACACCTAGCTGTGAGTTCTTTCCTTCTACCATATGTGGTTGGAGGATTGAACACATATTGTCAGTCTTGGTGGCAGGTGCTCACATTACTGAGGCCGCATCATCATCCTACTTACTTATTTACTTAATTAAGACAGGGTCTCATGTATCTCAGGCTGGCTTCAAACTTACTATAGAGGTAAGGATGACCCTGGATTATGGGATTTAAACATTCAAGGGAACAATATCTTTTCATTTTCCACTCAGTTAGTTAATTAATTCTAATTAATGGAAGACACACAAGGAAAGGGACTATGTTTGACTTTTATTTATGACTATATGTCTCTGGCAAATAAAATACTCAACATATAGTAGACAATCAGTAAATATTGGTAGAGTAGACTAATGACCCATCACTCTGGCTTAATGTGGAGACTATGTCACCAGCTATAAGTGCAGATTCAAATTAGCTTAACCAAGAGCAGTGAAAAGTTAGTATTCAAAGCTCTCTAAATATACCCTTTCAAAAGATATTTTAAAGGTGGTGTTTCTCATCTCAGCTCTGGGGAAGGTGAAGCAGAGAGATCCTGAGTGATGGGCCAACCTGGGCTACATATTGGGACCGTCTCAAAATAAAATAAAATACTGCAGATGAGACCCTGGAGCTTACCAGCTCAGCCTGGAGCATCAAATTTAGGGAAAAGATGGGAAATGACACTTATGACCAATATGTAAATATGTAAATACACAGAAACCCTGTCTCGAAACACCAAAAATAAAAAAAAAATAGTGTGCACAGATCTGTCCACAGGATTGAGGAAAGCAAGACCCAGACAGTGTGCCTAGAGAGAGAGAGAGAAGGCTATACAAGTGCCCAAGAAAAATAAAAACTGATGAATGCAGTTGTTAATTCCTTCTATATCTCTGTCTAAAGTTTGCAATTGTGCCCTTTTTCACTGCATACAAATAAAATATCCATGAATCCCCAAATGCTGTGTTTTCTTTCTCTTAGATTACAATGTGATCTATAAATAATTTTTAAAAACATAGTATAAAAGTGAGCAGGGTGGGGTGAAGGCAAAAAAAAAATGGTACTTTGTTTTTCTTACTTTCTTGCTAGGCCCTGAGGGCTACTATGGAAAATGAAGCATTTGGTGTTCTCCACGTTACTGAAAAAATGTTTTAAATATACATGCTTGAGCTAAGATGCACAATTTTCTAAAGTTTTTTTTTTTTTTGGCTGTAACACAGTTTCCAAAATGCAATATTCTTTCTAGTAAGTATGAATGACACTCATACTTTTAGAAATAGAAAAAAAAGAAACAAACTTCTTTTTTGTCTTGAGGAATTATGCTACTCTGGGGGAAATAAACAGATTCTTCACATGCATGTATAGGCAACAAAACCTAGCTGTGACTATGAGGGCTGGAAGAAGCCTGGTAACGCTCACAGAGAGGCTCTGTGAACGTCACACTGTTTGTCTGCCCACATGCCTTCTTCCATGCGTGCTCAATCCTTTTGCATATGCCGACAGAAGTGTTTAGGTCTTCTGAAAACTAAAAGTCCATCTACTATTCTAGCACTTGGAAGGCAGAGACAGGCAGATCTTAGTGAGTTAGAGGCCAGCCTGGTCTACAGAGTGAGTTCCATGACAGTCAGGGCTACACAGAAAAAAAAAAAGTACATCCACTAGAAGATGGGAATCAGCATAGCTAAAATAGTTGAAAATGTAGTGAGATTTGAGAACAGCTCCAATCCAAGGGTATTTCAGTGAGCCTCTTATTTTCTCTAGTTCTGTTTTATTCATCTTGATTGATTCAAAGTTTATAGAACTGCAGAATTCTGGGACTGTATTTTGTTTTATTTTATTTTATAGATGGTTGTTTTGCTATGTTGCCCCAAATGGCCCGACACTTACATTGATCCTTATTGCTTATCCTCCCAAGTCCTGAGATTCTAAGCACGCACCGCTAGGTCCAGTTTGTCTGCAGTTTACATAAGCTCCTTTGGCCTGATTCCTTCTGGGAAGAGACCGGTAGAAGATGTGGTAACAAGGATCTCTAGTTAAATTGTTCTCTCTCTCTCTCTCTCTCTCTCTCTCTCTCTCTCTCTCTCTCTCTCTCTCTCTCTCTCTCTCCACCACCACAATCACAATCACAATCGCAATCACAACAACAGAACAGCAGCCAAGCACCCTCTTCTACCCCTATGTAGATTTTACTTGAATCCCAATATCACACAATATGGGCAGATGTTTCTGACTTTGCACCAAGTTCTTACACCAAGGAGCCAGCATTCAGTCACTTCTAAATTTCTTTCATTTTTTATTATTTTGAGACAGGGTCCCTTATGTCCCAGTCTGGCCTCCTCCTATGTAGCTGAGGGTGACTTGAATAGCCGGCCATCCTCCACCACCATGCTAGGATTATGCAGTTTTAGGAACCAAACCCCATGCTTCATGCATGTTAGGCAATTACTCTACTAATTTAGCTATATCCTCAGCCCTAGATTTCTAATTCTACCCTTTGTCTAATTCTACCCACAACATTTTGTCTTGGACTTCCTGAGGCAGAATGGGCAGCTTTTTCATCACTGACCATTCGGAATTATTCCCTTCCCTTCCCTTTTTAAACCAAGGAAGCCTGGAATTGTGTGAATTAAAAAACAAAGCAAAACTCAAGCCTTCATCTCGAATTGTGTAGAAAATGCACACAACAAAAACTTGCATGGGTCTGGTTTCTCTTTGTGGTTTGGAGATTTTCATTTGAGCCTATACGCTGCCTTGTAGGTCAGTAAAGAACTGTCAAGGCTACAGGACTGCCACTCGGAGAACCTTTGTGCTGGCTCCTTCTGTCTCCTCTCCACTGGATGAACAAACCGTGGCCCGACACATCCACCCATCCTACCCCTGACAGGCAGATAAAGGCCTGTTCACTTATCGTCTCCTTGATTGTCTAAACCACAGGTCCGTGGTTTCATGTGCATTTCTCAAAGGAAGTGTTGAGCAAAGGCAATCTACTGGGTTTAGTAATGCACAGCACTCTCCACCCCACCCCATCCCCCGTGCCCTCCACTGCAAACCTGTGTTTTCACAAACTAGTTTTTGGGGGAAAGTTCACTGTGGACATTTGCGTGTATATTTTATCCTTGCTGAGATATTGGGTGAGCTACTGATCTTAAATATTGTTGTATTTGGCTTAATAAACCTGCACCCTTTATAAAGAACAGAGTCTCAAGCACGTTCATTTTACTGTTAGAAAATTGATAGCTCATTTTCCCTCTTGCTACATGCTGTGGCTTGGCCAAAACAAGGGCTTTGCTTGCACCCACCAACTAATAATATATGTATGTAGCTTAGATGATTGAAGATTAGGGGGAGGACTCTAGAAAAGACCTTCAGGTCAGCTGATGGTTATCTGCTGGTTTAAACTTGGCCCAGATTCACCTGTCCTGCATTTGCCATCTAAACCCAAGCATTCCTTATTAGGATCTCACCAAGTTCAAATCATTCTCTAATGATAAATGCATTTGCTTTTAAAAAGCTAATTTTAAATATGGAGCTTCAATTGCACGCCAGCCATTCGATGAGGACAAAATTCTAAATTCCTGTCTAAAGCACGTACTAAAATGTGGGTTTTATTTTGACCTCACATGATTGTCCCAAATTTGCTTGCTGGATAAGAGGTAATTAATCCAAGTTCATTTTGATGCCCAAGTAATTGTGCTGAACCACCTTTTATTTTCTTGAGTGATATGCAATAAATTCCCTGTTGACTTATTAAAACCCATAAATGGCTCAAAAGTACCTGTCAGCTTCCCAGGCCGGCCATCCTCCCCTTTCATTCCATATCCCCCTTCTTCCAACAGCGGATATCTTTCATGTAACCCATGAGGAACTTACAGTCAGCTTAAGATGACCCCCTCCCAATTATTTGCTATAGACAAGGTATTTCATAAACCCGAGAGCTATGTCAAAGCTGTTTATGTTTGTCATGTACACGTCTATGTCCCAGTGACTCAAGAGGCAGGCACTTTTGCAAAGGTTTCAGCTCCCATTCAACTACTCCTTCCAAATACCAAACAGACACCGCCAGCCAGGTTTTAAAACTTTATTTGCATATTAAAAAAATTGTGCATTCCAATAATTAAAATCATTTGAACAAAAAAAATGGCACTCTGATCAAACTGCATTTTACATCCTGCAGGACACCTTGGACCATCTTGAATTTTTTTCTGTATTTCACCACCTCCCACCCAGCTTTTTCTTTCACCAACATGCAAGTTCTTTTCCCTCCCTGCCAGCCAGACCGACAGATGGGTGGGAGAGGCAGGGGAGGCCTTCCTGGTCAGTAGTTCTGATTCTTTGATGTGAAAGGGGCAGCACAGTCATTTAAACTTGATCCAACCTCTTTGCATCTTACAAAGTTAAACAGCTAAAAGAAGTAAAATAAGAAGGCAATGCTTGTGGAATGTACAGTGCATATTGGCGGCGCTCGCCTCATTACGATTCGCCAGCTTGCTTCTCCTGTTCAATCGCTGGAGGAAAAAAAAAAGAAGAGATGGAGGGTTAGAGCACTCTATAAAATGTTTTCATTTAAAATTATCTTTTTTATATCATAAAAATTCTAGAAGGCTACATAGGTTGTTATGATGAGAAAGTCCTATTAGTTATTCAATAAATGTATTCGCACAATATGGCATATGAAATATTCCCGTATTAAATCACTAAAGCCCGGCATTTGTTGGCTGCAAAACAGTTTTTAATTAACCTTTGCAGGCCATATTCATCATCATCAAACTGTCGGCTCCTCCCCCGCACCCCCCCTCCTCTCCGCTGCCCCTCCCTTCCTCCTACCCGCCGCTGCTCCCGCTCCCGCCCAGCCTGTTCTGAAGATGGGTGGGGGCGAACAGCTTACTTTCTTTTGAAGGCAGAGGATTTTTCTCTTGCGTTTCTGTCTTCTTCAATTTCGACTTATCGAATTTCTCGATCTCAGCCATATCGGGTTTGTCAGACATGGTTGCCGGAAAGAGCTGCGGGTACAAAGCCAAGACCAAGGCTAAGAAAGAGCCACCCGCCCTCGCCTCACCCAGCTCGGAAAGCACCTTCTTACCTCGCCACCCCCCCCCAACCCTAGAGGTTCCAGCCTGAAATCCTTCCTCCCCCTCCTCTCCTCTTCCATTCCTGGCTAAAGACCTTCCTCTTTCTACAGGAGGAAAAAAAAAAAAAAAAAAAAAAAAAAAAAAAAAAAAACCTTCCCTCTTATTCTCCCCAGTGTGAAGAATCAAAGAGCGAGCGAAGGTGGCTCTCAAATGTATTTTCGTATCATTGCGGGATGTTAACTGCGGAGTTGAAAAATTAAAATCGGGATAGAAGGAAGCTACTTCCAAAAGTCGAATAAAATAGAGCCTAGGTCGCAAAACGCATCTAAATATTCTAGATGGGCTTGCTCCCCAAAAGATGCCAGGCGGCCCAGTTTTCTCCTCCGCACAAAGGCGGGAGCTGCGGCCGACCACCGCCCTACTCGCTTCCTCTCCTCGCTCTAGCCCAACAATGCAGCCACGGCACACAATGCTGCCTCGCCACTTCTCACAAATGCATCCTGATCTGCATGCAGGGACCATTCGGTATTCCTGTGCAAGGATTTCCCAATTTTCAGGCTAGAGTCCGGGTAGGATAAGCCTGCCAGATAACAGCCCTCGAAGCCATCAGGCGTTAGAGCATTAGAACAAAGGATCTATTTCTGATTAATTACAGCTTCCGAGGCAAGGGAAAATGCTTTTGGGGGTGAGGATCGAGGAGAGAAAACAATTCCCCCTTGGAACTGCGCAGCGAAATGCCAGATTTTGTAATTGTTTTTTTAAACCACCGAGTTCTTGTTCCCATTACTCAGCATCTGGAATAGTTTAGCATCCCCCAAATTCCACGAAAAAAAAACTGGCCTAGGAGTACCCCTTGGACTCGCTTTAAGGATAAGGAGGACTAGGGGCAAGCGCCTGCGCTGGACAGGCAAGGAAGCGGAGGACAGAAGGAAGGGGCCCTGGGGCTCACCGAGCGAGGCGCACGAACGAGGAGAGTAGGATCTGCTCAGAGGACGCCGCCGATTGTCGGGAGGGGCGCGGCGAGCGCAGCTATATGCTCGCTCCTATGTAAATGAGGTGATGTCACTCGCAGTCCCGTTTAACTCCTTCGCGCCGCGTCTCCGGAAAGGCGTTCGGAGGCCTGTCGTACCCCCCCTCCCCCTCCTTCTTCCCCTCCCCATCCACCAGGGCCCTCTAACCACATCGATGGCGGAACTAGAAAAGGAACAAATGCCTTCAAAATGCTTTCTCCCCCTTTGACGTCCATTTTATTATAATGAACTTTGGCAACAGCCTCCCAAATCTGTTCTTAAGCTTTAATGCACCATAACTAAGGTGCCTGGGTGGCACCTAAGGGGACAGGCATTCCTTTACTTAGAAACTGGCTTTGTCTGCAGCCGATGTCCCCAAGATAGGGTGCGGCGTGCCTCACACAAGGGCTGCTGGGGTCCAATTCCTATGACTCAGCTCAGACCAGTGGACCGCACTCGCCCCACCCTGCCCTCTTTGTCTTCCTCGCCTGTCTTGCCCCTTGATTTGAAAGGGCGATAAAGGATCCCTGCGTGATTTTTTTTAAAGAAAAGTTTCAGCATTGTAGCATCTATATTGTTGTCTCTAATTTTCGTGAGCACTCAAGTCATATAACTAATATTTGCTCAGGGTAAGATAATTGGGAGTTTTATGGAGTACACAGCCTCCCCCTTTAAAATTAAGTCAAATTCAACTTCTGCTATTGAGCGATAATAAGGGAGTTAATTTCCTTTTTCTTATTTTCATCAATTAAAAGTAGTTGCTAATGAGAACCAAGGATTTCCGAAGATCACATTTCTTTAGCTCTAGTATCTGAAGATTGAAACACAAGCGCGAACTCGGTTTTGAGGGGAAGGTTTTCGGCAATGCATGTGGACGATTCAGGTAGAGAGGTGTGGGTTTCAAAATGGCACCTGAGTCGGTGAGTACCAGGGACCCACTTGCTACTATAAAGTAATTACAGGTACCAAGCTTATGCCTGCAAGTGGCAGGTGATAGGAGGAAGCTACAAAGGTTATAAAAAGGCATCGGAAGGATTATTTCTGAGGCTCTGCAAAGTACTCCTTCTTCTTTTCTGTGCCCTGCGGGGTGTGTGTGTGTGTGGGGGGGGGGTGTTTCCAGAAAGCCTTTGCTAAGCGTTTTTAAGATAGCGGCTTTGCCTCTCTGGGAATGAGTCAAATGTTATAGGGACCCTAAAATGCCATGGTTGGAGCAGCTTGGACTTCCCCATTTCTTCATCTACTTCCCTTTTACTGGGGAGGAAGGAGATGGGGTAGGCAGGGGAAGGTGACCCCGCTGGTTCCCCAGTTAATGCTCTGCTTGGGTGGCTGCCTTCCTGCCCTTCGAATGGGGCCCTGGACCTGTTTGAGCATGCATCAGATGTCACCTCTCTGGTAGCACATCCCCTCCCTCCCCATGTTCACTTGCAGTGAGTCTACTGCATTGTTGAAACACAGAAAAGATCTTGCAGGGTGCATTCCTGGCCTCTTCTGCTAGCAGCTGCAGTCACACAGACACCATTTCTGTGGGTTTTTTTTTTTTTTTTTTTCATTCCGCTTCCCCTCACTCAGCTGCTGTCGGAATTTCTGGTCTTTCCTCTCCCTGTCTTCCTGTGACAAAGGAATGCCACAGCCTTAGGCTTGCTGCCTCTTTGCCTTAGGAAAGGTTAGCCTTTACAGAAGTCATCTTGCCAGAGGAGATGGAAGAGTGGAGTCTGTAATCATCTGGAATTTCCTACTTTGGTAACAGGGAAGCAGGCATCTGTTGTTTGTCCCTGTTGATGGAAAAAGAGCAGGTGGGTGGTTAAAGAGGGAAGCAACTTGCTGTGTGTGGGAACAAGAGCGCGTGAGCTGTAAATGGGCTTGACCGGCCCTCCGGACAGCAAAATCGAAAGGGAAGGGTACTACAGAGAAAATGAAATGCAAATGAAAGGAATGGTCTTAAAAGTGGTGGGCTCCTCCTGTCAATCATTCTTTTCTTAGCCCTCCTCTGTGAAGTGGACAAATGACAATAGCTAGCCGTTGGAGTTGTGAGAAGATCAAGTTCTTGGGACCAAGCTTTACAATGGCAGGCACTTTGTCCTGTTCTTATTTAAAATGGAAAGTTGAGAAGAAAAGAAAATAATAAATGTTTTAGTGTTTGCCATTAACAAAAACCTCAAGTGATTTGGCATTACTTCTCTTATAAAGGGACACATATATTTCATTGTATATTTTTACATGATCAGTATATGACTATATTACTTCTCTAATAAATTACCAATAAAATGAGTTATTTTGTTGTTTTATAGCAAATAAAAATAACCCCATGGCTGGAGACCTAACTCAGTTGGCAGAGCGCTTGCTTAACATGCACCAAGCTCTAGGTTCAATCTCTGGCATGACATAAACCAGGTATGGAATGACAGGCCTGGAATCTCAACATTTGGGAGGTAGAGGAAAGATGATCAGGGATTCCAGGTAATCCATAGTGAGTTTAATGCCAGCCTGTGTTATAAAGCAGTGTGTTCCTGGATACCTAGAAGATAGTATTTGCTCAATAAACCATGCTGGCACGGCTTCTGTTCTTGAACTCAGTTCCTGAACCCGTGACTCCCAAAACCGTGTTTACATCTCAGACAGTTGAATCTACTTAGTATTAATGTTCCAGATGTCAGGGATAATTGCTGCTTCAGGGAAGGGAGCATTTTTAAGTAGATTAGCATATGCTGGCCACAATGACCACTGAGGTGGGGGTTTTCAATTCCAATTAAAGTGACAAAGACATGGAGAGGCAGAAAAGATTTCTTTCAAAGGCACTGGTCACTTCAGCTGCAGGGTGCGTTCTGACCCTGGGGCTCTCCAGTGAAAGGCAATCAAAGAGCCCACCTGGCAACTGCCTTGCCTCTCAGCTCACAGGCCACGGCACCCTGTGAGACATGTGCCAACAAGGTGGCCCCTGTCCAAAGCCCCACGCCCCACAGAACCAGGAAGCAGTGTGAGCAGAGGCTTTGTTTTCTTTCGATTTCCAGTGTGAGCCTGGGCCAAAACTGTGTCTATTTCCAATCATGGAGAAACAGCCATTTAAGTCTGAGCTCATAAAAAGGAGTCCTACAATTCTGAACATTTTTTTTTTAGTTTGGGGCAGAACACTAATCAGAAGGGGGGAAAAAAAGAGGAGCCTTACAGCAGACTGCCTGCGGCAAGGCTTTCAGCTATTTGCTTTCAAATCCCACTTCTTTTGTCTAGGTTCAGGGCCTCCTACCATCTGCCCCACCTGCCTGCAGCCCACACTCCCCTGGGGTTCCTACAATTGCCACCTTTCCTTTAAACTCTCCCTTACAGCTAACCCTGCTCCCTGTACCCTTGAGAATCTAAATCCCCTGGAACAGACACCCCCCCCAGGGGGCGGGAGGCCATGGTAACAGGGAGAAGAAAGGACAAAGGAGGGAAGGGATTTTCAGAATCTAGTCCTAGCCTGATTTTGTACCTCCAGGAAGCCTTTGAGAGAAGGAGTCAATTCTCATCCTCGGCAGTGGATACTGACTTCCTCGTTTTACTACAAAAGAAACTGAGGCTCATAGGATTTAAGCAACTTTCCCTGAATCAAGCAGCCAGTTATATAAGTCAATGCCCTTCCCTTGACGCCCACTCCTGCCACTGGGTTCAGCATTTTCCACTATTCTCATCTATGGCAGCTCTGCATTGTGGCTCCAGTAAGAAGGAACAAAGGGCTCCCCCTGCCAGTGTGAGAAAAATGAGCAGAGGAAAACCGGCAAGCACAGACGGAACCAAGAAGCCCCAGTGCATGTGCAGCATTGCTAGTTGCCCTGTCCTCTTTATTGATCTGATTGAATTTCTGTGTCTGCTTCATTCTACAGCTTGAGTTTGCCTCTACAACATCCCCTCCAAGTGGTTACTCAGCCTCCAACTAGCCAGGCGAGCCGGTTCAAAAGTGCAGAATTTTTTGACTCTTGCAGAGGGGTGCGAGTCCTTCAGTTTGGCAAGGGACTTGCATAGGAGGAAAGACAGTGGGCAAGAAATGTTGTTGACAGGCAGGACCAGGGTCCAGGCTGAAGACCAATAATAATGCTTATAAATGTGACAGGAGTAATAACAATATAATGTAATTATATGACAAAGATATATCATATAATTATATATACAAATATAGAAATTATCTTATAATAAATATATGCAAAATAATAGTGATATAATAAGAGCAGCAGTAAGAGCCAGCATTTTCTGAGTGCTTTATTCTGGGATCTCTCCCTGCAGTATCCCCAAGACCTCCTTAGATGTCCGTTATTTCCCTCACTTTGTAGATGAAGGCATTGTGGAGAAATCAAGTAACCTACTAGGCCAAGATTGCAAAGCAAAACCTAGTGATGTGGTTGAGATTTAGAACAGCTATCTTAGAAATGGTCTCAATTTTAAATGTTACATTTTTTCTAGCATTCTAAGGTCTTCAGGCTGGCTTTGTAGACTAGCTAGGAATAAAGCTATATTCTTTCTCAATGAGGCTTTCAACTTAACATATTTACGGCTTTCATATAGGGCTCAGGAGTAGCTGATCATTGGGGCATAGATTTAGCATGAACAAAACCCTGGGTTTAGTCCTCAGTACCACAAAATAAAAACAAAAATAGCCCACTTTAAAATATAGGTACTTGGGCTGGAGAGAGGGTATAACAGTTAAACTCACTGGCTGTTCTTCTAGAAGACCAGGTTTAATGCCCATGGCCACGTGTTGACTCAGAACTATCTGTAACTCCAGTCCCAGGGGATCTGACACCCTTTTCTGGCTTCTGGCTTCCAAGGGTATCAGACACATGTGGTGCACAGACATACTTGAAATTTAAAGAATTATAGATACTGTAAGCCCACAGTGGCATCACATGCCTGTGATTCCAGCCATTGGGAATGGAGGCCAAAGGACCATACATTCAAGGTCATGTTCAGCTACGGATGTTAAAATTTTGTTTTGCCGTTTTGTTATTGTTGTTTTTCTCATGGTGTTGTGATTTCAACCCAGGACCTTACACATGCTACGCAAACACTCTACCACTAAACCTATAGCCCTGTCAAACCTTTTCCATGAAATATATTTCCCAGGTCTGACACATTCAGCAATGTGCTTTCCTTGCAAGCATGAGGACCTGAGTTCAAGTCTCAAAGCCCACCTAAAATGCCAGGTATGGTGCTTACATGTAATCCCAGCAGTGGGGAGGTGGAGACAGGCAGATCACTGGGGTGCACTGGTCAGCCAGCCTATCCTACTTTACAGATTCCAGGCCAGTGAGAGACCCTGCTCAAAAAATCAATAACAACAACAACCAAACCAAAATCAAGGTAGACAATGCCTTGAACACCCACAGATACATGTACCTGCACACCCATAAACACACACACACACACACACACACACACACACACACACACGAAATATAATTTCTATATTACTAACAGAAGGTGGTTAATGACTTTATGATGAGGAAACCAAGTGCAAGCAGTAGACAGCTGCTTCAGATTTGAAGGAAACGCCGAATAAGACATTAGCTTGTTCAAGGCTGGGTTTCTGGGTCTGGGGCTTGTGTGTTGGACTGGGCCCTGCACTCAGAAAGGCCTGATGCATAGTACAGTACTGCCACCATCTTGAAATTCTTAATGATCTCCCACAGAGGTCCCACATGTTCCTTCTTCAGAGTCTCCTACATTATGAACCCAGTCCTACCCTTTTAGATTACACATTCCTGTGTGGGTCCACTACCTTGCCCTATATGTAGGATGGGCCTATGTACTCCTTTGCCCCTTTTTTTGCCTCTAGTGACCTGGCCATAGCCACCAGTGCCGCCCAGCTGTAGAAACATCCTGTTCTTTTTCAGTTCAACAAGCACTTGTGATTTGCAAAAGGATTCTTTAGGAAAGTAGAAGTAAACACATTTGAAAGAACAAGAAAAAAAAATGGACTTCTTAAATTAAGCACAGTGAAGTCCAAACACACAGTAACTTGGCTGTCACAACTTTAGAGGTTACATGGTGTTGGTGTCCTTACTCACTTCCAGCCTGCTTGGGGGCAGTGCAGGACTGCAGCCCTTCAGTAGAGCTGGTGGCAGCAATGCCACCACTGGGGAAATTCTTCATCCTTATCTTTTTATTTTCCTCTCCTATTGAGGTTCAGCCTTGCTAACCTGGCTTTGAGTCGCACTTGTACATAGCATTCAGCACATGTGCAGATGTAAAAACATGCACACACAGTCACACACACACACACACACACACACACACACACACACACACACACACACACACACACTTCCACTCACACACGCTCACACACGCACTCTACTCTGGGAGATCCTGGTCTTTTGGTGTCTCTGAGAAAGGAACTTCTCTACGTGACCTCCACTGGTTCTTCTACTGTCTCTTCATGACAATTCAGATTGTCAGCTTTAGAAGTTTTGGGGACCACCACACCTTTCACCCATTCTTTGCTATTGTAACAGCCAGGCTGTGTGCGCAAGATAGCTCACTCAGCCTTTCCCCTCTATTCAAAGCCTCAGTCTGGCCTCATTACCATTGAAACTGGTGACCTAAGGTAGTCACTATTTGTCCCTAGGGTTTGTATAGTGTGCACATACAAGCTGTCTTCCGTTTGCTGTGTCATTTTTTTTCCTGGAGGTTGACTGGCATGTATGGCTAGTGAGAGAGTAAACCTTTCCTAGCACCTGGATCCCATCTCTGATTTTCTATGATATCTGTACATACTTCCCATGGGAGGTATCCTACCTTATAGTAGTTCATAATGGCATTTGACTTTATATCAAAAGTAGAAAGTATAAACATGAATCCTTCCCATTGAACTGATGCTTTATTTTTATCCTTATTACGTTTGTTTTTGTGTATGTGCGCACACACAAACCAGTGCATAGGTGGAGGTCAGAGGACAGGTTACAGAGTCAATTCTCTCCTTCCATTACTTGGGTCATCAGGCTTGGTGGCAAGTGTCTTTACCCATGGAGCTATCTTGCCGCTCTGCCACTTGGTTTCTTTCACCTTCAGTGTCTGAAGCTCTTTTAGTCTGATTTCTGTTGGTAATTAGGGCCGGTTTGCTATTTGTTTATAACACAAACCATGATTGGAATTACCAGACTATCTACAAAATCATCTGGAATAATTTCAAATTTACAGAACAGCTTCAGAAATAACTAATGGCTGTATATTCTTCACACAGGACCTCCAATTTTTAATGTTTCCCTGCTTTACTTCACCAGTCATTTTATCTACCTACCTGCCTGTGCATTTTTTAAGCCATTTGAGAATAAGCTGTGACTATGAAACCTCTTGCCACTCCACCCCTCACCCCTTGATTGTGCATTTACTAACAATAAAGGAATTCCATGGGTATGATTATCTGCGTCAGGAAATTATCTGTGCTATAATTCTGTGATCTAATCTATAGACACACTCAAATTGTGTCTGATAAATGTCCTTTCAACATTTTTTGTCTGGTCCAGATTCCAATCCAGGATCATGCATAGCATTTAATTGCCATATCCTGTTGGCATCTTCTAATCCGGAACTTCCTTGGCCTCTCTTGGTTTTCCATGACACTACTATTTTTGATAACATGACAGCTGCTTTGTGGAATTGCTTTTGAGTTAGGTTTAACAGATGTTTCCTCGTGATTAAATGTGTGTGCTTTCTTTGGGGTCAGGACTATAGCATGAGGGATGTGTGACTTTCTTGGGGTCTAGTATCAGGAGGAGAGTGACTTTGCTTTATTTAGTTACCTGGAATGATAAAAAAATATCATTGATCACTTGATGAAAGTGTTTATGCCAAATTTCTCCACCATAAAGCTAAATGAGTTGAGACATGCTTTTATATTTTTTAAGTAAGGATTTATCTATTTTTATTTTATAAATATGAGTGTTTTGCCTGTTTATGTATTGTGCTCCATGGGTGCCTGGTGCCTGAGGAGGTCAGGAAAAGGGTATCAGATCCCCTGGAACTAGAGTTGAAGATGATAGCGAGCCACCGTGTGTGCTGGGAACAGACCCTGGGCCCTCTGCAAGAGCAACAAAGGGATCATTATAACTGATGATCCATCTCTCTAGCCCCAAGATGTGCACGTTTAATGTCTCTATTTCCTACATGATGCTTATCAATTCTAGGAGGATTCACGAATGTTCTCCCCACCATGCACCAATACCAATGAGATCTTGTGTGGAGTGAAGGCTACTCCAAGCATCTTACAAAGACTCTACTACAATTGAAAAACATCCCAGTGTTCTCCAAAAGAGAAATGTGGCGAAATTTAGTCAGAAAATGTGTTTACATAATGTACCCATGATAATCACTCCCAGAGACTTTTCAAAATAAGCATTTAAGTATAGGGGCTGTTGAAGACCTTTTCAGAAGAGACTATTAAGCAACAGTGGGATCAACTGGTACAAAATTATCTCATTTATCTTAAAAGTAGACCACAGAGTCTGTTGCTATAGCTCAGCAGTAGAGTGCTCCTCAGCATAGCATATCACATGGCCTAGGTCCATTCCATTTACTGCAACAATACAAAGGAGGAAGAGGAAGAGGAAGGACAGGAAGAGGAGAAGGAAGGACAAAAAGCAGAGGAAGGAAGAACAGGAAGAGGGGGAGGAAGGTCAGGAGGAGGAAGAGGAGAAGGGGGAAGGACAGGAAGAGGAAGAGGAGGAGTTTGGAAGATGCTCTTCTTTTGTTCTTTTGTTCCCACCTGCAGAGTTTATATATTCAAAGGGTCTTCCAGTAACCTGACATCTAACTGGTGTTCAGAAACATCATTTTTAGCTGGGGAGACTCAACTTGAAATTTTTCCTTTATTCTGATAGGAAAAGTAAACTCAGTAGTTTGGGAAATCTTGGCTAAGAAGAACTAGGTCCATTTATGAAAACTGGTTGGAGCCAGGGCTTTTGAATTGTCCTGATGACTACAAGGGGTAGGTGATGGGTGGAGACAGGAAGCTTGCGGGACAGCCAGTATACTCAGTAAGGAAGCTCCAGGTTCAGAGAGAGACCCTCCTGTAGGATTAAAGTGGAGAGCATTTGAGGAAGCAACCCTCAAGCATCAACCTTTGACTTCCATGTGCACATGTATGTATGCTCTCCACCCCCACAAGGATACGTGTGTGTGTGTGTGTGTGTGTGTGTGTGAAGCACATATACCACATGTGGAGGTCAGGGGATAACTACTTTCAGGGGTTAGTTGTTCCAAACTCATGTGGTTAGGCTTTGGAATCAAGCACCTTTGCTTACTGCATTCCCTCACTGGCTTAGGACAAGAGAATCTCAAGAACTATTAACAGTTTGCTTCTGGGAAAAGGGAGTGGTGATTCCACTTATAAAACTGAACATTTGCACCGGAAACACACAGTATTACTCTTATAGTGATTTAAAATATTAGTTTTACATTTTACCTTCATCTTTTGTGCATTTAAAAATATTATTTTTTTCCTGATCAAGAAACTTTCCATAAAACACACCCAAAAGTAGTTGGGTAGGTCTGTGAATGTAACGGAATGTGACCCGGGTGCTTGGTGTGTAGTAAGAAAACACCTTTGGAAGGAAGTGAAAGGCACCGCCCAGATGCCCAACCCAAGGAGGGGGACTTCCTGCTTTTTTTTTTTTTTTTTGCAAGTAAAGGAACTTGTGTTCTTACAGGACAAGATGACAGTTCTTGTCATATCTGTGGCTCTGAACAATCCTAAAGTAAATGAACCCTCCGACCATTGTGCATCTGACTCCATTCTAGAACATGTCTTTGGTACCCACTTTTTAAGTCATCTAGACCACATTCAGACATCCTAGTTTCATCTGCTAGCAGCCCAATGTTACGTTTGCTGAACTGCTTTCTAGCGTGTGTGTGTGTGTGTGTGTGTGTGTGTGTGTGTGTGTGTGTGTGTGTGTGTGTGTGTGTGTCTGAATACTCTGTGAGGGCTTTCTCGAAGTAGAAGCAACAGTGACAAGGCTGCACCATTGTATGAGGGCACATTCATCCAAGTGTTCGGTTTTGTTCATTTTTCATTAGTTTGTTTCTGTTAACTCATTCTTGCCCTGTGGCCCAGAAAACCATAGAAGGGTGTCATTAGACAGCCAGCATCTCACCTATAAGTGAGGAAATGAGGCATATGGTAAGTGATTTGTACAAGGACTCTGAGCAAGCAATGAGGCCAGAAATAGGTCCCAAGCTGAGCTGAAGGGTTCTGGGCTGGTGCCCCCGCAGGAGAGGGGCTGCGGTTTCCTTGGTTTCATCATCTCTCAGCCAGCCCTCTCAGTCAGCCGTTTATGTAGAAGGAAGTTTCCACAGACTTCTTCTAGGCCTCCCCCAAGTGGGTGCCAATGGGGTGCTGAAGAAGAGTGCTGTAAGGGAGGGACTCATGTGGTGCAGGGGAGGAGAGAAGGCTGAAAAAACAAGTGAGGCCCCAGGGAAGGGGTGCCATTTTACCTCCCCACCTCTGACCCATAATTTCCCACTTCCCTGCAGTGTACAGCCGGATGGCATGGAGGATGGAAGGAAGCTCATGGGTTCCAAGAGAGAAGCATAGTCTTAGCCTTGCCGTGTTTCTGAACTCCTCATGGTCTCATTCAGCAAAGCATTCCCAAGTGCCCACTGTGTACCCGGCAATGTGATAACAGATCAAGTTGCTTCCTTTCCTTATGAACTCTTACAGTCTCTTTGACTGAGGTTTAATAAAACAAAATACAACAATTTTGTGTGTGTTCAGTGAGCATTGAAAACCATGGGACAGTCCTCACACTCCAACTTCTGTGCTTATAGCTGTCCCCTTGTTGCTATTTGTTGTTGATTTGTTTGCCCTCTTCATGTGGGGCTGGGTCTCCTCAATGGTAGGCTCAGTCTTAACACTAGTCTGTGTCTCTAAGGAATATCAACATCCACCCACAATCAATGATGCTTGCTGAAAATGAAGCAACTAACTGAACTGAGCCTGCAGGACTTGAACACTGATTTATGAAGGGGAGACCTGTTAATTTAGAGAGATTCTTTGAAATGAAGGTATAGACATGGGTCTGCTGATTATTTTTGAGTGGCCTCAGGTTCCCCACATACTACCAGAGATCCTCTTTGTTAACATCGACAGCAGTATAGAAAGCCTATGCACTCTTCTTTCTAGGCTTCCAGGGCACTCATAACATTTGGAACCAACCTGACATTCATGGTGTCTTCCATCCACCTTGGAAAACGATAAATATTTATGATAATAATGTGATAGTTTTATATACAGATATTGCTGAAAATAACTGTCACTAAACATCAATGTAGTGAACTTGGATAATAGGAAAAAGACTGATATTTACAGTCTGCTTACTGTATCTGGAGGCTAGTCAAAGCATCCATCTCTTGTCTTACCTTCAGAAACAGATGGCATGATGATTGAGATGGCCCATGCTTTATGAAGGAAACTTTGCTACCTACATGCCCCAAATCATGGACATTCTAGAAAGCAGGAGCTGAGACTTGAACCCTGGCAGCTGGGTTTATGATATTCTACACCCTTGTCTCCTATCTAGTTTGAGAAAAGTATCTTGGAGCTATTTGCAAAGTTAATTTTCTTTCTGATTTTTGTTTTGCTTAATTGCACTGTTTGTTTCTGTCAGCATTTCCCATTGTTATTGTTATTATGTGATATAATTATATGCAAGAAACAGAAGCAGAGAACTGATTATGTCTCTGAAAATCAAAGGGGGATATTTGGGGGGAAAACCAAATTGAGAAATGGCTGAGTTTATGGCCACTAACATCTGTTCTTTTAAGGAACTTCAATTGGTGTTGTATGTATGTGTGTGTGTGCACACGTTTTGTGTGTGTGTGTGTGTGTGTGTGTGTGTGTGTGTGTTTTGTTTTGTTTTATTTTTTGTTTGTTTTCTTCCCAAAGACTTTTTATTTCCAGAAGACTGTGACTGCCATTACCATGTGAAAGACATAGCCTGTATGTCATGGATGATACCCCCAGACAGGCTTGATGTTCTCCCAAACAAAGATGCAAGCCAGCAGTATGTATGATAAATGTTCTTTTCTCCCCCATCTGCTATATCCAGAGTACAGGCCAAACTCATTTTCGTTTGCTTCCAATGTGTGCCCATGTGTCATTTTCCTATATTTACTCCACTCTGCTTCATTGAGCCCTGGGTGGCTCTTCTTTTTGTGTGTGTGTGTGTGTACAATTCTTTCAACTTTTTATTATTCTTTTTATTATTTTTTATTTGAATTGCAAACAAGATTAAATTACATGACAATCCCAGTTCCCTTCTCCCTCCTTCCTTTCTCCCCTGGGAGGCTCTTCTAACAACTGACTCCAAGGGGCCCATGCTCTAACCAGCTCTGCTCCACACTGCCCCCTAGGGCTACCTCCCTGACTTGTGTTTAGGCCACCCCCTGCTTCTGAACTTAGCAGCACTTCTTGCCCCAAGAAGCACGACAAAGAAGGACTTCTGGTGCCACTGGTTGCAGACAGTGCTGTGTGCCAGCACTTCTACTTCCTCTAAGTAAGCAGCACTTCAGCCAGAAGGGGTTAGAGTCCCTTCCTGCTAATTCCTCCACATGTCTCCATTTCCACATTGTTCTCTAGTCTAGGGATGCATTACCCTACTTTCAACTTCCCAAATGTTTACCAAGCAGCCAAAGGGTATTAATATAGAAGTCTGGAGCCAGACTTCTAGGATACATATGTTCATTCTTCCCCAGAGTGGCTTAGAGTCCAAGCTTAGGAGGGCTCTAGGCTTGGTATAACATTAAGGTGCCACTATCTTGATATTCTTATTTTGTAATATTATGTACTATTTTTAATATTTTTCAGGAAATCCAAGGTACATAACTATTCATAAACTCAATCCAATCCCATACCATATATAAAAAAATAAACTCAAGCAGTGAGCATCAAGGAAGAGGAGGCAGAAAGAATGTAAGCGGTAGAAGATGAGGAGGAGAGCTGTGAAATACTGCCTCCTGGGCATGACACGACTAGTGTCCTCATGAACTCACAGCAGCTGTGGCCATCTGCACAAGACCTGGACAACATCAAGCCAGAAAGAAATTCCATTATAGGTGGGGTAGAAGACCTCTAGGCTCTGCTTCTTACTGAAAAACTATTGGCAGTAGACATTTGCTGGGGGAGCAAGACTCACTCACTTTTAGGATGTGGCTTCAAGCAGATTTCCCACGCTCTAGTGAATGTCCCACACCCATATATATGGGCAGCACTAATTAGACTTGGTAAGTTATTAAAGAAAAAAATATGAAGTTGGTAGGGGGAGCAATTGAGGAGGATGTGGGGGAGTTTGAGGAGAAAGTGGGCCTACATGTGATATTTCATTGTACACATGTATAGCATTCTTAAAGAAAATTTAAAAACAAGTGTACTGCATACATAAGCATAAAACCACAAAACTTGTAGAAGTAAACATAAGAGAAAATCTTTGTGACTGCACACTAGACAAATAGTTCTGTCTTTGGCTGGGTGTGGGAGTAGTATCATTTATTTGTTTTTGACATAGGGTTACTCTGTGTAGCCCAGGTTAGCCTGGAACTTCTGATCTCCCTGCCACAGCCTCCCAAATATTGGGACTACAAGAATATACCACCACATGCAGGTAGCAAATATTTTTTAAGTATGTTACTGAAGTCACATCCCATAAAAGAAAACATTGAAAAGTTGAGTTTCAAAATCAAATACATCTCCTAAAAAGACATTGGTAAGAAACTGTAAAAATATGGAGTAAGGAATATTTACAAATGTGTATCAGATATAGAATTCACCCAAAATGTGATCAAAAGAATGACAGTGTACAACCTCCATTAGAGCTGGGGGTGCATTGCTATAATTTCAGTACTCGTGAGACTGAGTCAGGAAGGGCTCTTATGGGATAGCTTGTGCTACCTAAGGAGATATTCTAAATAAAAATTATGTAGGTCCAGTAATAAAAACAAAAACAAAAACAAATTCAGAAGATAATTCACAAAAAAATACACCCAAAAGAGGTATGCATACATAAATCCATCAAAATGCTCAGTGC